>NC_083368.1:14716818-15025227 GCF_030254825.1 Meriones unguiculatus | reverse complement strand
AATAAACACATGGAAAGACTTCTTCTCATTTAAAAAGTCTATAAACAACAACCAAGTTTTAAAACACACAATTAGCATTTTTTATATGATCAATGCTTCAGAACCTGGGCCCACAGCTAAATCAAAATCTCTGCCAGAAAGATCTAAAATGCCAGTGTTTGACTTACTGAAGAGCATCAGAGACATTTGCAGATTAAAGGGCAGGCTTCAAAGTAGTAAGTTTGAGTAAGAAGAGAACACAGGAGGAAGGGAAATGAGGACGTGGAGAATTCTGTGGAAAGGGAAAACCACGAAGGGCCCTGTAGGTTTTGTCGGACTGTGTCAATGGTCAGTTCCTGTGCTGTCCCAAGTTTGCTCGCCAGCATCTGCACGATGTAGCTCACAACGGCCTGTGCCTCCAGCTAGAACCCCGATACTCTGTCTTTTGGCATCCTTGACTATGTGTGTTCATGTGTGTGTGCACTCACATACTTAAAAATCAATCTTTTAAAAATGACTTTAATTTCATGTTAATTTTTTGATGCATATGCAAAAAAAGTCCTTCGAGCAATTTGGAGTACTGGGAGTCAGCCACTCAGCTTCTTGAGTGACATTTTCCAGATCATTTCCCATTCCTAGTAGCCTTGGATAAAGAACATAACCTTTGGCCAATAGCTGGGACCTCCTCTAAGACAGACAGGATGCCCTAAAACCCCATTACTAGATGAGGAACAGCTAAACATGCTTCCCACCTCAGAAGGCCTTGCTTCTGACATAGCCACTCCAGAAAGCTGTCATTGACCCTGGAAGGCACCATTCACAGACAGACCTTGAAGAACTTTACATTACTCTGATCAACTTGTGGTTAGGGAAGCACCTCCCCCAGCGGCTCAGCAGAAAGTCTACAGTCAGCGTAATGCAGTCTGTGACTGGTACTGCTGCAAGGCCTGTGAATGATGGACATGGAAGTTACGCAACGTCTGGGGCCTTGTAGCCCCTTCATTTGCATGCCACTCTTTCTGCTATAACCAAGTCACCCAGTTCCAGCTTGAAAGCAGGTGGGATAGCCGAACCACCCATGTTGTCTCCTGGCCTTATAACATTAGGCATAATCAAAGGATTATCTTGAGTGTTATTTCCTTGCCTACTAATGATCTTTGTCATAGGTAGAGCAAGCCGAGCTGCTCTGGAGTAGGAGATGGTAACAGCAGCAGCAGCAGCAGCAGAAACAGCAGCAGCCATTGAATAACTCCAGAGAGAAACTGCTGCAGAGTGATGGGAACAGAGGCCGCTGAGATGATAAAGACTATCAGAAGGTGAAGGAGGGAGTTAGTTGAGCCTATGGAAAAAAGAAGCCTCAAAGAGTCAAAGACAGACTGCTGATTCTGGTCACTGAAGGGGTTCTGAAGCTGTCAAGCTCCCAGAACTGAGGTTCAGACACTCAAGGCCCAAGAAATGATAATCAGCTACTGTGAGGAGCAGATTTTCCTAAATCTCAGGAATTGAGAGTTATAACACTGCCCATGACCTTCTGAAAGTACTTCAGTTCATTATTCTGTAATTTACATGACATAAAAGTGCTCTGGAAAGACATTAATTTTCATTCCACAATTATAACAAAATATTAAAAAAAATCAAATGTTGGAAACAGAAATGACCACTAATGAAAAAAGCTCAGCAATACACAAACACATAAAATAGAGATATTTTTAAAAAGACAAAATCTTTTCTGATTTTAACAGTGACATTTAGCCTTTAAAAAAATTAATGAGAATATTGAAGAAAGGCAAGAAATACAAAAAATGAAGCAAAATTCCATGCCTGAATAGTAGAAAAATAAGGTAGAAAAGGAAGATAGGCCAAATAGAAATAATATTTATGTTTGGGGCACCTCTAAGAAAAAATACTAAATATCAGTATAGGATTTACTTTTTAAATTATCATTCATAAAGATAAAAAAAAAAATAAAGTACTTGAAAATTTTGTACTTTGCAAATTTTGTACTTGGGCCCTGGAGATACTAATTTCAAATGATTAACTTTGAGATACTTCACAGTAAAACTTTCAAAGCCAAAAAATTTTTTTTTTTTTCCCGAGCCCTCCTGCAGACGATCAAGTAATTTATAAAGATAAAAGGACCATATGGACACCCAGTTCTCTTAAAGGAACACACAAAGAAAACTGGAAGCATTTAAAAAGCATCAAGACTGTCGGGAGGCAGCTGTCGACATCTGGAAGACAGGAAATTTTGAACCTGTAAGCCCTAGATGAAGAAGGTAAGAACCCGCATTTCTGGACCAATCTGGGGAAGACAAGGAGGTTTTAGTAGAGAATTAGCTGTAGAGTCCAAGCCCTCCGTCCAAGCTAGTGGAAATGAGTGGGGGGAATGCTCAACTGCTCCTAATGGTGGGACTGTAACTGTACTTACAGTAACTGTAAGGGATGAGGGATGAAGGAACAGAAACCGGCTGTAGGCAAATGCCACCGTGCTGGGAGGAGCAATGATGGACGTGACAGACTGATGGGAAGGATAACCCCTGGGACACCAAGATGGCTCAGTGCCTAAAGCTGTTTGCTGCCAAGCCCGACAACTTCAGTTCGAGCTCAGCCTCATACGGTATGACAGAACTGCCTCCTGGAAGTCGTGCTGTGACCTCCACGTGAGCACCGTGGCAGGTTCTCCTCCGTCACCATAAATACATAAAACTAACACGTCTTTTCTTATAATAATTTTTATTTTTTATATTAATCACAGGGTTTTTAATAATATTTTTAACGTCTTTTTAATAATAATGATAATAAAAACTTTCTTTGCAATCTGAGGAGAGGCAAAACTATCCCAGACAGGCAGAAACACACCGCGTTCACCCGCTCCTTGGAGGTTTAGAAGCTGACTGAAGTCTTCCGGGGATGCTGAGATCCTCTGCCGAGCAAGCGCAGATGCCTGCATGGGTGTGCTCAGTTGTCAAAATTCACTGAACTGTGTTTGCTCGCATGTCTGGAAGGTCCACAGGATTGCATTAAGGGCAAGCTTACCTTTGAGCTCGCTACCCGGCACGGTACTGCGTCTCATCCATCACCTGCCTTCACAGGGATCCGAAAACCAGAAACCTTTGGTCAGCCGGGCAGATTTTCCTACGTCAGGTTACACCGAAACTCCAGGACTCGAAATGAGGATATCGCACGGTAATAGAGCGCTTGCCTAAGATGTGCGCGTCCCTAAACTCACTTGTTCAGCTCCCAGGGTAGGTAGTCAAGTGTGTGCGCGCACGCACGCGTGTTCTCGGAAATCAACAAGGCGCAGGCTTTCACATCCCTAAGCATGTTTGTTTGCACTGGAAATGTTGAATGGATGTGGGCAGGAGGTACATAGGTGGGACATATGTCAGGATGTATGCGAGCCCCTAATTGCCCTTGATGGGAAATACAGTGGCTTTGTGGTTTTGCCCGTTTTAAGCCTCTTCAAAATGCGACTTGTTACCACAGCAGGACTCAAGACCCAAGGCCTGGCTTCCAGAAGCAGCGCCCTCCACTCATTGGTCCTTGCCTCTGATTTCCCATCCCTCAAGTCTTGGCCACCAGAGAGTTCTTTACTGTGAGTCAGTCATAGAATTAGCTTTGGCTCAGGTCTTGGCAACTTTGCCAAAGGAACAGATTTTCTGATCTCTCTAAGAATGGTCCCAGCACAAAAACTAGGGGAATATTCAAAGCATTTTCATTGCCCCTTGAAACTATTTTTTTAATAAGTTAAAAGATGTATTTACAAAGTAAGGTTCTCAGAGATGGCCACATGGCGCTTCTGAGTTTACATTTCCATTCCCACAAGGCTGAAAATCAGCTTCTTCTAAGAGTAGAAACTGTACATGCAGATAAACCTTTTTTTCTTCAGTGCTGAAGTTTTGTGGGTTATAAAATGCAGACCAGAGAGAAAGAGGACACAACAGAACCTGTAGCCCTTTCACCATCACTGTTCATATGTTCATGGAGTCCCCATTAGTGGGGCCTGATCTGAGTGTACTCTTTCTTCATTTGGAAATAGTTTAAGCTTCTGCAGAAAGATGGCCTTGTCCCTCGAGACAGTCCTTTCTATCATCCGTGCCTAAGAAACGCTTACAAAGTTTCCCAAGAGATACAGGACTGAGCATGACTGTAGGTCTGAAGTTTTTCAATCCAGTTATGTTGGACCAGTGCCAGCTGGCTTAGGAAAGAGAAAAGGGCTGTCAGATGATTGACGGTCCCTGGGCCAGGGGACACCATGGATGTATTGCATTGTCCAAACTGCTCACGACTCCATGTCTGAAAGTAAGAGCCAGTGCTATTTGAAATTTGTGGTATGCCCATTGCTGCCTTCAAAGTAAGTATCAATTATGTGTGATATATGCTAAATAGAGATAGACAGATAAATGGTAGAGAGACAGATACATTCATACATACATAGATAGATAGTGTTTGTGTGTGTGCAAACATTTTGTGTAAAGGGTCCATGAATACTTGTGTGTGTGTGTATATGGAAGCTAGAGGTCAGCTTCTATAGCAATTTTTCAAGATGCTGCCTACTTTTTAATTTATGATTAAAAAGGGCTTGAGGGGTTGAGTTATCTTTGTTTTGTTTTGTTTATCTGTTGAGATAGATTCTCCCTCTGTAGCTTTGGCTGAACCAAAATTCACTGTCTAGATCAGGCTGGCCTTAAACTCACAGAGTTCTGTTTGCCTCTGCCTCCTGAGTGCTAGAATGAAAGTCATAGCCACCACGCCCAGCCTCTACTTTGCTTGTTGAGATAGTCTTTTTACACACAGCTTATATGGAGCAGCTGTTTTATGCAGAGTCTAAGGTAGTGCATTGTCCACTTGCTGCTTAGCAGTTATCAACCGTTATCATTCATTGTCACCTGTCATCAGCTCAGCTCCTCATCACAACCTAGTCACTCCACCTGTGTGGATGGGCTGAGAAACTCAACAGTGTGAAAGCGGGCATGGGGTACGTGAGCGAGGCTTAATTGATTGTGTTTATGCTCTGATGATATATTTGATGCATCAAGACAATGAACTTCTCACTTAAAAATAAAGACGACAGAGAACGCTGTGTTACTGAATAATGTAGGACTCAGATGTAGAAACATGGTCCATTAGTATGCAGACTTTCTGCTTTCAATGAGAGAGAACATTTAAGCTTCAGTGAACAATTCAGTGATTGATACCAGGACACACTTACTAGGCAGTAAATTGGCTCCACATTTTGGGAATTTTTCTTCTCTTAGAAGTTTGTGAGAACATTGTGTGTGTCCAATACTCTAGGATAAGATGGCTTTTGATTATCTTACAGCCTTTATGTTTGATAGTTCAGCGGCTCTTATCTACATCAAACCTTGTTAGGATACCATTTTGCTTCCAGCAGCCACAGAGCTCCGCTGATGGATTGGCTTGGCAAAGTACAAGCTGAAATGAATTAACTATCAAGTGCCAAATGAAAAGATTAACTCCATCACTTATCAGAGACAATACATCATTGATGATTCTCTTGATTTAATGAATTTGCCTCAGTTCTTCCTAAGAAACTAAAAACAGATCAGCGTATACTAACATATTATCTGCCAGACATCATGAAGAAATGTGATACTATTAATGTAAATATATCATTTTCTTTCTATTTACAAGAACCATTATAACATGGCAAAGGATAAATAGGAAAATGAAACTTGTCTATAACGCTGCAATCTATCAGCTGAGAAAACTTTCATCCTCATGTAAATCAGTAAGCAGTACAGTATGGTGCGTTCAGACATACATGTGCACACTGATTTATTTAAAAGGTTTACATTTGCTTTTTAGTAACGTATGTGCCTTTGTGTCTGTGTGTCTCTGTGTGTGAATGGATGCAGTTACGCATAGAAGTCAGAAGAGGGCAGAGGATCCCCTAGACCTGGAGTTACAGGTGGTTGTGAGCTGCCCAACAAGGGTGCTGGATGCCCAACTTCAGCCCTCTACAGGAGCAGCTCAAGTTCTTCACCACTGAGTCTTCCCTCCAGCCCTGACAGGTGTAACTCTGTGTTAGTGTTATGATGGACTCCATGACGAAGTAAATGCGACAGCAATCTTCCTGGGCCATTTGATATCTTTCCTATTTTAAAGAATCCATAGAACTCTCTTTAGGGCTATACTGGCCCATGGAATTAATAACACATTATTAAATATTTAGATAGTTTTAAATTTTCAGTTGTTTAAAATTATACAATTATAGCAATTACTGAGAAGCACTTTGTCACACTTCTCCTGAAAAACTAACCATTTCTTTAGATAAAAGTCTTGCACTGAACTGCTGCACTAAGAAGAAAGTTTATTATAAAGTCTCTTAAGACATTCCGAAAAGATCATGCTGATTTACAGTTAGGCTGGCCGTTTCGTGATCACAGCCCTCTCTCAAGAGCGCTAAGTCATTTAGCATGCTGTGCTGACCATTTTTGTCAACTTGATAAAAGCTGTAGTCATCTAAGAGGAAGGAATCCCAATTGAGAAATGCTTCCAGAAGATCTGGCTGTCGGCAAGCCTGTAGGGCATGTTTTTAATTAGTGATTGATGTAGGAGGGCCCAGCTCACTGTGGGCAGTGCCACTCCTGGGTTGGTGGTCTTAGGTGCTACGAGGAAGCAGGCTGAGCAAGTCATGGGGAGAAAGCCAGTAAGAAGCACTCCTCCATGTCCTCTGTATCGGTTCCTGCCTCCAGGTCCATGCCCTGCTTGGAGTTCCTGCCCAGACTTTCCTCAGTGATCATAGTGTAAGCTTAACTAAACCCTTTATCCCCAAGATGCTTTGTCATGGTGTTTTATCAAAGCAACAGAACCCCTAAGACACATGCTTTTCTTGACAAATTGTAAAACCATTTTGTGTCTCAATGCCAGCCTATTTCCTGGCTCCCTACTCCAACTATGTTGATTTTATACACAGTGCATGTTTTCTCTGTGTTTAGATTTTGTGGGAGAGTCTTTCTAAAATGTTTGCTGTATGCATTTGTCATCTTGTTCTGTGTGAAAATCTCCACACACTAAAAGGATTAAGGCAAAATACCTCGATTGCCTGTGATTTCTGCAAGTTGGGAATCTGACGTGGGCCACCTGTTTCTCCACAGCAGCCTCTCGAAAGGTGTTGGTCAGGGCTCAGCTGAGAAAGAGGCAGCATTGCATTCATCCTCGTGGTTTGACAGGCTACAGATCCTTTCGGCTTTGGGGATTATGGCCTGAGGCCTTAGTGGACTACCAGGTAGAGCTGTCCTTGTGTTCTCAGGGAGACCTTAAAACTGCAGCGTCATCAAAGCCACAGCTGGAGAGAGTCTGCCAACAAGATGGAGGTTAAATGTTTTGTAATCAGGTTACTCCTCAAAGTTGAGTTTTCTGTGGGTTGGAGAGAAGCTATTCTGGGATTCTCTGGGGAGTTTCAGAATCTCTGAGCCTGATAATGGGCCCATAATAGAAACCTCTATCACACAGTGCTCTGCACCATTTTACAGAGAACTTGGGATTCTAGGCCTGCATCTGGAGTGCAGGAGTAAGTACTAACTGTTAACCCACAGAGGTGTTAGAAAAATTAAATGAAATAAAATGCTCTCCTTATGTCTGACACATGGCAGGCCTGACATCGTCAGGAAAGGCTTCCCACCATCACCCCACCCTGACAGCACCATGCCCACTGGTAAGCTATGAAGTCTAGCTGTGATCTCCAGTTTCTATTTGTCAAGCAGGCTCCTGTGGAAGGTGGGAAGAGAATCTAGGGTTATTTATAGGTGATTTTAAGAGTCCTCCTAGCACCATTTTTTTTCTAGTTTTATTTATAGTGTAGATGTCTTACTATGTTAAAAGCCTAAGAATAGTGACTCATGTCTTTTATGGACTCCACATTGGTATAAGTCAGAGGACATGACAAGAAATCAACTCATTTAAAGCATTCCTATACCAGGCATATTTCTGTCTGTCCATATAGCCAACATCTTTCTATCATATATCAATCATTTATCTATGATTTATCATCTAACAATCTTTATCCTTTAAAATATTTTTATTCATTATTTAAATTTTCCATTTAATGTGTTTTGATCACATTCGCTCCTGTTCCTCTCCACATCTCCTTACTTCCCCAACTTTGTCATTTTTTTCTTTTAATGACCCATTGAACTTAATTTGTATGGGCTCATGGATGGGGTGGACATCCACGGGAGACCTTACCTACCAGGAGCAACACCCCTAAAAAGAACTGACTCTCCCTTCCACAGAATCTATCCAGTGCCCTCAGCTCCTCAGTCAGGGTGGGAGCTTGTTAGCTCCTCTCCTCTCATAGATAACATTTCTGAATAAACTTAATACACTTCATTAATCATAGTGTTCTCGTTGTAGGGCATGATAATTTAGGTAGTGTCTAGATGAAAGGTTGTCTTAATTTTTATGAGGAAATACAGAATTCCCCACAAAAACCAACATTCCAAATGAGGCAAATTTTATCTGCTTAGAGTAGGCAAACTGTTTTCAATCGCCATGGAAAATCTATTCATATTAACATTAATTAATGTACTAATTAGAAGTCATTCTCATTAAGCTTATTAAATTTTTCTCACTGGTAAAATCTTTCCAGAGGCTCTCCTGTAACTTGGAGTAGAGCTAAAGGCATTTGCATCACATGACTCTGCTCTGGAAGTGTTGTGAAGTTCAGACCCTGTCACTCAGTTTATCTAAACCCAAGGGGTTTGCTAGTAATTTATATCTCTCTCCTAGGCAAGGAAATAGAAAGATTAAATATAATTGCTGTTCTTAAATCATTAATATTTCAAAGTTTTAATTTCTTTAGGTTATGAGTCTTCAGGTGTGTCTTAGAAAACATAAATTTTAAAAAATGGAAAAAAAAAACCATCCAGATGCAATGGCACTTGCCTGTGATCTCAGCACTCAGAGGCAGATGGATTGCTGTGAGTTTAAGGCCAGCCTAGTCTACAAAGCTAATTCAGGACAGCCAAGGCTACACAGAGAAACCCTGTCTCAGAAACAAACAAACAAACAAACAAAAAACAAAACAAAAAAGGAAAACAAACAAAACAACCATAAACCAAAAAACAAAAGGCTGGACTTCTTAAAAGAAATGCTTTTCTTCCTGTCCTTCTTACTTCATTTCTCATTTTTATAAAGATTTATTTATGTGCTTCAGGGTTTTGTTTGCATGTATATGAGTTCACCACATGAATGCAGTGCCCATGGAGATGAGAAGGGAGCATCGGATTCCCCTGGGACTGGAGGTAGAGATGATTTAGAGCCGCCATGTGGGTGCTGAGAACTGTCTGTGGGTCCTCTGGAAGAGGTGCAGTGTTTTTAATGGCTGGGATGGTTTGAATGGAAAATGGCCCCCTTGGCTCATATATTTGACTGCTTGGTCATTAGGAAGTCATGCACCTGGACAGGGATTAGGAGGAAGTGTGATCTTGTTGGGGTAGGTGTGGCCATGTTGGAGGAAGTATGTCACTGGGGGTGGGCTTTGGGGTTTTTCAAAGTCACTCAAGATGTCTTTCTCTTCCTGCTGCTGCAGATCCAGTGTAGAACTCTTAGTTTCTCTCCAGTACCATGTCTGCCTGCGTGCTGGCACGCTTCCCACCATGCTGATGATGAACCCAACCTCTGAAACTATAAGCCATGCCCAGTTGAGTGCTTTCCTTTATAAGAATTACTGTGGTCATGGTGTATCTCCCCAGCAATAGAACATGGACTAAGACAATGGCTGAGCCAACTCTCCAGCCCCTGTTCATTTTTGAGACATGGTCTTCCAGCATAGCTCAAGGTCATAGTGATCTTCCTTATCAAAGACTAGTGCACTCTCTTGTGATGCATTTCAATCTCTTTCTTGGAGCCAGGGAGATAAAAACACAGGTGGTCATGTGAGATGCCAGATGGGTTTCATGAGGTGTAGGATGCCTTCTTCATAGTAAGGTCCATTTGAATAAGCTGACACAGAATATGCTGTTGTTTAGAAGGTAGCCTAGGGCTACACTCAGCCTCGGTGTAGCCTCTGAAAAGGAAAAACAACTTCCCTTAATTAATCTGAAAAACACTACATGGAGGCAGGCTTATAGTGAAACTGCTTCTCTTAATTGCTGGTAGAGCAATCTCACCTTGGAAGAAGTCACCAATTATCTTTTCTGCTTGCCAGACAGCAGGAAAACAAATCCTCCTCCCTGTAATTGGGCAGCAGTTTCTGTATTGGTTTTGAACTCACTATGTAGCTCAGGCTGGCCTCAAATTCACTGTGAACCTTCTTCTTTAGCCTCCCAAGTGCTGGAATTATGATTCAGTGCCACCAACTCTGTCTTGTCTTTACCCACATGGACCTAGAAGACTTGACAGGGTCCCTCTTCAGAAGTGAAGTAGACTTTGCTGGATCTCATAGCATCCAGCCCATCCCTGCAAACATAATTGGTTTCAGATGTCAGCTTTCCACAACTTAGAATGACCTGAGCAGGGACCTGAATGAAAGAACTGTCTACATCAGGTTGCCATGAGAGCACAATTGTAGATAATTGTCTTGATGGCCTTAATTGATTCAGAAGGACACACCTCACATATAGGCAGTACATTTTGGTAGACACCCAGACAAAAAGAACCACTACCACCCCAACAGCCACCAACAGCCACCCTACCTATTGGAGCTTAATGTTTATACACCCTTTGAGAAGTTCCCAGAATTTCAGACACCACACATTGGCAGAAACTATCTGCAGCTGGCAAAACCATGACCCCTCCAGACCATGAGGCAAATTGTGGTCAGCTGCTTCAAAGCAGCCTCATACCCCCACATCAGGGATAAAAAAAAATTCTCATAATATTTCTGGGAATTTTTCGATATTTAATTTTTTTTTCTTATTTAATCACCTTTTTAGCCTGTTTCCAGCCCCCCCCCCCCAGGCTCACTCTCACACCACCCTCTTCTCACTTACCCCTCTCCTTCCTCTTAGAGAAAGGGAGGCCTCAAGCAGTATCAATCCATCCTGGCACCTCAAGTTTCAGGAGGACTAAGTATCCTCTCCCACTGGGCCTGACAAGGCAGCCCAGCTAGGGAGAAGGGATCCAGTGGCTGGCAACAGAGTTGGAGACAGAGTTGGTCCCATTGTTAGGAGGCTCACATGTTGATCAAGCTGCACATCCGCTACATATATGTAGGGTGTCTTTGCCCAGTCTATGCATGCTCTTTGGTTTGTGGTTCAGTCTCAGTGAGCCTCTATTTCTGTGTTTTTCAAACAAACAAAAATTCTCACCACATTTCTTAAGTCTGCTTCCTTCCTGAGAGTCAAATAGGGACAATACAAAAGAGAAACAGTCGACTTTTACAGTGGTGTGGCTATTGAGGACCCACCTGCACGTAACCCCAATACCCAGCCTGGATCCCCAAGCTGGACCTGGAAGGAATGATCTACCATTGCCCTCTCTATGTGGGCAAGCAGACATTTCTCTACATTTCTCCAGGAAATGTGACAAAAACACCTCAGGAGAATATACGCGTGAGGTGAGTAGGGACAGAGAGGAAACGTGGGGATTGATTGCCTTGTGTCACAAGCAGGAGAAGAGCGGCCAGGGAAGCTGGAGCCATCTCACAGGCATTACAGGGAATGAGCACCTCTTTCATGCATGGGGTTACTTTCACTTAGAGCAGGTAGTAGCCGGGGAGTAAGTGTGAAGGCTGAGAGATTGGGAGAGAAGGGGACAGGGCCATGTGTGTGGGCAAGGAGGAAAGTCCTTGTAGGCAACCAGGAGGCAAAGGCAGGGGGAGGTAGAGGGGTGTGTGTGCATAGGACAATCCTGAAGGAGAAGATGAGGGGAGGATGTTGGGAACACAGGAGAAATACTGAGTATCTTGATAAGGAGGAAATAGGCACACGGATGATGCTCAGAGAGCGTGTCTGAGTGCTGTTCTGGCCCTCACGGGCCTGGCTCTGAAGGAAGGTGAAGGTAGTTATTAGATGAAGGTGGTTAGTAGATGAAGGTAAGTTATTAGATGATGAAGGTAGTTAGTGGAGGATGAAAGTAGTTAGTAGATGATGAAGGTAGTTACTATATGATGAAGGTAGTTAGTAGGTGAAGGTAGTTAGTAGATGATGAAAGTAGTTAGTGGAGGAAGGTCATTCCCTTTTTGCTCGACAGTCTTTCCCTGCTAAGATGATTTACCCTGTTGCTACTGTGGTTTCTGATTACTTCACTAATGGTAGAACCAGAATTTCCTGGCTTCCAGTGTGGACTGAGGACCAGTGGCTCTAGGAACTCATCAGGCCTTCAGTGGCAGATTGGTATTGCTGAGGCACCCTGCCTCATGGACCAAACAAGTAGCAGGTTCTCAGCTTTTTGTGTGAACTAGATTGTTGAACTATAACAACTGCTCTGGTACCCAGCTGCAAGACAGCTGTTATTGGATTATTCCAACTGTAAAGTGTAAACTGGTTTAGTAAAATCTTAATATATATATTCATTATGTATAAATGTATAAAGAATATATAAATTAGCTTAAACTATATATGTATATATACATATGTATTATACATTACATATATATATATATATATATATATATATATATATATATATATTCATTCTATGGTTCTGCCCCTCTAGAAAATATAGCTATTATTTCTGTTTACAGTGGCATATTGAGAGGCACATACTATTATTATTTTAAATATGTTTTAGATTACATTAACTGAGGTGGAAATACCCATCCTATTGTACGGAGATGCCGTTGCCTGGGCTTGAGTCTTGGATGGAATACAAAGGAGAACCACACAGCATTCATTTTTCTCTGTTGCCTGACTACATATGCAGTGGGGTGAACTGCTTAATGCTCTGGCTGCCACAATTTCCAAGCTTTGACAGACTATATTCTTAAGCTGTAGGATCAAACAAACCCCTTTCTCTTTAAATTGTGTTTGTTAATGTTTTTAAGCAGAAAGACAAGTAAATAAAATAGAAAATTGATCCCGGAAGTGGGGTTATTAATAATGTAGGTCAAAGGACTTTGGAAATGTTTGGTAAAAGGTTACAGTTTGGAATCTTAGGCTGTAAAGCCCTAGGCATCTCTAACCATGACTTCATTCTGGAGGAAAAGATTAGAATGCTGACAGGATTATAAACAGAGTCACACTTGCATGATTAATTTAAGGTAACTGAGAATTACAGCAGCTTTATAATTAATATTTGAATTTAACAGAGACTATCAGTAGAAACAATAGCGTATCATTCCTTCTCCACACTATACACCTCCACAGATGTCTGCTCGCTGATAATCTATAGGTTTTCCAGGGAGTCCAGTGATCCACACTTAGCAGGTTATGGTTCTGACAGGCAGTGTCTCTATAAGATTCAGTACATGGCAGAGGTTGGGCGGTCATGGCCTATTCTCTTGTCTTCAATTTGTGATTCTTCTGAACTCACCATGGCTGTGTATTCTCTCCAGGTTGGTGAGATGACTGGGCCAATCATAACATGGTTCAGATCCCCTTTCTGCCCAATCTGTTCTACTGTCTTCTCCTACAGAAGACCATACACCTAAAATACTTCCTGTGGGACAAATGTCCATTCCAGAGCACAGTTCCTGAGACCTACATTGTGACCATTTCCAGCACTGCCTTACCATGTACTTCCTCAATCTGATCTGCTCTCTAAACAATGCAACCATCTGTGTCTGCTTCAAGCTGCCCAAAATCTGACCTGCTCATATCCGTCTGCCTACTGTGCAGTCAGTGTGTACAAGGAATATGCACTCAACCACAACCTAACTTAGAGCATGTACAAGAGCTGAATTCTCCTCCTTAAAAGCCCTATTAAGCTAATGCTCTTCAAAAAAAATAAAAAAGCTTACAATGGGATTTAATTTTAGAATTGTGAAAACTATTTTGTTTTGGTGAGATAAGAGAACTTCTCCAAGTCTCGGGACCTTGCCCAAGGCTTCTTTCTGTCTGCGTCACACATCAGCAGCCACAGGTCAATTTCTACAGCTCTGCATTCTGTTTCTTCTTATTCCAGGATCCAAACTGGGGGGACCTCGGTGTATGACACCCTGTAAGAGAGGAAAGAACCTGAGCACCACCTGTAACCCACGCAATTGCTTTCCAGCGAGGCAGGTGTCTAATACATCTGCTCTAATTTCATTGGCCAAACCAAAGTAGCATGACCCTGCCTTAAAGTGTGTGGCAGAACATTATCACAAATCATAGACCATCCATGCACAACTTCTATGGTTGAGAACAACAACAGCATGAGACAGCTCATCTCTGTTCAAAATGTTTGTCCCACCAGTCTGCCACTGTCACCAAAATTCTATGGCTCTCATTTGAATAAATGACTTTTTTCCCCCTGAGAAGTATTGTACTTGTCGAGCATCTTAGGCATATTACCTTATCCTATTGATTCTATTGCTGAATAACAGCAAGTAAGGATTTGAGGATAAGATAAATATAAAACTCTGATCCAATCCCATTCTGTCCTCTTATGTGATCTGCCCCTGTGAGGAAAATGAGAGAAGTAGGTTATATCAAAGCTTTAGGATCTCTCTGAAAAATCACTGACATACTAGGTGCTTGATGCTCTTTTATTCTCTTTCCCTACATTTACTCCTAATATATGGCTAGAAGACAGACAGTATCACACTCATTAATTTTTCAGAGATTTTCTTTTCCGCTTTAGAAATGTTGGAAACTTCCTGCCTTGCTGCTGGTGATGGGGCTCATATCTCTGCTGTTACTGCAGGAGGAGTTGGACAAGAATCTAAGAGGTAAGGATCAGCCTGTTTTATGACCTTTGGCAACAGTAGCACCCTTGAGTGTAGAGAAAATGGGAGCATCACGAAGATGCAGAAAGTCAAACTTGAAATGTGGCAACATTTCAGAGATGCTCTCGCCTCTCAATCCCATTTATAATTTTCTTTTACCCTATACACAGTCAGAATAGATGATAAATTTCAATACCCAATAGCCTTCAAAGTGTTCCCTGAACTTTCTAAAGTTAAAATTCAAACTATTTAACAGAGCATCACATCACAATTAAATTACTGGGTTTTCCTCCTCTTCTTCTTTTATTAGAAACTAAGTGGAAAACTTTCTAATTATAATCTCTTAATTAGATTTGTCCAGAAATCCTTTGGTTAAAACAGCTGAGGCACGCGGAAGCTAGCAGGAACATCAGCACTACTAGACTTGGGGTCCTACATGAAGACTCTGATCTTTCTGAATAATGAGGTTGAAGATGAAATACAAAAATTTCATTTCCAACAGTGCCTTTTTTGAAATGGGATTTGAGAAATTGATCAAGGGCTGGGCCTGACTTACATAGTTTACCTGCTCCTGACATACTTGTGGGAATTAGGAGGTGAGCAAATGCTGTCCTGTTGATGCTATAAAACCGTGGTGCACCCAGTACACACAGTTGTGTGTGTGTGTGTTCAAGGATGTTACAAAGGAAAAGACAGGTTTTACTTTTAATGTGAGAGCAAATCCTCACTCTGACCTTCCCCTGTAGCACCTTACAAGGGTCACCTGCAGGGTCACAGCACAAAGATCATCCTCCAGTGAAAACACACTACTTTCTATGTGGTTGTAGTGTCACTCAAGCACCTGAGTGAAGGTGATAGCCACAAATAATGGGACTTCAGACACCTCACCACAATTTACAAACTTATTGAAGCCTTTCTGAGCATCAGACCATCCAGGGAGAGGTTGTGGTCCTCACTGGTGACAGAGTGTGCCAGTAAATGTCAGCTAAGTTTATGGCTTCAGGTTGAGTCCCAAGGAAACACACCTTCAAAGTATAAAGATAAGGCAAGTTTATATGCTTGTTAATGATTACGTCTGTATTTTTCTACCATTTGCTGATTTATTGAGTAAATTTTTAAATGAACTTGTTTCTCAGAGGAAACCTAATTATCCAAGGGAGGCTTTCTCAGAATATTCCAGAAGACCAACAGTGCTTATGAACACTGAAGACATTGGGAAAGGACATGGGATCGGGTGAGGCTAGGCCAGGCTTCTAGAGGGTAGTTCTCTAGGTCTGTTCCCTCAGTCTGTCATCCTTAAAGACTACTTGATTCTCCCTGGCAGTATGAGGTACTACTCAAGGCAGTAGACAATACCTAAGCTACAGCCCAAATGTCAGCTCGGGTACTCTCACAAGACTGGAAATGCTAAGGGCTGTTTTATCTCCACCTATACCAGGAGTTACTATTAAGCCTGGGTACCACAGTGCAGATGCCATAAAGACAAAGGCTCAGAGAGACTGACCCAGACAAAATGTCTTCGCATGTGTCCATCACCCCTTTTGAGAGCACTTTTTTCCCTCTGGCGCTGGATGCCCTTTCATTGCTGCCCCAGCCACTGACGGTGACATCTCCCAGCTGGGATTTGTAGCTTTCTGTGCTTTTGTTATGTTCTGATAAGAGACAAGGTCTCACCGTGTTATCCAGCCTGCTCTTGAACTTCTACTTTCAAGCCATCCCCCTGCCTCAGCTGGGACTAATGAAGTGTCACCATGGCTGTGTTATATTTTCTGCTTGCTGAGGCAAACCTGTTTGACCAACTCCCAGACTCACATGTTAGGTAAAGCACCAGCTGTTTGTCCTGACAGTTGTTTTTAGTCTAACAGTGACTTCCAGGGTGTTAGACAAAGGGCTAACTGGGGTGTGGGGGCACTGGTATAGGGTGCGGCAGAGAAGGCTCCCAGGACCTTTGTCCCTTTGTCCTGCCCTAACTTGTACTCTTTTTGCTTCTGCAGAGAAGGTGCTAGAAATGCTCTTTTAATTTTCTTTTGCTGCACTGGGGAGAAAAATTGTAATTAAAGGCTGAGCCTGGAATCTGACAATCTCAATGTGGCTGACACTTCTTTCAAACATTTCATGATGAAGTTTCAGAGAACATCCTGTGGACCTTCTGATCACGTGTGTGGTTGCCTGGCATAGGAGATACTGTCAGACTTTAAAGTTCTCCTGGTCTTATGATCAGACTGTTGGTTTCTTCAGGGCTTGTCATTGTGTCTTCTGTGCCCTTTGCAGAGGCAACTGGGTGAGGGTATTGGGAATACTGGGTGTTTTCTGGAGAACACCTGCTGTATTAGTTGCTTTTGTCATTGCTGTAAAAGACCACCTGTCAAAGCTTCCTTTTTTATTACATTTTATTCACTTAATTAACATGTATTTATTTAGTCTTTAGTCTCTCTCTCTGTGTGTGTGTGTATTCATGTGTGTTCATTCCCTGGCACACATGGTCAGAGGACAACTTACAGGAGTGAATTCTCTTCTTCCACCATGAGAACCCTGAGGATTGACTTCAGGTGGTCAGGCTTGGCGGGCGGCATGTACCCCTATTACCATCTAGGGGTAAGGGTTGGGTTTGATTTCTCTGCCAGTCCAACAACCAAACCAAACCAAACCAAACCAAACCAAAAAACCCCAAAACCCCACGTGTGTGTGTGTGTGTGTGGGGGCAGATAGACAGACAGTCAGATAGGCGCAGCAGCGGAATCAACAGATGGAATGTACTTCTAGTTAAGGGGAAAGAATACACAGGTGTTCACATGTGCCGACCCACAGGGTAGGGAGGCAGGGTCTACAGATAGACTGCACTGAAGAAGGAATACACACATGCACACACAGATAGAGACAAAGACAGAGAGACAGAGAGAAACAGAGACAGAGAGGCAGACAGACATCGTAGCAGATTGAATAGATGCAAAGCACGTCTGTTGAAGAGGAAGAAGCACACGCAGAGACAGAAAGACAAGAGTGAGAGAAACAGAGAGAGAGAGAGAGAGAGAGAGAGCAAAATACACGAAGAGAAAAACACCCCACAGAGGATAGTGGGGAATCTGAAAGCTGAAGTCCCAAAGACCTGGGGCTTTTGAGGGTCTTTAGTAGGCTGGGGAGGGTCCCCTCTCCTAATTCAGGGTTGGTCAGTCTAGACCAATAAAGGAAAGCTAAGAGGCCCACTGATTTCATTTCCTGCTCGTGAGGAAGAAGTCTCCCAGGCTTTGTCTCAGGTCAGGAGGATAAGGGAGAAGCCCAAATTGCTCCATCTTTCTTATTTGTGGTTTTTATTATTTCCTTGTCTGTCTGCCTGTCAGGGATCTGTTTGAACTCCTAGTCCCTCACCTCTGACTGCTGAGGCATCTCACTGGCCCAGTGAAAACATTTTACGGGAGAAAGAGTTTGCACATGAGGCAGATGCTGCCTCCACATTGCACCCACAATTAGGAAGCGGAGGCCAAAGGCACTGTTCAGCTCGCTTCCCCTTTTCATGCAGTCTGGGCTACATGACATGGAGCAAGGCTGCCCATATCCAGAGTGGGTCTTCTCGTAATAATTAATCCAACCTAGTAATGTCCCTCACATGTTCCCAGAGGAAGTCTGTCTCTTAGCTAAGTTGTCAAGCTGACTACGGATCTTAGCCTTTGCACCTACTAAGTGGCTGTTCTGCACGGAGGGAGCACACACTCAGTAGACTTTCTCCTGTCATCTGGTCATAGAAAGTCACTTGACAGAAAACTGAGGCTCCTCAGGGAAGGCAGAATATAAGCAAAGCCAGGGTGGGAGTCAGAGGGGAGACAAGAAGACGCAGGTGGCTTGTTCCCTTACAGGGGTGTTGAAGCTCGGTACATGATCTGATTCCAGAAAGCAGGCTTGAAGAGCCAAATAAATAATTTATCATCTTTAATTATTTAAACAGTGACTCCTGAACTATTTGGGTCCTTTGGAGGAAGTGAGGAAAGCCACAGACCCTATCATGAAGTAAACAATATACACACAAATTTTGCAAATAAATCCAGAAGGCTCAATGGCTACCTAATGCATTTAATGGCTATCCTCAGCCCCAGGTCTTGAGAGCACCAGACACTGGGCTCATTTCCACCCACAATGGCATCCACACCAGCATACTGAGACTCAAGCCAGTGAACATCTCATGCTACTCACAGGTAGGTGTCCCCGCTCCAGGGAAGGAGCAGTTTCTCATCTGAAATGTGATTGTTTCTTTAGTGGGGAAGACACTGCCTACGGTTTCCAGGCATTAAAATCCTTCGTGAGGGACTGGGGAAGGCTCTCAGTTCTCTTCAGGGTTGTAGAAAGTTAAACAGATTTAAGTCGACTTGGGAGAAGTTTGTGGGCTGCTCCTGCATGCATAAGTTTACTTCCCTCAGAGTATCAGACTGAGTAACAGCAGTGACTTCAGCCTCCAAATCCCATTTCCATCTCCTGAGGGAAGGCTTTCCTTTCTAGTTAATGAGCAAGTAAGAGGCTCCTTCCCACTAGGGGTAGGCGAGAAGGGTATGAAAAATGAGGCCAAGGTTGTCATTGGGATGAGGCTTGTGGGGAGAAAGAGAGAGAGATATACAGACATATACAGAGGAACAGACAGACAGAGACAGAGGCAGACAAAGACTGAAAGAGACAGGGAGAAAGATCCCTTGATTTCAAGTAAATGATCTGCCAAATCAATGGGGGAATGAAGATGGCGGCACATTAGATACACAGGTGTCCATGCTAAAGCAGGGCTTCATTGTCTGAGGAGGGGAGACATTCCTCCTCCTGGTGGCTCTTGAGGACACCTGGCTATCTGAAGGCGGAAGCAAGCAGTCCTTTGCCAAACACTTGGTCTCAGTGTTGAAAGTTTCCTCAAGAAAACACCACCTTATCAAAAGTCCCGTCTTCCCAAGATGCATTGCTGAGATCCAGAGAGATCTAAGATGTCACTGTGAGGAACTAGTGTCAGAACCCAGCCACCTGGTACACTAAGGACAGACTTGCTTCTTTTTCTGAAGTTAATACCACTTATGCATATTAATTTTGCACAGGTGAGTTTCATTTCTGTACACAAAGAATCCTCGCTGTAGCTCTTCCCCCAACTTTCCACTCTTCCCCTGTCTTGTGATCATCCTATCCATACTGACTATTCTCTGAGTATATTTACATTGTCTTTATATTTTCCTTTTTTTTCTATTTTTCACAAATGATATGAAAGTTCTGTTAACTTAACATGATTTCTGTGTGTCCCATCATGAAAATGACATGATTTCATTTCTCACTGTTTAATAATACTATATTATTATATGCCCAATAACACCGTGTAATAATACTCCATTGTGCATGCCATCTGGTCACCTTCCCAGGAGTTCGATGGCAGGCTCGCTGCTGTAATTTGAGGAATAGCTACACAATTTCCCATCAGGAGCTATGCTAACTCACCTTCCCATGCATTCTCACTAATATTTTTTAAATGATAGCCATTCATTATCATTGCATTATCCCCACCGTACTTCCTCCAATATAATCAAGACTTTTAGATTTCATATTTTGTTTTGAATTTTGATTCTAGCTGGGATGAGATGGAAACTGAGGGTGATTTTGATTTGCATTTCTCCGGTGGGTGAAAATAGAAGCTTTTTCTTCCTTCCTTCCTTCCTTCCTTCCTTTCTTCCTTCCTTCCTTCCTTCCTTCCTTCCTTCCTTCCTTTCTATACAGTTTAATAAAGAATGATCAAGATTAAAAGATTGTCTAGGAATGTTCTGGGTATATGTACTGATGGTGATGAGGGCAGTGGGCTAGTTTGTCTGTGTGCATCAAAGGCCAGGGATACTTGATGATAATTGATTAAAGAAGTAATCAAGGGCAGTCCTTGGGGCCAAAGTGCTTTGTCACAGCTCCAATGATCTAAGCATCTCTAGAAACACTCTCCTAGATACAGAAGAATGCTTTCCTCATGACTTAGCAGTTTCTTAATCAAATAAATCATCAAAATTAATGATCGTATTCATATAGTCTAGTGATTGCATGCTTGTCCAAGTTACATTAATATGCACTGTGGTTTCAGCTCTGGTAATAAGAGCCTTCACAACATACGTAAGAATCACAATATGTTCATATATATGTAAAATATCAAACTTCTTTTTGAAATAATATTTTCATTAATTCATTAAGACCTTCTACCTACCCAACTTCATGTTCCTCTTTTAAAACAGTTTTTAAGAGGGTCTGACCCCTTTTAAATATTTACTTTATAATTGCAATGATTATTTCTATGCCCAATATTCTCTGAATTCTCAAAAAGCTGTGTAGGAGAGATGGCAGCAGAGTGGCAAAATATATCCACATTTGTAGAACACTAGGAAGTTAGCCAAAGTCTGTGGGAATCCCAGGAGGAAAAAAAAATTAATGAATTTCAGCAAAATCATCCAGTTCTGTGATGTTTCTGTTTACTTCCTCCTTCTCTCTCTCTCTCTCTCTCTCTCTCTCTCTCTCTCTCTCTCTCTCTGTCTCTCTCTGCATCCTTGAAACAGCTTTGAAGATCAGTAGCACAGTTCTTCTAGAAGCAGGCAACCTAGAATCCATGGGAGTGAGCAAACTAGGCTTAAAGCCTTTCAAAGGCCTCATTCCCATGAGACTGACAGCATTTGCCATGATCAGTGATCTCCTGAGAGACAGCGCTTGGCTGCTTATTTCGTTTGACCATCTGATTTAAAGCTGGCCCAGGGAAACAAGTCTTTTTCCCCAGGGAGCATCTGTCAGAAATGTTCTGAGGCAATTTACAGATGCTTTTTCAGGACGCTGCCAATGGCAGATGCACAACCGATAGGATAATGCTTCCATTTGTAGTGAGCATTTTGGTTTCTTTAAAAACAGAAATGTTATGTGAATACGTTTTTGTTTTAATCCCAGTTGTGGGATATGGGGCTCTTTCAGATTGTTCACAGAAGCTATGATTTGTCTCACGCTGCAGAAGGGGCATGATTTTATCAGCTGAAGATAGTTTATGTATGGAATATGGAACTCTTTAGAGGGTATACAATGCAAGAGCCTCTGAAAGTGGCTGCTGCTCCTGTGCTACTTTTTTTCTGCTGCTGCTGCTGCTGCTGCTGTTACTGTTTGCTGTTTGTTATTTGCTGGATTGCTGGATGCTGGTTGGAGATGTCCTGACAACGAAGCTCAAATTTGCCCCAAGGAGCTCAATGCTCCTAATCAGTAGGAAGTAGTCTAACAATATCGACACCTCCTTTCCCCTCTAACCTTTCTTTCCTACCTAGTGTTGGAGAGTGGGTGGGATTGGAATGGATAGGGGTAGTGCAGAGAGGTAGGAAAAAGAACCCAATAAAGTAGCCAAAAGTCCAGCTACACCCGTTAAAGTCAAACCTGGAGAGTAAGATATCAGACTTTATGGAGGTCTGAGATGCTCCTGAGGGTTGAGACACACATGCACAGAACTGTGAACAAGCGGAAGACAGTGAAGAGCACTCACAGACTCAGGGAGGGCTCCAGGGGTCACTCCTGGCCGATGCTGGGATTATCCCTCACTTGTTCTTTCACACTCCTCATGGTTTCTGGTTGGAACTAACTCTTTTGAATGAGTTAATGAACAGGCCTGGGAGTTGGATCTTCCCAGTCCCAGTGATTATTTTTCTTGCAATGATAATGCAATGATAACGAATGGCTATCATTTAAAAAATACTAGTGAAGATGCATGGGAAGGTGAGTGTTTGTATTTGTGTTTGTTTGTTGCTATTTTTTTTTTTTTGGTTGGCTACTCTTCTGCAAAGGGCTGTTCTTATCTGTGTTCTTTTTCATGTATGTCCACTGAGACTTTATTCAGTTTGTTTATGGGCATCTTTTTATTTGAAAAAAAAAATTATTAAATATAGAGAATTATGTTTTCTAGTTTCTGCTGCACCTTTCCAAGGTATGTGTGTGTATGTGATTGTCTGTGTGTCTGTATGGTAGTGGTGGTAGTGTTGTGTGTGTATGTGTTTGTGTGTGTGTATACATGTGATTTGTGTATGCGTGTGTAAATGTGCATAGAGATATATCCTCTAATCAATTATTTAGTCCTCTGATCCTTTAATTACTTATTGATGATATGTTTTGTGCATATATGTAGGTGTACCAAGTGTGTGCCTAAAGCCTGTGTAGGTCAGAAAGTGGTAGGAGCCCCTAAAACCCAAGGGAAGAGCAGGAAAGAGCCTACAGACTTATCAGCGTTCATAGTTATATGTGTGATTTCATCACGTTTCTTCTGCAATCTTCTCCCATCCCATCTTTTTTTATCCCACTGTTAAGTAGTTTTAAATATCCAATCAAAACATAAGTCAGTGTATATGACAGATGAAGAAGCCATACACACACACACACACACACACACACACACACACACACATATATATATGTATATATATATATATATATATCTGTTACACTATATTCAGGGTTCTGCTTTTGAGGGGAAAGAAATTGCTAAGAGCTTGTGCTGCCATGTAATGAATGGCTTCATGCACAAGAGCCTTGGTGTCCCATTTCCCTGATTGGAAAGCCTATAACAAGAAGAGAGCAGGAGCCCTGGAACTGGAGTTACAGATGCTTTTGAGCTGGCATGTTGGTGCTGGAAACAAAACCCAAGTCTTATGTAAGAACAGCAAATGTTTAGTAACCTCAAAGCCATCTCTCTAGTCCTAAAGATACATTTTACATACCTAGGAAGTTGTCAACTCTAGCTTATCTTTGGCTATCTGCTGAAAGAAGCTAGGCACAAAAGAAGACTTATCACATGAGCCAATTTTTAAGTCCAGAACAGGAAATCCATAGAGCCAGAAGGTAAGTGACCAGGTTTTAGACACTGTGGGAGGACAAAAAATTACCTCTGATGGACACAGATGGTGATGAAAACATTCTGGATTAGAAGTCAGTATATGAATGAGCTGAAAACCAGAAAACTGTACACTTGTGAAGAGTGGGATTTGTGGCTTGTTTATGGCTCTTCTTTAAGGTGGCTACATGTGGCAGTGAAATCTGCTTTCGGTTCAGATAGTTTAATAGAGACTTTCTATTCTTCCCCGGACACCAAATAACAGGAAAGGTTGCAAGAAAATGGTTTTAACTATTGTGTATTAAAGACTGATGAAGAAAAGTCCTGAATGATGGAAACAGCTTTTCAGTTGTCCTGCATTCTTGCTTTGAGATACACGAGGGCAGGTGCGGGTGGCATAGAACAGCTAATTTTCTGAACCAGGAGAAATAAGAGCTTAGGGGTAGAAGGGAGACTTTGCTTGGTTGAATGCTTGATGTAAAAATGCATAGACAGCGATTCGGACACATCAGGAGGGACCTATCCAGCACAGGTATGTGAGGAAGCCACTAAGGCCAGAATAGAGACTTGAGTTCACAGTGCCCTGGGCTCCACACATAGTACTTGGGGTTAGACCTTTCCCCGCTCCCCTAAAAAAAAAAAAAAAAAAAAACTGGTTTGTTTCAGTTGATGGTGTGTTGGATATACTTTCTAAAGAGTTATTCCTTGGGAGTGGGGATAACTATTTCCTGATTTTAGCATGAACAATAAAATCTCAAGACAAAACAAAAACCTGGAAGGATTTGGTCACACTACAGAAAACTTGGTGGTGGGTAGATAAACACTGTTTATAAAAATACAAAAATATTTGACATCCATCAAGATGAAATCCGCAAAGCCTAACACCCATCAGAGATTACCAAACACAAAGCAGAAAATCAGTTTATAACAACAATAATAATCAATTGGAAAATACAAGAGTAGATATTCTTGTTGAATTAACAGAATGAGGAGTGACTGTTTTCATTATGTTATTTTACATATTGAAAAGCTGAGAAGCATAGCAGTTATTTTAAAAACAGAAATCAAATTTCTAGGTATGGAAACCACCACATCTGAAATGCAAAATGTACCTAGTGGGATTGGAGCAGGATAAGATATCCCTCAGAGGATTTCAGATGTTGAACATGCTGCAGTAGAATTCCTGCAAATGAAACTTGAGGAAAGAAAAGACTCAAAAGAACAAACAGTATCAGCGAGCTGTGGGGCAATTTAATCAGCTGGAAGAGGGTGCAGGGAGAATGTCTGCAGGGATAGAATTATAGGAAAGAGAAGATAGGATGTGTGACCATTTTCATAAAGATAAAGGGGTTCTTTGGTTAAGACACGGGGGAGACAGGCATGAGGACAAGTGTACAAAACAAAGCCATTTCCTGGTCTGTTTTCTTTTAAAACACCAAAACTTGGAAAAAGTGGGTATCTTTATAGTCAGGTGTCCAGGGAGGGCCAGGAAGCAACTTCAAGAAGGGTTGACCTTTACCAGCAGGCAGACCCTTGTGAGAAGCCTGTAGGAGAGAAGCCTGAGCTGAACCTTGAAGGAAGTACCTGTTACCATGGGAACACAAAGCTAACTGAATCCCCTGTGCTGTGTGAACACTGGCATCTTCGAAACCTAGGGCCCAGTACTGCAGAACACCAACTTCTCACTCAAGAAAGGTGACTCAGCTTTGGAAGTGGATGAAAAGAGCTGACAAAGTTAAACGTGAGTTGGCTTAAAGGAATTGAACACACACAGAACTGTTTTCCCTCCCCTAGTGGATGAGTTCTGCTCTGATTCACTTACCAGTTTTTATGTGTGATTACTAGGTCCTGTTCATGGAGTCTGGGACTTGTAGATGAGGTGTTCCCCTACTAAAAGGTACAGGGCATTTCCTACGTGTGAATCCCACCAAAAGAACATTTAATTTTCCTTTTTTAATTTTAAAATTTTTTATATTAATTACATTTATTTACTTTGTATTCCAGCTGTAGCCCCCTCCCACATTCCCTCCCAATCCCACCCTACCTCCCTCATCTTCTCCCTGCCCCAGTAAGTCCGCTGATAGGGGAGGTCCTGCTCCCCTGCCATCTGACCCTAGCTTATCAGGTCTCATCAGTACTGGCTACAATGTCCTCCTCTGTGGCCTAGCAAGACTGCTCCTCCCTCGGGGTGGGGATGTGGTGTCAAAGAGCCAGCCATTGTGTTCATGTCAGAGACTGTCCCTGTTCCCCTTACTAGGATACTTGGATACTGAGCTGCCATGGGCTAGATCTGTGCAGGGGTTCTAGGTTATATCCATGCATGGTCCTTGGTTGGAGAATCAGTCTCAGAAAAGACCCCTGTGACCAAATATGTTTGGTCTTTGTGGAGCTCCTGGACTCTCCAGGTCTTACTAACTCCCCCTTCTTTCATATGATTCCCTGAACTCTGTCCAAAGTTTGGTTATAAATCTCAGCATCTGCTTGGATACATTGCTAGGTAGAGTCTTTCAGAGGCCCTCTATGGTAGGCTCCTGTCCTGTTTCTTGTTTTCTCCTACTTTAATGTCCAACCCATTTGTCTTTCTAAGTGAGGATTGATGATCTTACCCAGGGTCCTCTTTCTTGTTTAGCTTCTTTAGGTGTGCAGATTTTAGTATGTTTATCCTATCTTTTAGGTCTAGTATCCACTTATAAGTGAATATATACCGTGTGTGTCTTTCTGCTTCTGGGACACTTCACTCAGGATGATCTTTTCTAGATCCCACCATTTGCCTGCAAATTTCATGGTTTCCTTGTTTTTAATTGCTGAGGAGTATTCCATTGTGTAAATGCACCACAATTTCTCTATCCATTCTTCAGTTGAGGGACATCGGGGTTGTTTCTAGGTTCTGGCTATTACAAATAAAGCTGCTATGAATGTGGTTGAGCAAATGTCCTTGTTGTGTACTTGAGCATATTTTAAATATATGCCTAGGAGTGGTATAGCTGGATCTTCAGAAAGCACTATTGCTAGTTGTCTGAGAAAGCACCAGATTGATTTCCAAAGTGGTTGTACCAGTTTACATTCCCACTAGCAGAGGAGGAGGATTCCCCTTTCTCCACAACTTCTCCAGCATGTTTTGTCACTTGAGTTTTTGATCTTAGCCATTCTCATGGGTGTAAGGTGAAATCTCAGGGTTGTTTTGATTTGCATCTCCCTGATGGCTAAGGATGTTGAACATTTTCTCTGCCACTCTATATTCCTCTACAGAGAATTCTGTGTTTAGCTCTGTACTCCATTTTTTAGTTGGATTACTTGATTTCTTGCTTTTTAACTTCTTTAGTTCTTTATATATTCTGGATATTAGCCCTCTGTCATATATAGGGTTGGCGAAGATCCCATCCCAGTCTGTAGGCTGTTGTTTTATTCTGACGACAGTGTCCTTTGCTTTATAGAAGCTTTTCAGTTTCATGAGGTCCCATTTATTGATTGTTGATCTTAGAGCCTGTGCTGTTGGTGTTCTGTTCTCTGGTGCCAATGAGTTCTGGCTCTTCCCCAGTTTTTCTTCTAACCAATTTAGTCTGTCTGGTCTTGAGGTCTTTGATCCACTTGGACTTTAGTTTTGTGCAAGGTGATAAATATGGATCTATTTGCATTTTTCTGCATGTAGACATCCAGTTTAGAACAGCACCATTTGTTGAAGATGCTGTCGTTTTTGTTTTTTTTTTTTTTTTCCAGTGAATATTTTTGGCTTTTTTTTTGTCAAAAATTAAGTAACCATAAATGTGTGAATTTATTTCTGGGTCTTCTGTTCAGTTCCATTGATCCACCATTCTGTTTCTATGCCAATACCATGCAGTTTTTATTACTATTGCTCTGTAGTAGAGCTTGAGATCAGGGATGGAGACACCTCCAGATGATCTGTTGTTGTACAGGATCATTTTCACACTTCTGGGTTTTTTGTTTTTCCATATGAAGTTGAGAATTGTTCTTTGAAGGTCTGTAAAGAATTGTGTTGGTATTTTCTCAGGAATTGCATTGAATCTGTAGATTGCTTTTGGCAGGATGGCCACTTTCACTGTTAATCCTTCTGATCCATGAGCACGGGAGATGTTTCCATCTTCTGATATCTTCTTAAATTTATTTCTTCAGAGACTTGAAGTTTTTTTCAAATAGGTCTTTCACTTGCTTGATTAGAGTCACACCAAGGTACTTTATGTTACTCGTGGCTATTGTGAAGGGTGTTGTTTCCCTAATTTCTTTCTCGTCCCATTTATCTTTGATATACAGGAGGGTTTCTTATTTTTTTTTTTTTGAGTTAATTTTGTATCCAGCCACTTTGCTGAAGGTATTTATCAGCTGAAGGAGTTCTCTGGTTGCATGTCATGTATATTATCATATCATCTACCAATAGTGATACTTTGACTTCTTCCTTTCCAGTTTGTATCCCCTTGTTCTCATTTAGTTGTCTTATTGCTCTAGCTAGGACTTGGAGAACTATGTTGAAGAGATATGGAGACACTGGGCAATCTTGCCTTGTCCCTGATTTCAGCAGAGTGGAGTTAAGTTTCTCTCCATTGAGTTTGATGTTGGCTATAGGCTTGCTATATATTGCCTTTGCTATGTTTAGGTTTGTGTCTTGTATCCCTGATTTCTCCAATACTTTAAACATGAAGGTTGTTGGATTTTGTCAAATGCTTTTTCGACACCTAAGGAGATGTTCATGTGGTTTTTCTCCTTTGGTTTGCTTATATGGTGGTTTACATTGATGGATTTCTGTATATTGAACCACCCTTGCATGCCTGGGATGAAGCCTACTCCATCATGGTGGATGATACCTTTTATGTGTTCTTGGATTTGGTTTGCAAGCATTTTATTGAGTATTTTTGCAGCAATGTTCATAAGAGAGATAGGTCTGAAGTTTTCTTTTTTTGTTGAGTCTTTGTGTGGTTTAGATATCAATATGACTGTGGCTTCATAGAATGAGTTTGGTAATGATCCTTCTGTTTCTATTTTGTGGAATAGTTTGAAGAGAATTGGAGTTAGCTCCTCTCTGAAGATCTGGTAGAATTCTGCACTGAAACTATCTGGCCCTCAGCTTTTTTTGGAAGAGAGACTTTTGATGGCTGCTTCTATTTCCTTGATGAAATCTATCTAGAAAACTGTCCATCTCATTTAGATTTTCAAATTTTGTGGCGTATAGGCTTTTGCAGTAAGACCTAATGATTGTTTGGATTTCCTCAGTGTCTGTTTTTATGTCCCCCTTTTCATTTCTGATTTTGCTGATTTGGACAGTTTCACTCTGCCTTTTAGTTAATTTGGCTAAGGGCTTGTCTATCTTGTTGATTTTCTCAAAGAACCAGCTCTTGGTTTCATTGATTCTTTGAATTGTTTATTCGTTTCTAATGCATTGATTTCTGCTCTGAGCTTGAGTATTTCCAGCTGTCTTCTCCTCATGGGTGTTTCTGCTTTTTTTTTTTTTTTTTTTTTTTTTTTTTTTTCCCTAGGGCTTTCAGATGAGCTATTAAGTCGCTTGTATGAGATGTTTCAAATTTCTTCTTGAAGGCACTTAGTGCTATGAACTTTCCTCTTAGCACTGCTTTCATTGTGTCTCATAAGTTTGGGTATGTTGTGCCTTCATTTTCAGTGACTTCGAAAAAGTCTTTATTTCTTTCTTTCCTAACCCAGCTATCATTTAGTAGTAAGTTGTTCAGTTTCCATGTGTGTGTAGGCTTTTTGCTATTTCTCTTCTTGTTGAGATCCAGCTTTATTCCATGGTGGTCAGATAGGACACAAGGGATTATTTCAATCTTTGTTCAACTGTTGAGGCTTTGTGACCAACTATATGGTCTATTTTGGAGAAGGTTCCATGAGGTGCTGAAAAGAAGGTATACTCTTTTGAATTTGGGTGAAGAGTTCTGTAGACATTAGGTCCATTTGATTTAGGGCCTCGGTAAGTGCCCTTATTTCCCTGTTTAGCTTCTGTCTGGATGATCTTTCCTTTGGTGAGAGTGGAATGTTGAAGTCTCCCACTATCAAGGTGTTGGGATTGATATGTGATTTCAGCTTTTATACTGTTTCATTTACAAATGTAGGTGGTCTTGCATTTGGGGCATAGATGTTCAAAATTGTGATGTCTTCCTGGTAGAATTTTCCTTTGATGAGAATGAAGTGCCCCTCTTCATCTTTTTTTATTAAATTTGGTTGAATGTTTATTTTGTTAGATATTAGGATAGCTACACCAGCTTGATTTCTCGGTCCATTTGCTTGAAAAATGTATTTCCAGCCTTTACTCTGAGGTAGTTTATCTTTGTTGCAGAGGTGTATTTCTTGGATGCAGCAGAATGTTGGATCCTGTTTCTGCAACTATTCTGTTAGTCTGTGTCCTTTTATTGGAGAGTTGAGTCTGTTGATGTTGACAGATAATAGTGACCAATGAATGTTCCTTTTATTGTGGAGTTGGTGGTGTAACTGTGTTTCAATGCTTGTTTTCTTTTAATTTTTACTATGAAGTTATCTGTATCCTGTGTTTTCTTGGGTGTAGTTGTTTTTGTTGGGTTGGAGTTTTCCTTCTAGTATTTTCTGTAGGACTGGGTTGCTGTGTTGATATTGTTTAAGTTTAGTTTTGTCACACAGTTAGTATAGTGGCTACTGCTGCAGTCCTAGTCCTAAGAGCTTCTATGATTCCTGCAACAAGAGAGGCAAAATTTGAAATTGCCCTCTTTTCCTGCTCAGAAGCTATTGAGTCCACATGACCAGGATTGGTAGGGGCGTCTTTTCATTTATCACTCCCAGCTCGGGGAAGAGGAGCACAAGCGTTCAAACTCCTGACCAACCAGCAGGCAGACGATGGTAGACACGACTGCCACAGTGAATCGAGGTCTTATTAGCAGTACGGCATTGGGGTTGAGATGAGGTATCAAGGATTATAGTTTAATTATACTCTAAAGAACTTAGCATTCCCACAGTGTGTCCCAGATGTCTTGAAACAGCTTGCCACGCCAATGAGAGTGATATGAAAAAGGTAGGGGGTTGTGGCAACATTAGAGTCCTGGCAGTTAGTAAATAGTGAAGTAAGGTTACTTGATAGAGTCACTGGAGAAGCTGTCAGTGGTAGTTCTGAGTTGGTCCCAGGTGGGACACACAGCCAGCAAACTTTAAAATGGCCCAGTTGAGTCACTTGAGGGAGCTTGTAGGCCGAGGTCAGAGTCTGAGGTAGGAGACGAAATGACAGGTTTGTCTTTTTTAGGAGGAGGAATGTCAGAGAGGCAAGGTCCTTAGATGCTGGAGCCTGATGGTGGAGTCGAGCAATTCCTGGGTGGGGAGTGAGGATTGAAATAATTAAAGCAAGTCACATCAATGCAAGAAAGAAGTTTGTGGAACTCCAAACTTGTTTTCTAAAACTACGTCCCTATAGCAGAGAAGGTCCAAGGTCACACAAACAAGTTTTAAGGAACTTGGCAAAACTTCCTCTTTTCTCTCTTTCAAGGTGAAGGCCATGGTGAAAACTGTTTTTTGATAAATAACAAAGCAGCTTGACAAACAAGCAGCTCTCTACATTTAGAGGAGTGTTTAATTACCTTCTCTACTTCTCCCATCCCCAGGGATTGGATAATATACCAGGTAGGATCCTGTAGCTGAATGACCACAGGGGAATGGCGCCTAGTGACAGAGGAGTTTTGGACATCCCAGAGTTGGGGTCCACTTGAGAGGCTGGTAAAGGAAGCAAGGTGTTACAACCGGTAGGTAGGGTAGCTAGGAGAAGGAGGAGAGAGGATGCTGGTGAGCTTGGGGTCAGGCAGATGGGTGGAGTAAAGGAGATAGAGGCTTCCACTTTGGCTAAAAATTCCCTTTCCCATTAAGGGAACTGGACAGGTTGCATCACTAAAAAGGAATGAATCAAGGGAACACCCCTGAAAATACAATTAGTGGTGGAGTCCGGCAAGGCTGGCAAGCCTGTCTCCCTACCCTGACAAGAGAGGAACTACAAGGAGAGGTTGGTCCCCAGTACTCTGTCAGGACTGAGTATGTGACTCTGGGATCCACAAGGAAGGAGATGGGCCACCCCGATACCATGATAATTACCTGTGGCTCCCTGCTAGTGATGGTAGTGGTTGGGTCAAGGGAACCCGGGCACCTTCAGTCGTCTGTAGCCAGGCCTAGGATATTGGCTGGAAGGTGATCTAGGAGTGATGCCCCCATATTATGGGAAAAACAGTTGCAGTCAACACCTCAATGTCCCTCTTGGTGGCACTTTGGACATGGCCCCTCTGCCTTGTGGGGATTAGGACAAAACCAGAACCAGTGATCTTTTTGACCACATTTGAAACAGGGACCCTGTGGTCCTCATGCCTTGGAAGGCAAGGGAGCCTGGGTAGTAGTGGCTGAAGCCAGTCAGATGCCCTTGGCCAGCATTTGGTTTTTTTGCTTGCAGGCTTTCTCATCTCTCCCATGGTACACCTTAAAGGCCAACACTAAGACTTCTGCCTGAGGAGTCAGAGGTCCTCTCTTCAAGCATTTAAGCTTAGCCCTGATGTCAGGGAAACTCTGGGAGAAAAAATAGGTCATCAGAAGTTGCCTGCCCTCTGTACTTTTGGGGTCTAGATTAGTATGTTGTAAAGCACTCTAGGAATTGAGACAGGTTTTCATTCTTGTCCTGAACGACCTTCTGTAGTTTTTCAAAATTAACTGGCTTAAGGGCAGCCTTGCGGAGACCAGCCAGGAAGCAGGTCATGAACTGATCTCTGGCTAAAATGCCTTCTGGAATATTATAATCCCATTGTGGATCCTGATTGGGCACCACCTCAGCTCCCACCAGGTGTGCATTTATTTGGTCAACCTCATCTGCATGCGTTCTAGCCTGTTCCCAAATTCACCTGTATTCCTCAGGTATTAGTTATTGGTATATATATATATATATATATATATATATATATATATATATATATAATGGAAGGTGACACTAAAAGATTGAGTGAGATATTGAAATTCTTTAATGAAAGTAGAAGGATTAGAGGTATAGGATCCTATTCTCTTTTCTACTTGAGAAAGTTAAGTTAATGAGAAAGGAACATGCACCCTAACTAAGCCATCCACACCAGCCACCTCCCACAAGGGAAGAATGGAGGTTGGTTTATGCTGACAAGAAGGGGGCTTTGCTATATAGAGAGGGTGGGTAGCAGGGGGGATAACAGCAGTTGGTGGGGTGAAAGTGGGGCAACTAGGACAGCCTGTTGCTGGGGAAGGGGGTGCGGGTTCTGGAGAAGCAGAAGAGGAAGAAGAGGAAGTAGAGAAGTCAGGGGAAGATGCCAGAGGTTGGGAAGAAGCTGGGGGTTGAGAATGACAAGGTGGAGGTTCATCCGAAGGGTCAAAGGTAGAGAACCCTTGAGGTTAAGACTTTATAGCTAGAAGAAGTTGGGTAGGAGAACACAAAAGCAGAGAGGAGGTTTAGAGCAGAGAAGAGAGAAAGTTTCAACATAAGATACCTCCTTTCATTTACCAGATCATTGACAGTAATTAAAAAGATCCCGTAAAATATTGGGATTTAATGTGCTGTTAATTGGCCAGTTTGAACCACTATCTAAGGAATATGTACGCCAAGTTTATTACAGAGGCATATGAGCTAAGAGGCCTTTAACTCAGGCTGCATGCATAGGGTTTTAAAATTCTCCAGAAGACATCCAGTGGTGATGCTGGAGGAACAGAAGAATGGGCAGTTCCCATTGGGAGTCAGTGACCTGTCATGGTGTACCAAGAGCAAGGTTTGACCCAGTAGAGTGGTCCTACCTGACCCAAAAACTCAGCTTTGGCCAGAGACCAAGGGCTCAGCTGTCCGTAGGAGACACAGTTTACCTAGCACTAGGATTTTCGTAGGCGAGCATGAGGGGGGGGAAACTGTGCGCATAGAGGGAAAAAATCTCTCCCAAGGGAAAGAGGAAGCCCTAAATGGGGGACCCTTTGCTGAAAAAGGGTCAACTGTAGCAAGTGAAGACCATGGTTGGGGGTACCTCTGCCTCAAAGGGTATGGGAAATTGCTTGACGGTCAATTTTCACTCACCCAGAGAAACATTTATGAAGACTGATGTGGGAAACTCACCAATCCAGCCGGTGGTGAATGCAGCAGATAGCCATCTAGTTGCCAGAAAGTGGGTTGTGGTAGATTTGGAATGAAATAGGTTTCTAGTAGCTGTGTTGGGGTGCCAGCAACTACTACACGGTGTGGCCGCTGGAGGCACCTATTCCCAGCCAATGTCACCAATGTCAGGATTGTGCAAAGAGTTACATGGTGGGTTCACAAATCATGCCACGTGACTGGTCCCACGTGGGAGGTTTAATAAGGGAAGAGGAAAGGGGTCATAGAAACCGTTTCTGGGCATAGAAACCGTTTCTGGGCAGGACAGGAGGGGGTGGGGGGAGAGAGAGAGAGAGAGAGAGAGAGAGAGAGAGAGAGAGAGAGAGAGAGAGAAAGGAAGAAGGGGCTTCGAGTTCTCTTATAAGGCAACCCAGAGCATGCACAGGTGGTTTCAGGTGGTTCATAGGTGATCCATAGGTGGCTTCACAGATGTCCGATATCTGGTTCATCAGGTCCCTTGGTTGCTGGCCGTAGAGATGCCTGCTTATGGATCCCAACAATATATACCCTGTGTTTCCCTGGGTGTAGTTGTTTTCATTGGATTGGAGTTTTCCTTCTAGTATCTTCTGTAGGGCTGGGTTACTGTGTAGATATTGTTTAAGTTTAGTTTTGTCATGGAATATTTTGTTTTCTCCATCTATGTTGACTGAAAGCTTTGCTGGGTATAGTAGTCCGGGTTGGCATCTGTGGTCCCTTAGCATCTGTATGACATCTGCTTAGGCCCTTCTGGCTTTCAGAGTTTCTGTTGAGAAGTCTGATGTGATTCTGATAGGTCTCTCTTTATCTGTTAGTTGGCCTTTTTCCCTTGCTGCTTTTAATATCTTTTCTTTGTTGTATAGATTTAGTGTCTTGACTATATGTGACTTGTGGAGTTTCTTTTCTGGTCTAGTCTATTTGGTGTTCTGTAGGCCTCTTGTATGTTTATGGACATCTCTTTCTTTAGGTTGGGAAAATTTTCTTCTATGATTTTCTTAAAGATATTTTCTGGACCTTCAAGCCTGGAATCTTCTTTTTTGTCTATTCCTATTATTCTTAGATTTTGCCTTTTCATGGCGTCTTTGATTTCTTGGATGTTTTGTGTTTGGAACTTTTCTGATTTTACTTTTTCTTTGAGAGATGTATCAATTTCTGCAAGTGTATCTTCAACGCCTGAGATTTTCTCTTCCATCTCTTGTATTCTGTTGGTGATGCTTACCTTTGTGCTTCCTGATCTTTTCTCTAAGTTCTCCAGCTCCAGGGTTTTCTCTGTTTGTGTTTTCTTTATTGATTCTAATTCTGTTTTCATGTCTTGCATCATTTCCTTCATCTCTTTGAATGTGGGTTCCTGTCTTTCCATGATGGCCTCTATTTTTTTTTTGTTCATTTCTTCTCTACGTGCCACTAACTGTGCCTCTACTTGTACCTCTATTTGTTTGTCTATATTTGCCTGTATTTCTTTGAGAGCTTTGTTCTTTTTCTCATTATATGCTTCTATTCATGCCTCTTTATGTGCCTTTCTCTGTTTAGCTGTATTTGCCTGTATTTCTTTGAGAGATTTGTTTGTTTCCTCTTTATGTGCCTCTAAGATCTGGATAAACCTAGAATTGAGATCATTTTCCTATGTTTCTGATGAATTAGCACATCCACTGCTTTTTGGGGTTGCTGGTGAAGCCATAATGTCCTGATTTTCTTGGATGTGTTCTTATGCCCACTGATAGACATCTGCTTGTCTGTAACCACTGCTGTTTGTTCCTGGAGTCTGTATTTTAGACTGGGTCTGTCTTTCTTTGGTGCCTGCAGCATCCCTCAGGAAGATGAGATGGTCCACTGGTATGAGAGTGGATACTGGTGTTTCAGCTGTAGCTAAAGGAGGAAGGTTGCAGGTACACAAGTGATGAGGGTAAGCATGGGCATGTGAATGGAGGTGTGCCTTGAAGGACAGGGTGCTAAAGTGTGTAGATGCTTGGAATGCGGGGCTTAAGCCCAGGAGGGGATGCTGGTGCTGGTGCTGTTCACAGGTGCAGTGCACATGGGCAGGTGCCCTGAATACCTCAATGGCCTATCTCAGTGGCCTATAGGCCTGTCTTACTCTCCTCCTAGTATTCAGATCTGTCTGGGCTCCAGGAATTGTTTGCCTGGACTCCACTGGTAGACCCACAGAACAGGGGCTTCAATGTTGAGAGTGCTGTCCCAGGAACCCTTATATTGCCCACAGTGGGTGTGTGGGTGGGAGGGATCTGATGTCTGGCTGCTAGTGTAGAGGGACTCTTGATCTGGGGCTCTGCAGGCACTCACTTGAAGGTGCACTCACTCATTCACAGGCCTAATCACAGAGCAAAAGTGGGGTGGGTCTCCCTGTTCTCTGCTCTCAGATTTGTACCTGCAAGGGCAAATGAGAGTGTAGGAGATAGTTCAGCTGAGTGGTATCCACTGTTCGTCTGCTGGGCAGGGAGACCCATACTTGGGGTAGCCACTTCTGTTGCCTCAGGCATGGAGCATGAAGGTTCCTGGAGGGCTAGCTGCCACCCTGCCTTCACTGCTGCAGACCTGGGGGGCCCGTACAGCACCCACTGGGAGGTCCATACAACCACCTGCCGCTGCAGAGAACTGGGAGGCTGGTACAATCACCCGCCGGAGGGGCCCCCGGATGTACAGCTGACTGCAGACCTGGGTGGCCCATACAGCTGCCTGCCGCCACAGGATCCAAAACTCAAAAACTGCTGAGTGGAGGGGCAGCTGAATTCAGAACATCAACATTGAGGCTTCCTGGATGAGAGGGGACAGCCCGAGAGCTGGGACAGTTTGGATCCAGGTCACCCATGGATGTCTCTGGGGATTGAGAGTGGTGAATATTCAATCCCCCCCGCACTTCCCCTTTCCCCAAGCACGGACCTCCCTGCTTAGCAGAGGCTGCGGTGGTTGCCCCAAGCAGATGCCTCCATGCTAGGTGACTGACACCGCAGATGTGGCTACCCCAATTATGGGTCTCCCTGCCTGGAGGCCAAACAGTGAACACTACTGAGCTGACAGATCTCCTACACTCTCATTTGCCCCTACAGGCACGAATCTGAGAGTAGAGAATGGGGAGGCCCACCCCACCGTGCTCTGTGATTAGGCCTGTGAGTGAGTGCGTGCAGAGCCCCAGATCAAGAGTCCCTATGCTATCAGCCAGACATCAGATCCCTCCCACCCACACACCCACTGTGGGCAACAGAGGGATCCTTGGGACAGCACTCTCAACATTGAAGCCCCTGTTCTGTGGGTCTACCAGTGAAGTCCAGGCAAACAATTCCTGGAGGCCAGACAGATCTGAAAACCGGAGGAGAGAAAGACAGGCCTGTAGGCCACTGAGGTATTCAGGGCATCTGCCCATGTGCCTTGAGCCTGTCAATAGTGCCAGCACCTGCACCAACCCCTGTGCTTAAGCTTCACCCTTCCAGGCATCTAACCACCTAAAACCCTGTCCTTCAAGGCACACTTCCATGCACATACCTACACTTGCACACACATGCCTGCAACCTTCCTCCCTTAGCTACAGTTGAAACATCAACATCCACTGTCAAACCGGTGGACCTCGCTCATCTTCCTAAGGAATACTCCAGACACCAAAGACAGATGGACCCAGAGACTCCAGGAACAAACAGTGAAGGTGACAGATAAGCAGATGGCTAGAGGTCAGCATAAGATCTTACACATCCAACAAAAATCAGGACATTATGGCTTTACCAGCAACCCCAAAAGTCAATGGATATGCTAATTCATCAGAAACACAGGAAAATAATCTCAAATCTATCCTTATCCAGTTATTAGAGGCACATAAAGAGGAAACGAATGAAGCTCTCAAAGAAATACAGGCAACTACAGCCAAACAAATAGAGGCACAGGTAGTGGCATATAAAGAGGAAACAAACAACAACAAAAATAGAGGCCATCATGGAAAGACAGGAATCCACAGATGAAGAAAATGGTGTAAGACATGAAAACAGAATTAGAATCAATAAAGAAAACACAAACAGAGAAAACCCTGGAGCTGGAGAACTTAGAGAAAAGATCAGGAAGCACAAAGGTAAGCATCACCAACAGAATACAAGAGATGGAAGAGAAAATCTCAGGCATTGAAGATACACTTGTAGAAATTGATACATCTCTCAAAAGAAAAAGTAAAATCAGAAAAGTTCCAAACACAAAACACCCAGGAAATCAAGGATGCCAAGAAAAGACAAAAATCTAAAAAAAAAAAAAAAAAAAAAAAAAAAATAGGAAGAGATGAAAAAGAAGATTCCAGGCTCCAAGGTCTAGAAAATATTTTGCAAATATTAGAAAATATAGAAAATCATAGAAGAAAAATTTCCTATCCTAAAGAAAGAGATGTCCATAAACATACAAGAGGCCTACAGAACACCAAGTAGACTAGACCAGAAAAGAAACTCAAGTCACATCATAGTCAAAACACTAAATCTACACAACAAAGAAAAGATATTAAAAGCAGCAAAGGAAAAAGGCCAAGTAACCTGTAAAGACAGACCTATCAGAATCACACCAGACTTCTCGACAAAACCTCTGAAAGCCAGAAGGGCCTGGGCAGATGTCATGGAGAGTCCAAGAGACCTCAGATGCCCAGCAAAGCTTTCCATCAACATAGATGGAGAAAACAAAATATTCCATGACAAAACTAAACTTCAACAATATCTACATGGCAATGTTCAGATTCTGTGTTTCTGCTGGCTTCTGCCACACAACCTGCCAGTACATCCCACTGGCTCTATCCATCTGTCTCTCCTCTGCTATTCAGTGTGTGTGTCTGCCTCTTGGAACCTACCATTATAGGCTGGATCTGCCCTAACTAAGATGCTTTCTTCTTCCTCTATTGAAACTACCCTCTTTCCAAAAACAAACAAACAAACAAACAAAACAAAAACCAGAAAAGCAAAAAATCCTCTCTCAGTCTCCCTCTCTAGTTGTTTTCTTCTCTGTCTGCTCTAACCAATAAGATCTTCCTGTCTAGTGGGTAAATGTCACCCTGTAGCTGCCTGCTTTGTCTACTATTACCCATAATGGTAGAATCTGAGAGGCAAATACACACTTACACACTTTAATCTCCTGAATTATCAACAGCTTGGTTCAGAGTGTGTAAATACAAGTTGTAAAGGTCTCAGGACAGAAAAGCTTAACTTGTGAGGTTCTAAATATGTGCTTTAAAGTGTGCAAGTGCTAAGAATCTTAGAAAGTGATTTAATATAGTGTTTCTCATTTTTTCACTGTTCTTCTGGGAGCCTAGCAGTTGAAGCAGGCAAGTGTTGGGTGCACAGTGAACTTACACTCATCCTAGTTCCTGTCCAGAAAATGTCTTAATTTTTTAACATTTATACAATCTGAAAAAATCAAATTCCTGTCATTATGAACTACTAAAATACTATTCTACCCTAAAATAAACTTTAAAAGAGAACACATCAGTGTTCTCCACTGGGCACAGTGAATGGGCGCAGTGTTCATCCATACACACATTGTCAACATACATGACACAGATGTAACATACATGACTTACAAGTAACATCCACAACATACAAGCAACATACATGTCATAAATTGAACATACACACAGATATGTCACCATTCTTTGCACATATATGTGTGTGTGTTTGTGTCCCTCACATATACACAAAATACATGCACATACACACACAGGCACACACACAGACACACACACAGACAGACACACAAATTCCCAATGATGTTGCTTAGTGGGATTATACTTATCGTAAATCAGTGACTGTCACTTTGGTGTTCTGGATGGTAACATGGTCACAGTCCTGCAAATGAAGAAAAGTAAATAGGGTCAAAGCATGAAAAAGCCCTGTTTTGAAACAACTTATGCTTCTAATATTATACCAAAAGAATAGCTCTTGTGACCTAGTCTAGACCATATAACCTAGGTAGTCCTGGAGGGTCTTGAACTTATCTGCCTGCCACTAGCTCCCAGTGCTGTGTTATAGACAAACACCATCATGGCCTATTTCAGGAGTGCTGCAAGTTGAATCCAGGACCTTGTGCTTGAAACACAAGCACTTCTCCAACTGAACCATGTCCCCAGACATAAGCCTCTACTGTAAGAAGCTCTCTGAAGGCAGTAGTTGTTAGCTTAGAGGTGAGATTGTGAGTCAGTGAGATATATGGACAAGGGTCCCCATATAGCTTTGGACAGGTTTTCCAGAGCCACTTGTGAAATATCTCTTTATTAAAAGGAACCTGTTTTATTAAAAGGAATCTTGGAGCTGTGATGATAACCATATGAATAGTCCTTGAAGGTATTTATATGTAAAACAAAGTCAAAAGGCTTAATCAATATGATCCCAGGATTTTACAAGTCATTGAATCTCTGTGGCTTCATTTCTGGATCTTATATGCTTTATGGGGCAGGTTCTGGTCCTTTCATTATGTTGCTGCATTTCCTCTGAATGCAAACTCTGTGGAAGAGTCCGGGCTGATACGAAGTGCCAGAACCTCATTGACTTGAGGCTGATCTGACAGAGAGCAATCTGATCATAATAAGTGTGTTATCACTAAACACAACCTGGGAGAAGAAACCACCCTCCTAGGCAGCTGAGAACCCTAATATCTAGGCAGAATCCCAAGAGAAAAGATGCTTAATTTACCTAGCTTACACGGCTTTTTCCATTGTATTCAGATCTGTAACTGAAACTTAGTAACTGATACTGGTGAAGAACAAGGTAACGTGATAAGCATTGAATAAACTAATGGATTCTATACTCTATCTGTTGCTTCTTTTCCCCATGATACTGGAGATGGAATTCAGGTACTCATGCACACTGAGCTCACATTCTGACCCTGATGTACACCTCACTCCTACTTCTATTATTCTCTCAAAAGCCCTGGAAAGTACATAGTATTAAAGTCCACAGATATTAGGTAAAAAGATCAGTAAGGGTCAATAGTCTCAAAGACCATAAATGATCAGTATGTAAATGAGAGAAAACTTATCTTCACTGCAAACTGCTTTCTAATTACATAGTTATTATAGATTTTCAGGAATGTGACCTAGGATTCTGAACTTCCAAGTGGATCAGAAAAGACGAGAAACCTTATCAGCTCTATGTCCTGGCTGAGACCAAGGTTTTGATTCTTGTACAAAGATACATACACAGAAGAGAGGAGTATCCTCTCTATGAGGATGGAACCCCCTCTTGGAGCAGCAGGAAATTTCTTGCATCCCAGTAGGTGTCAGTGAGAAAATTCCAGTTCTGAAATGAAAAAGCAGACACACAGTCAAGCAGATATGCCCCTAGGTCTCTCTTCCCTTTCTCCTGTCCACCTTTCTCTCATCTTTTCTTCCTTCTTTAATTTTTGTTTCCTATCTCTTCTCCTTTCTTAGATCTCTCTCCCTTTTTCTCTTTCACTCTCTCTTCTCACCCTTCCTCCTATCTCTTATCTCTGCACAACTCTTCTTCCCATTTCTAGAACCTATGATCCTTCTCCTACTTCAATTCATAGTCATCACTGCCTTCTCCTAGACATTGTCCTTCTTGTGCTATTCCTAATCATTACAATGTTCTTCCACTTTCTTTTTTCTTCTTTTCTTCTCTTTCTTTTTGCTTTTTCTTCCTCCTCCTCATTCTCATACTCCTACTCTTGTCCCTGTGTCTACATCTCCTTCTGTCTTTTTCTCTCTCATTCTGAATATCTTTATTTCACCACAACCAAAGTGGAAAGAGGAATTCAACAGTAGAAATGAACAGGAAGACGATCCAAGCAATGCATTAGGTCTATTTAGATCAATAATGTGAGGAACAAGGGACAAAAATGCTAAAATCAGAGTCTTCTTGTCACTTTGGGACAATATCCAGGGTACAAAATTTTTTTTCCAAGGAAAGGAGGATAATTCATTGCTTTTTCCAATACCAGATCTGCCGAGGAATTCAGAATAACTTGACATTGGGAATGAAAAGAGAGGACACTCATGTGCAATGTTTGGTGTCAAATTTCTTCAACCTTTGTCTCTTGCAGTTACTTCTTGATAGTTTGTCCTAGAAAATCAGCAGTGATATCACCCTATTTGTTTTTAAGAGCAGCTAATATTAATTAGAATGTTGCTCTTAACTGAACGCTTTAATAGCAATCAGTTAAAACACTCTATAAATTTTAAATAATTTTCAGCCATGAAAGCATTTTGCTCTTGTACCTTCCAGATCTGAATCTTACATACTCACTCTTTGTATTTGGGAGCACACACCACTGCGATGGACTCGGGAAGCATCTGCTGGTAGCCAAAGTGAGTGTGTAGATCCACACTGGACAAGAATGCTGTCTGTGTTGGATGGGTCTACGAAAACAAAAGAAGACAAGAATTGCAAGTGAACATAGCCAGCTGGGTCTGATCCACCAAGAAAGGCAAGCCCATCCAGTTTCAACAATTGGCCCCTACCATGATTCCTCAAATCATTCAAGGGAAACACTCAACTGCTAGGTGGAGAAGGAAGAGGGGACAATTTGCTTTGTCCTAACACAAAGACCAAAAGAAGCTAAGTTTCTCTCTATCACTTTTAGCTTGTCCATCACTGAGAACAAGACTCTTAATCATCATCCATGTTTAGTTAGACCTGATGTCTAAACGGTAACCATTTCAAGTTTTGTCCTTCAGCTTCTAACCCACATCTGCTTCCCTGCTGCAAACAGCAGATTGAGTCCTTCCTCATCAAGCTTTTGGATGACCACTATAAATATTGGTTCAACAATTTCTCTGGGTCTTCAGTTGTCTGCCTTCACTCCTGTCTCTGAACCCCATGTGATCACTCCCTATGTGAAGAGGAGTCTTTTTTTGCCTTTCAGATGTGGTACTGTACTACCATCACTTGATTTACCCCTCTTTCCTTTTCTTCCCTTCCCTTTTTAACTGTATCAACAGTGCAAAAACACATCAAACAACTGCATGCTAGAGTGGGGATGAATCCTGCCGATGTTAAGCCAAGGAAGGCAGAAGTAAAAGTTACATATCTAGCCATTGCATTTCAAGTACTGTTGGCATGGTGGGAGACATGTGTAGGATGTGAACACTAAAGAAATACAGGAATAGATGGTGAAAGCAAAATTCAGTCTGGAGGAAGGAAGGAAGGAATTTGGACTAGGCTCCTGGTTGGTTCCTGTTTCCTTCTCTAAGTTGTGTATGCACATCACATTCATTCAATGAGCTATTAAACTGAACTGTTCATGTATGTACACTCGCGAGTTAGCTATTTTTTTTAATATCACTCATTTGAAAATCTGAAGTGAAGTCAAAGAAAAAGAAAAACCAAGAGAACCAACATCAACAAGATAAAACCATGCTCATACCATCTGACAGTTCCCTCACATGTCAGTACTCTCTTAGGTAAGTTCTGTCAAGAGCAGACTCATAATTCTCCAAGAATCCAGGGATCAGATCCATGTTTAGTATGACAGTAATGACAGATTCTAAAAATAGCCATAACCTTCATCAGATGACTTTTGTTTTGAGGCACAGTCTTTCTATTAGCCCAGGTTGGTTTTAAAGTCACCATCCAGCAACCTCAGCCTCCTGAGTGGTAAAATTCTGTGAGGGTGCCATTATACCCAGATTTCTAAGAATCTGCTAAATCTTGAAGTCTCCACCCACCGCGGCCTAAAATCCATTAGCCAATATGCTCAGAACCCCAGCAGAAATATGAATACTCTTCTTGCTGGAGCCTGTCTGGGAGTCACATGCTGAATTAATTCTTTAACTCTCCTTGCTGTGTGGCTTTGGAGAACCTCCTAACTGGTACTCCTGCAACATTGTTTCTGTTTCATCATCCACTGTGTTCCATGTTCTCCTTATTAGACCTCCACCTCAGCTGCCAGGGAATGGATTCTCTTGCAGCCAGCTCTCCTCATTTACCACATTTCCTAGGCCAACTCCATGCAGAAGTCTCCTGGCTTCCCAAAACTTCTTTCCAATAGTCATATAGATTTGATATCTCACGCCTTGAATTCCACACAGTAAGAATTTACTCCACTTCCAATCTCAGTCTTTCTCTAGAAGCCCTACTCATCCTTATGAGAGGATCACTACTATCACTATAAGCCCAACTGAAAAGCCTGCTCTGTTCCAGACTCATTAGCCTCTGGTCCTCATTACTTGGATCTCTGAAATCTCACTCCTCCTCAACAGACTGCTCCTACCTTCTCGCTGGATGTTAGCAGCTTACAAACCTTAACTGATCTTCACATCTCAATCATCTTTGTATCTTTTTCACTTAACTTCTGGACTATGGCTTTAGTCATGAAATGGTTTTACCCAGAATAACCCAAACCGTTCTCCCTCTACTCAAAATCACCACTATTTTTCTTACCCACACCAGACAATGGGGACCATGGCTTTGATAGGTCATATCAACAAATATATGTCATTCTTTTCTGATACCAAACACAAATCCCAACCCACAGAACTGGTCATTGATGCAGGAGCATAATGTAGGTATCCAGTGTTGACCCTCCCCCATGAACCCTTTCTGGCCCATTTTTACAAGTCATGATAAGTCACTTCAAGTGTGGCCTCTCTTCTCTGAAACTCACAGGGACCCTTATTTACCTCCTGAAAACTGTACTCCACAATGCCTCATCTGAATTGGTACTAGGTTATGTGTGATCACCCATTTGTGTTACCAGACACAAAGAGCTAAATTTTGCTTACTGCATATTATGTTATTGATTTAGGCAAAACAGTAAGAATTTGTATTAAACAGAAAACCATGAAATCACAGGAGACTGCTTCAGAAATCTCAACTGTCAGGCCACCCAAGTTCGCCAGGCCCGCTGGGGCTCCCAGGTCCACAGACTGCTCTAGATGCTCTCCAGAACTTCCCAGCAGGCACCTCTAATGGCCTCCCAGTGTTCTGCTGCTGTGGCTGGATATCCAGTGGACCACTTTACCAACCTCTAAGTTCTGTGGCTGCAGCACCACCAAGCTGACTATAATGCATTTGCCCCAGCAGGCCCATATCTGAGAGCAGAGAACAGGGGGAACCCCTGTGCTAGACATGCTAGAGAGTGAGTGAACCTTCAAGAGAGTACCTGCAAAGCCCCAGATCCAGGGTCCCTCTATGCTAGCAGCCAGACATTAGATCCCTCCCACTCACACACCACCCACTGTGGGCAACATAGGGGTTCTTGGGAATAATGTACTCAACATTGAAGCCCCGTTCTGTGGGTCTATCAGTGGAGTCCAGGCAAACAACTCCTGGAGCCCAAACAGAGCTGAATACCAGTGGCCTGTAGGCCACTGAGGTATTGAAGGAATCTGCACATGCGCATTGTCCCTCAAACAGTGCCACCAACTGCAACCCATCCTACACCTGCACCACCTCCTGCCCCACATTCCAGGCATATACACTCTCTGGCACCCTGTCCTTTAAGGCACACTTCCATGCACATGCACACACTTGCTCACCAACAGTTATGCTTCTGCACCAGTGGCTCTTTCTCCCTTAGGTACAGCTGAAACACCAACATCCACCCTCAAACCAATGGACCTCTCTAATCACCCTGAAGAATACTCCAGACACCAGAGAAAGATGGACCCAGTCTGAAGTACAGACTCCAGGAATAAACAGTGAAGGTTAAGAATAAGCAGATGGCCAGGGGTCGGTGTAAGAACACATCCAACAAAAATCAGGACATCATGGCTTCACCAGGAACCCCCAAAGTCAATTGATACTCCAATTCATCAGAAACACAGGAAAATAAGCTTAAAGCTATGCTTATCCAGTTATTAGAGGCACATAAGGAGGAAACAAAAAAAATCTCTCAAAGAAATAGCTACACAAATGGAAGCACAAGTAGAGACACAATTAGTGGCATATAGAGGAGAAACCAACAAAAAATAGAGACCAACATAGAAAGAGAGGAATCCACATTCAAACATATGAAGGAAATGGGGCAAGGCATGAATACAGAATTGAAATCCACAGAGAAAGCACAAACAAAAAAACCTCTGGAGCTGGAGAACTTAGAGAAGAGATCAGGAAGCACAAAGGTAAGCATCACCAACAGAATACAAGAGATGGAAGAGAGACTCTCTGGTGTTGAAGATGCACTTGCTGAAATTGATACTTCTCTCAAAGAAAAAGTGAAATCAAAAAGTTCCAAGCACAAAACATCAAGGAAATCAAGGACACCATGAAAAGGCAAAATCTAAGAATAATAGGAATAGACAAAAAAAAAAAAAAAAAAAAAAGAAAAACATGATTCCAGGCTCCAAGGTCTAGAAAATATCTTCAAGAAAATCATAGAAGAAAAATTTCCCAACCTAAAAAAAGAAATGTCCATAAACATACAAGAAGCCTACAGAACATCAAATGGACTAGACTAGGAAAGAAACTCAAGTCACATCATAGTCAAAACACTAAATCTACACAACAAAGAAAAGATATTAAAAGCAGCAAGGGAAAAAGGCCAAGTAACATATAAAGGCAGACCTATCAGACTTCTCAACAGAAACTATTGAAGCCAGAAGGGCCTGGGCAGATGTCATATTCTAAGGGACCTCAGATGCCCAGCAAAGCTTTCCATCAACATACATGGAGAAAACAAAATATCCCATGACAAAACTAAACTTAAACTATATCTACACACAACCCAGCCCTACAGAAGATACTAGAAGGAAAACTCCAATCTAACAAAAACTACAAACAAGAAAACATAGGATACAGATAACTTCACAACAAAAAATTAAAAGAAAACAATGTATCACAGTAACACCACCAACTCCACAATAAAAGGAACTAACATTCATTGGTTACTATTCTCTATCAACATCAATGGACTCAACTCTCCAATAAAAAGACACAGACTAACAGAATGGTGGCAGAAACAGGATCCAACATTCTGCTGCATCCAAGAAATACACCACTGCAACAAAGATTAACACTGCCTCAGAGTACCAGGCTTGAAAAATGTTTTTCAAGCAAATGAACCCAGAAATCCAGCTGGGGTAGTTATTCTAATATCTAATAGACACTCAATCAAAATTAATCATAAAAGATGAGGCTGATCACTTCATTCTCACCAAAGGAAAAATCCACCAGGAGGCCATCACAATTCTGAATATCTATGCCCCAAATACAAGACGACCTACATTTGTAAATGAAACATTATTAAAGCTGAAATCACACATCAATCCCAACACCTAAATAGTGGGAGACTTCAACACTCCACTCTCACCAACGGACAGATCATCCAGACAGAAGCTAACTAGGGACATAATGATACTAAGTGACGTCCTAAATCAAATGGACGTAATAGATGTCTACAGAACTTTTCACTCAAATTCAAGAGAGTATACCTTCTTTTCAGCACCTCATGGAACCTCCTCCAAAATAGAGCATATAGTTGGTCACAAAGCAAGCCTCAACAGATGAACAAAGATTGAAATAATCCTTTGTATCCTATCTGACTACCATGGAATAAAGCTGGATCTCAACAAGAAGAGAAATAGCAAAAAGCCTACACACACATGGAAACTGAAAAACTTGCTACTCAATGACAATGGGTTAGGAAAGAAAGAAATTCTTTAAGACTTTGTAGAAGTCAATGAAAATGAAGGCACAACACACCCAAACTTACGGAACACGATGAAAGCACTGCTAAGTTCATAGCACTAAGTGCCTTCAAGAAGAAATTTGAAACATCTCATACGAGCAATTTAATAGCTCACCTGAAAGCCTTAGGAAAAAAAGAAGCAGACATACTCAAGAGGAGTAGACGACTGTAAATATTCAAGCTCAGGGAAGAAATCAATGCATTAGAAACAAATAAACAATTCAAAGAATCAATGAAACCAAAAGCTGTTTCTTTGAGAAAAATCAACAAGATAGACAAGCCCTGAGCCAATCTAACTAAAAGGCAGACTGAAACTGTCCAAATCAGCAAAATCAGGAATGAAAATGGGGACATAACAACAGACTGAGGAAATCCAAACAATCATTAGGTCTTACTACAAAAGCCTATACACCAAAAAATTTGAAAATCTAAACGAAATGGACAATTTTTTTTGATAGATTTTATTTACTGAAATTAAATCAAGATCAGGTAGAAATATTTAATAGTCCTATATACCCCAAGGAAATAGAAAAGTTTCTCTTAAAAAAAAAAAAAAAAGGACGCCCAGGGCCAGATGGTTTCAGTGCAGAATTCTACCAGACCTTCAGAAAAAAGCTAACCCTAATTTTCTTCAAACTATCCACAAAATAGAAACAGAAGGATCATTACCAAACTCATTCTATGAGGCCACAGTCACCTTGACACTTAAGTCACACAAAGACCCAACGAAAAAAAAGAGAGAGAGAGAGAGAACTTCAGACCTATCTCTTTTATGAACATTGATGCAAAAATACTCAATAAAGTGCTTGCAAACTGAATCCAAGAACACATAAAAGGTATCATCCACCAGGACCAAGTAGGCTTCATCTCAAGCATGCAAGGGTGGTTCAATATACGGAAATGCATCAATGTAATCCACCACATAAACAAACTAAAGGGGAAAAACTACATGATCATCTCCTTAGATGCTGAAAAAGCATTTGACAAAATCCAACAGCCATTTATATTTAAAGTCTTGGAGAGATCAGGGATACAAGGCACAGACCTAAACATAGTAAAGCCTATAGCCAACAGCAAACTAATCGGAGAGTAACTTAAATCAATCTCACTAAAAACAGGGACAAGGCAAGGCTGCCCACTCTCTCCATATCTCTTCAACATAGTTCTTGAAATCCTAGCTAGAGCAATAAGACAACTGAAGGAGATCAATGGGATACAAACCGGAAAGGAAGTAGTCAAAGTATCACTATTGGCAGATGATATGATAGTATATATGAGCGACCCCAAAAATTCAACCAGAGAACTCCTTCAGCTGATAAACACTTTCAGCAAAGTGGCTGGATACCAACTACCCTCCTGTATACCAAAGATAAACAGGCCGAGAAAGAAATTAGGGAAACAACACCCTTCACAATAGCCACGAGTAACACATAAAGTACCTTGGTGTGACTCTAACCAAGCAAGTGAAAGACCTATTTGAAGAAAACTTCAAGTCTCTGAAGAAATAAATTTAAGAAGATATCAGAAGATGGAAACATCTCCCGTGCTCATGGATCAGAAGGATTAACAGTGAAAATGGCCATCCTGCCAATAGCAATCTACAGATTCAATGCAATTCCTGAGAAAATACCAACACAATTCTTTACAGACCTTCAAAGAACAATTCTTAACTTCATATGGAAAAACAAAAACAAAAAAACCCAGAATTGTGAAAATGATCTTGTACAACAACAGATCATCTGGAGGTATCTCTATCCCTGATCTCAAGCTGTACTACAAAGCAATAGTACTAAAAACTGCATGGTATTGGCATAAAACAGAATGATGGATCAATAGAACTGAATAGGAGACCCAGAAATAAATCCACACACCTATGAATACTTGATTTTTGACAAAGAAGAAAAAGCCATACAATGGAAAAAAGACAGCATCTTCAACAAATGGTGCTGGTCTAACTGGATATCTACATGCAGAAAAATGCAAATAGATCCATACTTATCACCATGCACAAAACTCAAGTCTAAGTGGACCAAAGACCTCAACATAAAACCAGACACACTAAATCAGTTAGAAGAAAAACTGAAGAAGAGGCTTGAACTCATTGGTAGAGGAGACGACTTCCTGAACAGAACACCAACAGCACAGGCTCTATGATCAACAATCAATAAATGTGACCTCATGAAACTGAAAAGCTTCTGCAAAGCAAAGGACACTGTCGTCAGAACAAAACGACGGCCTACAGACTGGGATAGGCTCTTACCAACCCTGTATCTGACAGAGGGCTAATATCCAGAATATATAAAGAACTAAAGAAGTTAAAAAGCAAGAAATCAAGTAATCCAACTAAAAAAAAATGGGGTACAGAGCTAAACAGAGAATTCTCTGTAGAGGAATATAGAATGGCAGAGAAACACTTAAAGAAATGCTCAACATCCTTAGCCATCAGGGAGATGCAAATCAAAACAACCCTGAGATTTCACCTTACACCTCTCAGAATGGCTAAGATCAAAAACTCAAGTGACAAAACATGCTGGAGAGGTTGTGGAGAAAGGGGAACACTCCTCCACTGCTGGTGGGAATGTAAACTGGTCCAACCACTTTGTAAATCAATCTGGTGCTTTCTCAGACAACTAGCAATAGTGCTTCCTGAAGATCCAGCTATACCACTCCTAGGCATATATCCAAAATATGCTCAAGTACACAACAAGGACATTTGCTCAACCTCATTCATAGCAGCTTTATTTGTAATAGCCAGAACCTGGAAACAACCCAGATGTCCCTCAACAAAGGAATGGATAGAGAAATTGTGGTGCATTTACACAATGAAATACTATAAACTCAGCCATTAAAAACAAGGAAACTATGAAATTTGCAGGCAAATGGTGGGATCTAGAAAAGATCATCCTGAGTGAAGTATCCCAGAAGCAGAAAGGCATACACGATATATACTCACCTATAAGTGGATACTAGACCTAAAAGATAGGATAAACATACTAAAATCTGTATACCTAAACAAGCTAAACAAGGAGGAGGGCCCTGGGTAAGATGCTCAATCCTCACTTAGAAAGACAAATGGGATGGGCATTGAAGTAGGAGAAAACAAGAAATAGGACAAGAAACCATAGAGGGCCTCTGAAAGACTCTACCTCGCAGTGTATCAAAGCAGATGCTGAGACTCATAACCAAACTTTGGGAAGAACACAGGGAATCATATGAAAGAAGGGGGAGTTAGTAAGACCTGGAGAGGATGGGAGCTCCATAAGAGCCAAACATATCTGGTCACAGGGGTCTTGTCTGAGACTGATTCTCCAACCAAGGACCATTCATGGATATAACCTAGAACCCCTGCTCAGATGTAGCCCATGGCAGCTCAGTATCCAAGTGGGTTCCCAAGTAAAGGGAACAGGGATTGTCTCTGACATGAACTCAGTGGCTGGCTCTTTGAGCTCTCCCCCCTCCAAAGGAGGAGCAGCCTTGCTAGGCCACAGAGGAGGACATTGCAGCCAGTCCTGAAGATACCTGATAGCGGACTTGGATAGGGGAATGGGAGGAGATGAGGGAGGAAGGGAGGGTGGGATTGGAAGGGAATGAGGGAGGGGGCTACAGCTCGGATACAGAGCGCATAATTGGTAATTAATATAAAAAATAAAATACAATAAACTGAAAAAAGGCAAAATTTAAAAGCTGAAAAAAAACCAATAGGAAATGGTCCAATGACTCACCCTGGAACACTGCGTGTTTAAACAGAAGAATGATATGGAATGGATTGACTCTGTACAGAGAATGATTTAGGCAGGATGTTTCTAAGACAGAGAAAAGAGAACCCTGCCATCAGGGAGGTTATTTGCTTACATGAATCCACCCTAAGGTGAGAAGCCCCAGTTCCTCTTGAATGAAAAACAGCTCCTCTTCGTTGGTGGCATAACAATAGTCCGGGCCTCCTTCTTGGAGTGGTAGGACTATATGAGTGATCTTGTACTCCTCTCCAATCTGCCAAGAGAAAATAACTTACTACAATTCCATAGAAGTCTCAATCCCACTCTTTCATAACACAAGTAAGTGAATCCCTCACCCAAGTGAATGACCCTCCCCTCAGTATTTCCCAACCTTGGGAGCTCTTGTAGGTTCTGTATAAAGGAACAGATGCTGAGATGACCCTGAGATGTCCCTCTTGGCACATCCTAGGCCTAGATTCCTCCCTGCAGCAGCCAGCAGGTCTGCTCAGGAAGCTGAGGTGTTTATAATTTACATTCCAAGGCTTGCCAGAGTAGGTGCTCAGACCAGGACCCAAAAGGAATTGCATCCTCCTTTTCCTTTTAGAATTAGTCAGCATGCATGTCTGTATGCCTCATTCCTGCCTATCTGCCTGTCTGCCTGCTTGCCTGCTTTCTTTGCCTTCAAGACAATGTCTCATTCTCCCTGTGAAGCTGGTTTGAACTTGGAGGAAGCCTCCAGCCTCAGTTCAGCAGTAACAGGAATTGGCAGCATTAGCTACCACTACAATGAAAATTTCTAACTATAACATTGAAGCAAGTGGTTCAAGGGATTCTGAAAAGCAACCAAATACAAAATCATCAAATTCAAGGTTTCCAAGCCTTGTCACCAAGCCTTGTCACCCACAGTTCCATCTGTCTGGTGAAGTCTATGGACACAGACCCTGGATATGGTCTCTGACAGTCATGGGAAGACAAGGAGAAAGAAACAGCCTCAGATCAGGAAGGATCTTTCATATTTTTACCATGGATCCGCACAGAACACCACAGGTCTCAATTTTCTTCTTCGTGTTCTTCCTTGCAGCTTTCAGAAATTTCTCACATAAATCGTGAGGAATGATTACAGAATGTAGGCCTCTGACTTTCTGAACTGCAATGGAAAAGAGAGAAAAGTCTTAGGCAACAGGCCTGCTGTTCATGAGCAGAATTCATCTTGAGAGCCTGGGAGAGAAAGGAAATGCCACGGGGATTCTCTCCATGAGTCCCTCCCCATGATGGAATCACAAAGTGAGCTGGGTTTGTTTTCTCCAAGCTCTGGGTAGAGCTGACTGCGCGCTGGGACCATGGACTTTATATAGTAACCTTGAGTGGATGGAGCAATAGTTTTGGATATGACTGTGAGATGATTGTAAATGGACCATGGAAGCCAAAGACTGAGGACATGGACAAGGAATTGCAATATTCTCTGTGGTGGTGTTTAGTACTCCAGACTTCAGACACCTGTCCATCAGCACATGCTTACTTTACTGCTGAGCTCTAATCTCACAACTGTGCGGCTGAGCCCGATGCAATGGGGACTCTTAGGTTTAAGACCATACCAAAGTGAACCTGGCCTCCAGGTTTTCCCAGCATCCCTTGGTCCCTACCTGCTTCTGGGCCTGGCTAGGATAAGCTCAGACCAACTACCCTGTGCTTTCCAGCCCAGGGGCAGAGGCTTCCCCTCATTATATAATCCAGACATTTAGGTTCCCTTATTTCTCTCTCTCCTCTCACTCTGCTCTCTGTGTATCTTTCCTCCTCTTCTCCTCACTCTTTCTTCATTCTCTCTGTGCACGTTTTTCTCTTTCTCCCCCTTCCCCAGTACTGCAGCCAAGGGCTGCTCCCAATAAACCTGCATTTCTATACTATAACTTCATCTTGCAATTAGCTCATTCCTGTGTTTAAATGGGGAACCAATCCTACACAAGTCTTTTGCAAGTCAGAAACCTGTGGTTACTTACCTGTGCTTTCCTCTGGGCCATTTTCCCCAGGCTGTTTGGAAGATATTGATGTGCTTGGGGAGACGGTCTTGGTATTCTCCCCTACTGCACACTGTGGTGGTGGGCTGGAGGTTTCAGTTGGTGCTGAGGAAAGTTGAGCTTCCTTTCCTATTAACGTTATGGCAGGTCCTGCTTCTCCACTTTTGTTTTCTTTAGGTCCATACAATGGATCAAATGGAATAGAGTGCCAATTGGAACATCCTGAACTATCTATCTATCTATCTATCTATCTATCTATCTATCTATCTATCTATCATATTAATTACAGTTTATTCACTTTGTATCCTGGCCATAGCCCCCTCCCTCAGCCCCTCCCAACCCTACCCTTCCTCCCTCATCTCCTCCCATGACCCGGTATAAGTCCACTGATAGGGAAGGTCCTTTCCCTTTCCATCTGGCCCTAGCTTATAAGTCTCATCAGGATTGACTGCAATGTCCTCCTCTGTGGTCTAGCAAGGCTGCTCTTCCTGGGGGGCGGGAGATGAAGTCAAAGAGCCCGCCACTTACCTGTGCTTTTCTCCGAGTTATTTTCCCCAGGCTGCTTGGCAGGTGTTGATGCCCTTGGGGTACAGACCTTCGCGTTCTCCTCTACTGAACGGTGCTGTGTTGGGCTGGAGGTTTCAGTCGGTACTGAGGAAGGTTGAGCTTCCTTTGCTGTTAATGTTGTGCCACTTTTGTTTTCTTTAGATCCATACAATGGATCAAGCGGTACAGAGCGCCAGCTGGAACATCCTGATGTTTTTAAAATTTCTCTTACGTCCTCCCAGAAGGCTGCTCGCTCTGCTGCTTCCTCTTCTTTCTCCTTCTACAGGAAAAGAATTTAGGTATATACTTGAAATCTCAGAAGAAAAGTCTTGTCATCATGGAGATGAACCAAACCTAGTTCTGTTCATGTCTGACATCTCAGAATCAGATCAATAAATCTGGTGTGGTGGAAAACAGCCAGCACCCTCTTACCCAGTTCCTACATGGCTTTCTCTAGTAATAGCTAAGTCTCAGTCTTCTCTACACTCCAACCATCTTTGTGTGTGTGTGTGTGTGTGTGGTTTTTTTTTTTTTGTGTGTGTGTGTGTTGGCTGCTATGGATGCAGGTGCATTTATGTGCAAGTGATTGTGGAGCCTATTCATTGACTCGCAGACCCCAATGGAACATAACAAGACAGTCCAAGAACAGGCTGAATATCGGCCATACAACCCCACTGTCTCTGTGCTCCCCATACTGACCATCTCCATCAGGTATTTTTCGTATTCAAGCTTATATTTATTTAGTAGTTTCCTTTTTAGAGTCTCGGCCCTTTCAAAAACATTGTTTATGATCTGAAATACAAAATCAAATTGGGGAATTAGAACAGTTCTAATGTGAGAAAAAAAGGGGGGGATAAAACAAGTTGGGAAGGCAGCAGTAACTCATGCACAGCTTGAACCCTATTCCCAGCCATCCCTCTTCTCTTTACTGCTCTGCTGAGGCAGCATTTGACATCCTTTCCACCAAGTGTCAGGATCGGTGGAATTTCTTTGAGCAGCTCTGGGCTGCTTTGGAGATATTTGTTATCTGCTTAGGCAACAAAGACCCACCTTGATGAAGTTCGATCTTTCACGGGCATTTTTTTTTCGGAGTTTTGGGCCAATGTTCAGTTTTTCCAAATATAATCTAAAGGAATAAAGGAGAGTGAGTAAGATGTACAGAAAATTTTGACATGTTTAAATGAGGTCCGAAGGAAATTTGGCCTCTGCATGCAGGATTTCAGAAGTTCCTGGAGTTTACAGAGGCACACCCAGAAATCCAGCATCAGTTTCCATCCCAGTGTCTGGAGAGAGATGTGTGATTACTGTAATATTAAACTGGCACATTCATCAAATATCAGCTGTCAGGAAACACAGCTAAGTTGTTAAGGTGCACGCTGGTCATCCCAGCACTCAGGAGGCAGCACGTAGAATTAATGGACCCACAGATCCTTGCAGAAAAAGGGCAAACAACACGTTGCTCTATTGCAGCAATTCATATTGTGATTGGGAATGGAAGAAAGAGACCACTGTCTTTATTTCCTGTTTTGAAGTTCAGGGTTATGTCCTTTTTCTGCAAGGATCTGTGGGTCTTTGGTCCGTGTGTCTTTGAATAGGGAGGAAAAAATGTGTATGAACTGCCAGAAACATTATTAAATCCTGATACTGTCAAATTCAGTAACCATCAGGAAATGTGACAAACATGAACAGGAGAGCAGCATGTGTTAGGGAACAGTCCCAGAAAAGGAGATAGAAACTGCAGGTTCTCACGTGAGGAATTTATGATAAAGAACAAAGGCTCCTTCTTCTTTTCCACATTCATCCAGGTCAGCTGCCATTTGGAAGAAGTCATCTCTCAGGCTCATGTAAGAAGCCTTGGAAAATTTTTTGTTGATTTTGATGTCCTGCCCTAGAGCGCTTAAGATCTGGAACCGCTCTTGGGGAGGTAGACTGATGTCATCATGTCTGCGGATGGTCTAAGACAAAAGAGAAAACAGGAAATATCAAAACCCATCTCCTGCCATTCTTCCATCCTGTTGCTCCAGCTAGCTAGGACACAATGTTTGCCTCTGTGTGCCACATGTACTGTGTGCCAGCTTGTGTGACAAAGCTCACCCTAAAGAAATTAGGACAAATAAAACACCATTTGTTGTGATTCAGCTCAATAAATTTAGTGAACAAGCACAGCCTGTTTACTACCTTAATATGGCAGTAAAGATTCTGGACCTGGGATTTCTGTGCCCCTTGTAAACACAAATGCAAAGGAACTTGCAGGTAGCATGTAACTTAAAGAGGGGTCCTTACAAAGAGCCTGTTTATTGAGATTAACACCATGGCTTTACATAGCTGTTGGTATAATGTTCTTTCGGAACATTTACAATTTACCCTTGTTCATTCAAATGCTGATTTCTCTACCCCACTATCTGGTTTCAATCAATCAGGACACCGCATTGTGATGCTTATTGTAAGCATCACCTGTCTCAAGTTTGTGTAAATATGCCACCATTTGTTCTCTTGTGTTGTCAATAAAACAATCAGCCATTGAAGTGCAATGGGGAGAATAGGGTGAGACATCCCGGTCCAGAGGGCAGAGGAAGGAAGTGGGAGTGTAGGGGCAGAGATGAGCAGGAGAGAACTTGGAACCACATGGAGAGATGACTAAAATATGACTAAGCAAGTATAATGGGTAAAATCTAAGTGGTCGGAAACTATGCGGGTTTGGAGGTTTAGGATGGAGAAACCATTGTCTAGCATTGTGTTCTAGGTTAATTAAATAAATCCCAGTCTCTGTGTGGTGATTTGGGTATAGAGAAGGTTTAGGAATAACTGCTGCTTAACTAAAAAAAAATTACATCAATAGTAAATATTAAATACCTACAACACATAGCTATGAGTGGTTGTGCGCACATTGGAGGATTGTGCATGCACATAAAACCAGCTCCCACCACAGAGACTTCTCCAAGACAATTAGGAAGCATCTGAGCTTGGAGGAACCCATATTCATGTTTTCCATAATTTAGTCCCAGCTAGAAGCAAAAGGCTTTGGGATTTGGTGCTCCCTGTAATTTAATTAGTATCTATGATGCTCAAATCTTCAAGAACATCTGAGTGACAATGAAGAATGAAACCTCAGTTCCTGCTCTTGAAGGACTTCAGAAACTAAGGTTGAGAAGCAGCAGAAAGAAACAAACCTTTGAGAAATGGCAGCACCTTGGACCACAACATTGCACAATCCTATCCTCAGGGGAGTCAGGGTGTTTGAGAGCAGAAATGTATTGTACTCTAAAGGCTACCTATTTACAGTACTGACCTCTTTTCTCTAATCTTGCTGCAATGTAAAGAAAAGATGATATATAATCACTCTAGTTCTTTAGCTTAAACACAGAGAAAGACACTAGGATTTTAAATTTGCCAAATATGATTTCAGGTAAATTAACTTTATGGTAAAGTGCAATGAGACTTACCACATTTGTTGTTCCAGTGAAAGGTCCTTTATTTTCTGGACAATCTTGGTGGTCTGATTGTCTGGGTATCACAAAGTTCCCTCCTGTCACCAAATAAACATATTTTTAGGAAAGGAGACCTTTACTTCTCTGGGAATTAACGTTAAACTATGCCTTGCTGAAGTAATGACAACTATGGCCGTGGGTATACAGTCTTTTTATCCTGCAATTCATTGACTGAGGCAGGATGGTAGTCACAACATCCACTGCAGAGTGAACACTTAAAAACAATTTTAATTGAAAAAAAAAAAAACAAGATTAAGTCACTGTTTTTTAAAATAAGGATATACAGTGAAGTTGGATTCCAGATGGCAGCAGCTGCATGTATCCTTAGAACTTTGGAGCAACATCAAGAAGCCTGAGAGACCCCTGAAGGTTCAGAAGAGATACACTACAGCAGAGCACAAGTCTACAGAGAGCACATTATCTTCAGAACAAGCCATGTCTTTGGAGAATATGTTTTGAAAAAAAAGTGGTCACATGAAAATGGAGAAAATAAAGATGTCTGACCAGAGCCCCATGCATGTGGCAGAGAGAAGTGAAACTAGAGCCAGAGCAGCTGGCACTGGTAGAGATGGATAAGGGGCTCATTTTCTGGATAGGACCTCCTCAAAAGACCTCCAAGGTCTGTGTTGGAGCTGGAGGCCTTGATGGTGTCCACAGTCCTTGCCTCAGCCAGAAACCATGTGGCAGTGCATGCTCTTAGCCTCTACATCCAAAGGAAGATACAGTCTAAGCAGGAAGCCATTGAAGAGAGTTCTTAAAAATTGCGACCAAGTGTGTATATACCATATGTGTCTTTCTGGGTTTCCTCACTCAGTATGTTCTTTTCTAATTCCCAACATTTGCCTGCAAATTTCATGATTTTCTTGTTTTTAATTGCTGAGCGGTATTCCATTGTGTAAATTACTACACTTTCTGTATCTATTCCTCCCTTGAGGGACCCCTAGGTTGTTTCCAGATTCTGGCTATTACAAATAAAGCTACTAAGAACATAGTTGAGCAAATGTCCTTATCGAATGGTGGGGCATCTTTTGGGTATATGCCTAGGAGTAGTATAGCTGGATCTTGAAGTAGCCCTATTCTTAGTTTTCTGAGAAAGCAACATATTGATTTCCAAAGTGGTTGTATAAGTTTATATTCCCACTAGCTATGGAGAAGGTCTACCCTTTAGCGGATATTAGCCATATAATATAGGACATACTAAATATAATATAATATATTAATATAATATAATATATTAATATAATATAATATAATATAATATAATATAATATAATATAATATAAACATACTAAAATCTATAGTCCTAAAGAAGATAAACATCAAGGAGGACCCTATGGAAGATGCTTAATCCTCATTCAGAAGAGCAAACAGGATAGACATTGGAAATAGGAGAAGACAAGGAATAGGATAGGCACCTTCCACAGAGGACCTCTGAAAGACTCTACTTACCAGGGTATTAAAGCAGATGCTCAGACTCATAGCCAAACTTTGGGCAGAGTGCCAGAATCCTTATAGAAGAAGAGGAAGATAGAAAGAACTAGAGGGGACAGGAACTCCACAAGGAGAACAATAGAGCCAAAATACCTGGGCTCGGGGGGGGGGGGGCTTCAGAGACTGGTAGTTCAACCAAGGACCATGCATGGAGAGGACCTAGACCCCCTGTTCAAAGGAAGCCCAAAGGCTGCTCAGTTTCCAGGAGGGTTCCAAACTAAGGGGTACAGGAGATGTCTCTGAAAAAATCTCAATGACCTGCTCTTTGATCACCTCCCCCTGGTGGTGGTGGGGTTGGAGGACTGCAGCCTTCCCAGGCCACAGAGGAAGATGATACATCCAGCCTTGATGAGACTTGATAAGCTAGGATCAGAAAGAAGCAGAGGAGTTCTCCCCTATCAGGGGAGTAAGGAAAGGGCATAGGGGTAGACAAGGGAGGGTGGGTGGGACTGGGAGGAGAAGAGGGAGAGGGCTACAGAGGGAATTCAAAGCAAATAACTTATAATAAATAAGTAAGAAAAACTGTGATCAAGTTGGTGAAGTATAGACCTCTTCAGGATTGATGGCTTCTGCTAAGGCAAGGGGCCAGGGTAGGGCAAAGATAAACTCAGTTATTGTTAAGGGCCCTGGCACTGAGACTTATACCATGTTCCAATGAGTGTATGAACAACACATATTTGAATTGATGTCTCTTTTTAATTTATTTTGAGTGTGACACACGGGTAGGAATGTGAACCTGGGAGCAATGGAAAAGGACTGTAATGTGTATTGTAGGAAATTCCCACATAATCAATAAAAGTAATATGTTGACAATTTTGACAATGACTTTTAACATGGAGAAAAGATTCCTTTAAAGGAGGGCAGAGTTTTACTTTTAAGGCATGCTTTCCAGGAACTGATTATGTAGCAGAGAATTCTAGCGATGAACTAACTAGTGGTTACCCAGCTACCTCAGACCCCATGAGCTCAGGTGGCACCTCTGAACAAGCAGTCCTGGCACTAACTCTACTTTTAGAGAGTTTGTCTGGAGGACCACAGCAGGAAACACAGCTGCTCTTGTGCCCTAGCTATGTAACACAGGCCCCTTTCTCTGTCCTGAAGGTCCATTTTTAACTGTAAACCCCAGGACCAGAAAGGTTGCTCACTGACCACTGAGTAGGACACAGCTGCCTATCCCAGCCAGGTCAGCCAAGGCAACCCTGTTCAGAGAGGGTTGGCAACACTAGTGTAGAACAGCACCAGCTGTCAGATAATATCTTGAAACTCAGTTTTCCTTATACATGCACTGTTCTCTCTCGGTTTCAGCCATAACAGTCCCAGGAATTCTCTGGTTTCCTTCTCTTTTCTCTGCTCTTAAAGACTCAATATTCCAGGGAACACTAGACCCCACCAGCCTATTTTATCAAATAGAATGTGAAGGTACATTTAGTGAGTACATGAGAAACTACCCTGTTGAAAGTCACAACCCTAAGAAATTTCAGATCCAAGACCACAGTAGGAGACCATCTTGTCATTTGGTACATTCCCCTTAATCCTACATCATTTTAAAGCTTCCCTACTTAGGAAGCTGTCCCTTTAAAAAAACATGAAAGTTTCATTTCCTACCTGACATTGTCACAGAGGTAAATAGGGGGAAAGGTATGGGATCTGGATAAAGGGATGAGATAAAGTCTTTTTGAGCTTCACAAGAAAAAGTCACGTGTGCACAGGATCAGAGATACTGGACATTGAGGAAAGATTGTTTACTCATCTCCATGGATACCTCAAGATTCTGTCAGGTGCTGATTGGCTGAGATGTTTTGAAACAGGCAAAGCCAGTAACAGTTTCTGGAGCCATGTATGTAAAGGGCCAAATGTTCTTGAGAGCAAGGACACTGTTCTTGAGAGCAAGGCTGAGCAGCCCTACATGCCTCAATCTGGGCAGCTGAAGAGAGAGAGGGGGGCTTAGAGGGGACACAAGTGAATAAAGTGTAATTAATAAAAGTTTAAAAAAAGACTCAATATTTCAGGGAAACCTAGACCCCGCCAGCCTATTTTATAAAAAAATAAAAAATAAAAAGGTACATTTAGTGAGTACATGAGAAATTGCCCATTGAAAGTCACAACCCTAAAATTTCAGATCCAAGACCACAGTAGGAGACCATCTTGTCATTTGGTACATTCCCCTTAATCCCATATCATTTTGAAGCTTCCCTACTTAGGAAGCTGACCCATTAAATAAAAATTAAAGTTTCATTTCCTACCTGACATTGTCACAGAGGTAAATAGGGGAAAAGGTATGGGATCTGGATAGAGGGACCAGATAAAGTCTTGTTGGGTTTCACAAGAAGTAGTCACATGTGCACAGAATCAGAGATACTGGACACTGAGGAAAGATTGTTTACTCATCTCCATGGAAACCTCAAGACTCTATCAGTTGCCCATTGGCTGAGATGTTTTGAAACAGGCAAAGCCAGTAACAGTTTCTGGAGCCATGTATGTAAAGGGCCAAGTGTTCTTGAGAGCAAGGCTGAGCAGCCCTACATGCCTCAATCTGGGCAGCTGAAGAGAGAGAGTGGGGCATATGAGGGGACACAAGTGAATAAAGTGTAATTAATAAAAGTTTAAAAAAAGACTCAATATTTCAGGGAACACTAGACCCCGCCAGCCTATTTTATCAAAAAGAATGTGAAGGTACATTTAGTGAATACGTAACTGCTCAGTTGAAAGTCACAACCCTAAAATTTCAGATCCAAGACCACAGTAGGAGACCATCTTGTCATTTGGTACATTCCCCTTAATCCCACATCATTTTGAAGCTTCCCTACTTAGGAAGCTGTCCCATTAAATAAACATGAAAGTTTCATTTCCTACCTGACATTGTCACAGAGGTAAATAGGGGGAAAGGTATGGGATCTGGATAAAGGGATGCGATAAAGTCTTGTTGAGCTTCACAGGAAAAAGTCACGTGTGCACAGGATCAGAGATACTGGACACTGAGGAAAGATTGTTTACTCATCTCCATGGATACCTCAAGATTCTGTCAGGTGCTGATTGGCTGAGATGTTTTGAAACAGGCAAAGCCAGTAACAGTTTCTGGAGCCATGTATGTAAAGGGCCAAGTGTTCTTGAGAGCAAGGACACTGTTCTTGAGAGCAAGGCTGAGCAGCCCTACATGCCTCAATCTGGGCAGCTGAAGAGAGAGAGGGGGGCTTAGAGGGGACACAAGTGAATAAAGTGTAATTAATAAAAGTTTAAAAAAAGACTCAATATTTCAGGGAACACTAGACCCCACCAGCCTATTTAATAAAAAAAAAAATAAAAAGGTACATTTAGTGAGTTCATGAGAAATTGCCCATTGAAAGTCACAACCCTAAAATTTCAGATCCAAGACCACAGTAGGAGACCATCTTGTCATTTGGTACATTCCCCTTAATCCCACATCATTTTGAAGCTTCCCTACTTAGGAAGCTGACCCATTAAATAAAAATTAAAGTTTCATTTCCTAACTGACATTGTCACAGAGGTAAATAGGGGGAAAGGTATGGGATCTGGGTAAAGGAACGAGATAAAGTCTTGTTGGGTTTCACAAGAAGGAGTCACGTGTACACAGAATCAGAGATACTGGACACTGAGGAAAGATTGTTTACTCATCTCCATGGAAACCTCAAGACTCTATCAGTTGCCCATTGGCTGAGATGTTTTGAAACAAGCAAAGCCAGTAACAGTTTCTGGAGCCATGTATGTAAAGGGCCAAGTGTTCTTGAGAGCAAGGCTGAGCAGCCCTACATGCCTCAATCTGGGCAGCTGAAGAGAGAGAGTGGGGCTTATGAGGAGACACAAGTGAATAAAGTGTAATTAATAAAAGTTTAAAAAAAAGACTGAATATTTCAGGGAACACTAGACCCCGCCAGCCTATTTTATCAAAAAGAATGTGAAGGTACATTTAGTGAATACATGAGAAATTGCCCATTGAAAGTCACAACCCTAAAATTTCAGATCCAAGACCACAGTAGGAGACCATCTTGTCATTTGGTACATTCCCCTTAATCCCACATCATTTTGAAGCTTCCCTACTTAGGAAGCTGACCCACTAAATAAAAATTAAAGTTTCATTTCCTACCTGACATTGTCACAGAGGTAAATAGGGGGAAAGGTATGGGATCTGGATAAAGGGATGCGATAAAGTCTTGTTGAGCTTCACAAGAAAAAGTCACGTGTGCACAGGATCAGAGATACTGGACACTGAGGAAAGATTGTTTACTCATCTCCATGGATACCTCAAGATTCTGTCAGGTGCTGATTGGCTGAGATGTTTTGAAACAGGCAAAGCCAGTAACAGTTTCTGGAGCCATGTATGTAAAGGGCCAAGTGTTCTTGAGAGCAAGGACACTGTTCTTGAGAGCAAGGCTGAGCAGCCCTACATGCCTCAATCTGGGCAGCTGAAGAGAGAGAGGGGGGCTTAGAGGGGACACAAGTGAATAAAGTGTAATTAATAAAAGTTTAAAAAAAGACTCAATATTTCAGGGAACACTAGACCCCACCAGCCTATTTAATAAAAAAAAAATAAAAAGGTACATTTAGTGAGTTCATGAGAAATTGCCCATTGAAAGTCACAACCCTAAAATTTCAGATCCAAGACCACAGTAGGAGACCATCTTGTCATTTGGTACATTCCCCTTAATCCCACATCATTTTGAAGCTTCCCTACTTAGGAAGCTGACCCATTAAATAAAAATTAAAGTTTCATTTCCTAACTGACATTGTCACAGAGGTAAATAGGGGGAAAGGTATGGGATCTGGGTAAAGGAACGAGATAAAGTCTTGTTGGGTTTCACAAGAAGGAGTCACGTGTGCACAGAATCAGAGATACTGGACACTGAGGAAAGATTGTTTACTCATCTCCATGGAAACCTCAAGACTCTATCAGTTGCCCATTGGCTGAGATGTTTTGAAACAAGCAAAGCCAGTAACAGTTTCTGGAGCCATGTATGTAAAGGGCCAAGTGTTCTTGAGAGCAAGGCTGAGCAGCCCTACATGCCTCAATCTGGGCAGCTGAAGAGAGAGAGTGGGGCTTATGAGGAGACACAAGTGAATAAAGTGTAATTAATAAAAGTTTAAAAAAAAGACTCAATATTTCAGGGAACACTAGACCCCGCCAGCCTATTTTATCAAAAAGAATGTGAAGGTACATTTAGTGAATACGTAACTGCTCAGTTGAAAGTCACAACCCTAAAATTTCAGATCCAAGACCACAGTAGGAGACCATCTTGTCATTTGGTACATTCCCCTTAATCCCACATCATTTTGAAGCTTCCCTACTTAGGAAGCTGACCCACTAAATAAAAATTAAAGTTTCATTTCCTACCTGACATTGTCACAGAGGTAAATAGGGGGAAAGGTATGGGATCTGGATAAAGGGATGAGATAAAGTCTTGTTGAGCTTCACAGGAAAAAGTCACGTGTGCACAGGATCAGAGATACTGGACACTGAGGAATGATTGTTTACTCATCTCCATGGATACCTCAAGATTCTGTCAGGTGCTGATTGGCTGAGATGTTTTGAAACAGGCAAAGCCAGTAACAGTTTCTGGAGCCATGTATGTAAAGGGCCAAGTGTTCTTGAGAGCAAGGACACTGTTCTTGAGAGCAAGGCTGAGCAGCCCTACATGCCTCAATCTGGGCAGCTGAAGAGAGAGAGGGGGGCTTATGAGGGGACACAAGTGAATAAAGTGTAATTAATAAAAGTTTAAAAAAGACTCAATATTTCAGGGAACACTAGACCCTGCCAGCCTATTTTATCAAAAAGAATGTGAAGGTACATTTAGTGAGTACATGAGAAATTGCCCATTGAAAGTCACAACCCTAAAATTTCAGATCCAAGACCACAGTAGGAGACCATCTTGTCATTTGGTACATTCCCCTTAATCCCACATCATTTTGAAGCTTCCCTACTTAGGAAGCTGACCCATTAAATAAAAATTAAAGTTTCATTTCCTACCTGACATTGTCACAGAGGTAAATAGGGGGAAAGGTATGGGATCTGGATAACGGGATGAGATAAAGTCTTGTTGAGCTTCACAGGAAAAAGTCACGTGTGCACAGGATCAGAGATACTGGACACTGAGGAATGATTGTTTACTCATCTCCATGGAAACCTCAAAATTCTATCAGCTGCTGATTGGCTGAGATGTCTTGAAACAGGTGAAATCCAGTAACAGTTTCTGGAGTCATGTATTTAAAGGGCCAAGTGGACACTGTTCTTGAGAGCAAGGCTGAGCAGCCCTACATGCCTCAATCTGGGCAGCTGAAAGCACACAACTCAGAGATGACAGTTGCTGTTTCCAAGATGTATTTCAAGTGGTCATTAATAAATTCATGTCATTGACATGTGAGATTATATATGGGATGCCAGCCCCTGTAGTACCCAACCTTAAGATTGATACTACGGCTAAAATGGATTAAAACAGGCTTTGAAAAATGTTTAAGGCTTCTGTGCAAGCAGGCAGCTCTTAAAGGGGCAACAGCAGCTTCTCAGACAAAAAAAAAAAAAAAAAAAAAAGGCTGCAAGCCTCTATGGTCATAAAAATTAGATTTAACAGGTAATAAGATGTTCCTCCCTTGAAATGATAGCTAAAGGGAATAAAAATAAGTTTTGTAATTTTGTTTGTTTGTTTTGAATATATAAGTTAACTCTGTTCTATATATCTTGATATATGTTATTGATTTTTAAGTATATTAATAATCAATACTGCACATAATATCTGTCCTGTTTTAAAAACCAGGATTATAAAAATAATAAGGTTTAAAACTATGTTTATATAAAATATTAAAAGTGCACCTTCATGTGTTTATATATAGGAACTTCTTTTGCTGGCAGCCAACATCAAAATAATACATTTAATATTGATTTTAAAAGTACTGAATTGTTTGCATTGATAAAATTTGGTTTTGCCTTTTAAAATTATGGTTATACTTTGTGACTTCATTCCTAAAAAGGATACCTTATTTTGATGCAAAATTTTTTCTTATGCCTTTTAGCCCAGGTTTATATAGGGTTATATTCAACTCATTTTTAATTATTATAAAAATATATGCCTGGTTGCCAGTTCCTATATAAATTATTTAATGCTGTCTCTAAATGAAATTTTTGTCCTTTATGCTTTTTTTTGTTGTTCAGTTTTAATGCAATATGATAGGATGACAAGATTTTCTGGCCCTTCTATGTATTGTATTTGATTATAAGTTTTGCTTTGATTTTAGTTCAGAAAGATATTTAAAGTTATGCTAATAAATATAAATAACTGCTAATAAATGCTGTTAGTTGTAAGAATGGATTTCATCTGGCATTTTGTTTATTTTTTAAAGTTAAGCCTAGGATGGGTAATTATAAAATTGGCCTACATAAATCTACTAAAGATAAATATGTGTTTAAAAATATTCATTTAAGAAATATGACAGAATTAGAGATTATGGCATTCTATTTCATAGGATGCAATTTAAAAGAAATAATTTAAAGAGAGATAAAAAATAATTCAGATATGCTGGCCCTCAAGCTTATCAGAGATCTGATGAATATGGCATTTTAACATGTGTAAGTTTATTATGACAGAGAGTCCCAAAATCCTGGCAGTAGCTCCCCGAAGGTCTCCAAGAAGATTTGGGCACAATGTGACTCTGGATTATGGTATGCTAGCCACTGGGCAAGACTGCCCCAACTGGCCCACTGCCTGGGCCCAGCCTAAACTGTGGACACCTGGAGAGTCAATGTTTCACGTTGCTAAGGGTGAGGTGAGGCCATTCTCTCATTTCTTTCTCCACAGAAACAGTCTCTCATCTTCTGTGCCTGATTGCTGGACTGCCCTGCTCATCATGCCATGAGACCACAGGAGCCAAGGACAGCTGCCTAGAGTGATGGACTGACTATTTGTCACTGTCATTTTAATTGGTACATAGATTGGTATATACTTATCCTTCTCAGGTCTCTGATTACATTGATGGCTAAGCTAAGATAATGGTAGCCTTGCAGCTAAAGAGCAGATAGTTAGATCCATTGTTAGTGTATTGGTTAATTTATTAGTTAGTTAAAATTACCAGGTACAAGGTTTTCTATGTAAAGAAGGCAAGCAGGTTTGCCTGCCTACAGGCTTCATGTTAATTATTATCTCTGTCTTATAATGGATGGCTAGAGAGAAAGATAATGGAGTTTATATAGGGTCTGAGGATATAAGAGTTTACATTTTGAGAATCTAGAAAATGTTTGGTTTGGGAAAATGTTTTAGGGTTTATAAATGCAAATAAGATTGGAGGATATAAGTAGATGTTTTAAGATATATAAATTGTAATGATACAGAAAAATGATTTGAGGCATATTAAAAATGGGAGATATTTTATATTTTAGACTTCTTTCCTCTCTCTCTGCTATTGTTGTACTTATGTTGTTATAAGATTTTAGGAGTCCAGAGTTATGACATTGACTAATAGAGTTCTGATAAGCTGATTGCTTTATATCCAGTCACAAGTTTAAGATTTTAATTGTCTTTTGATGGTTTTCTGGAGATAAATATAAAAATGCATTTCATCATGCTAAACACATATATACAATGTGTATATTTGACCCAAAAGCCAGAGCTTTTACTATGATATCTTTAATATTTGCCATTTTTGAGGTAGACTTTAATACAGAAGTTAAAAATATTTTAAATCTATTTTTTTCTAGTTGCTTTGTTAAGGGAAGTCCAAGCATCCACAGTTCAGCACTAAAGCCACTAATGTATTTCTGCCTAACTTTCCAGTGTAACATGGAGATGGGAACTAAAAATAAATGCTAAGAAGATCTGACAAAAAGTGGCCCAGGTGGCTGATTACCAACAGCTGTATCCACAGTTAAAATGTTAGTTTCAGATCATGGATACACTTAAATTGTTGCTCATTCCATTGAATGCAGTTTTACCTGTTATTCACAAAATGTTTTAAAAAAATCAAAAAGTCATGAGATTAGACAAATTTTAATTTCTGTTTCAGTTTAAACTTCTCTCAGCAGATTTTCATCTGGTTGAAACTGCAAGCTGAGATCTGAACTTCCTGGAAGCTGTCATGATTATTCACTGCCTCCTCGGGTAGACCACCTAACAAGATGTTTCTGAGGACTGCCCCATTGCCCAGCCTTTGACTGGCATTTTAGCCTTCCTAGCCCCTGATGTCAACGGTCCTACTGTCAGCGTTGAAGTAGTTTCAGAAGACGAGACCATCGGCCCAAAATCCCACCTACAGGCTAAAATGCTAAGTCAAAGGTGGCTCCCTGATATTAGCTATTATCTTGGGGATTGCTTAGCTGGAGCAGAAACTAGTATTGCAATACAATACTGGATGTACAAAGCCAGAGTTATAGCAGCTCAAGGGCAGAATCTTTTGCTTTTGGCCATTTTTGGATCAGGCTTACTTAAAAAGTTGTTAAAATATTAAAAACGACTAGGAACTATACAGTTAATGGTAATAAAAACCCAATACAGTCAGCTTGGAGATGACATTGAACTGTAAAAGCCCAAGATTGGCCTCTTCAGTTACATGGAAAGGGGGAAATGAAGAGCTTAAGATAGCCTGAATATAACTCCATTTTGAAATAAAGATCTTGACTGGGAACTGAATGCAGGCATCAGGAAATATCACAGAGGGTACACCTGGCAGAAAACAAAGTTAACTCTCCTAGCAACAGCCTTCAGGAAATATAACAGAATAAATGCTTCACAGAAAATAGAGAAAAACTCCCTGGCAATAATCAATGGGAATTGGTTGAGAATTGGGTGGGAAAATTCTCCCCAATGTTTCAGATATGGTTTAGAAAAATAGCCATTGTGATTATATGCCTTAGCCATTGTGATTATGTGCTTCAGAAAAGGTGACCCCGCCCTGCTAAACTTCACCCAATTCTGTAACTCCAAGGCTTGTGCCCCCCTGCTTGCTGCCATGGAAACCCCCAGCTCACAGACTTTCCCTTTAAAAATCCTGTTCACTCAGAGCTCAGGGTCTCACTTCTCTACTGCTGCGCCAGTGAGACTTGGGTCCTGAGTTCTATTGCTCTTGTAATAAAGTTCTCTTGCAATTGCACCGAGTCATCTCCTGGTGGTCTCTGAGGGTCCCGTGAACCTGGCATAACACCACTAGTGGGACTGGGTATCAGTTAATTGAGTTGTTGAGCCAGGGCATCCTATGGAAAATTTCAAACAACCCAGGTTGTTGTTATTAAAATATATTGCTTTCTGCCAACTGATAGATCAGTGCCACATTCTTCCATCCAGAGAGGTGTTTCCTTCTGCAGCAAATTGGATTGCATACAGAGACCCACAGTCAGATATTATGCAGAGAGATCTTGAATCACACAGCTCTAAATGGGATTTCCCTATGAAAATTTCCCTCCCCTCAGAGCTCTTGGAACCCTGTAGAAGGGGAGGTAGGAAAAGTATCAGAAGTAGAGGGAATGAAGGATACAAGGAGAACAAAGCCTTGAAACATCAGGCCACAGAGGAAGATGATGCAGCCAGCCTTGATGAGACCTGATAAGCTAGGGTCAGATAGAAGGGAGAGAGGACCTCCCCTATCAGGGGACAAAGGAAAGGGCAGAGTGGTAGAAGGAGGGTGGGTGGGATTGGGAGGAGAAGAGGGAGAGGGCTACAGAGGGGATTCAAAGTGAATAACTTGTAATAAATAAGTAAGAAAAACTGTGATCAAGTTGGTGAAGTATAGAGCTCTTCAGGATTGATGGCTTCTGCTTAGGCATGGGGCCAGGGTGGGGCAAAGATGAACTCAGTTATCTTTAAGTGCCCTGGTACTGAGACTTATACCATGTTCCAATGAGTGTATGAACAACACATATTTGAATTGATGTCTCTTTTTAATTTATTTTGAGTGTGACACATGGGTAGGAATGTGAACCTGGGAGCAATGGAAAAGGACTGTAATGTGTATTGTAGGAAATTCCCACATAATCAATAAAAGTAATATGTTGACAATTTTGACAATGACTTTTAACATGGAGAAAAGATTCCTTTAAAGGAGGGCAGAGTTTTACTTTTAAGGCATGTTTTCCAGGAACTCATTATGTAGCAGAGAATTCTAGCCATGAGCTAACTAGTGGTTACCCAGCTACCTCAGACCCCATGAGCTCAGGTGGCACCTCTGAACAAGCAGTCCTGGCACTAACTCTACTTTTAGAGAGTTTGTCTGGAGGACCACAGCAGGAAACACAGCTGCTCTTGTGCCCTAGCCATGTAACACAGGCCCATTTCTCTGTCCTGAAGGTCCATTTTTAACTGTAAACCCCAGGACCAGGATGGTTGCTCACTGACCACTGAGTAGGACACAGCTGCCTATCCCAGCCAGGTCAGCCAAGGCAACCCTGCTCAGAGAGGGTTAGGCAACACTAGTGTAGAACAGCACCAGCTGTCAGATAATATCTTGCCTCTCAGTTCTCCTTTTACATACACTGCTCTCTCTCTGTTTCAGCCAAAACAGTCCCAGGACATCTCTGGTTTCCTTTTCTTTTCTCTGCTCTTAAAGACTCAATGTTCCAGGGAAGCCTAGACCCCACCAGCCTATTTTATCAAAAAGAATGTGAAGGTACATTTAGTGAGTATGTAACTGCTCAGTTGAATGTTACAACCCTAAGAAATTTCAGATCCAAGACCACAGTAGGAGACCATCTTGTCATTTGGTACATTCCCCTTAATCCCACATCATTTTGAAGCTTCCCTACTTAGGAAGCTGTCCTATTAAATAAAAATTAAAATTTCATTTCCTACCTGACATTGTCACAGAGGTAAATAGGGGGAAAGGTATGGGATCTGGATAACGGGATGAGATAAAGTCTTGTTGAGCTTCACAAGAAAAAGTCACGTGTGCACAGGATCAGAGATACTGGACACTGAGGAAAGATTATTTACTCATCTCCATGGATAACTCAAGATTCTATCAGGTGCTGATTGGCTGAGATGTCTTGAAACAGGCAAAGCCAGTATCAGTTTCTGGAGCCATATATTTAAAGGGCCAAGTGGACACTGTTCTTGAGAGCAAGGCTGAGCAGCCCTATATGCCTCAATCTGGACAGCTGGAAGCACACAATCCAGAGATGACAGTTGCTGTTTCCAAGATGTATTTCAAGTGGTCATTAATAAATTCATGTCATTGACATGTGACTTTCACATTATCCCAGATTTCATTACGATTTATTAAATGCACAGATATGTCCTTAGTTGGTGAATTACTTACTGTGAAAATGCCATGAACAAGGCAATTCTTTGAACAAAAATCAATTAATATGTCCCTTGCTTATAGTTTTTCAGAGTCTAACCATGATGGCATGTCATCTTGTTGTCATCCTTCAGGAGAGCTGAGAGCTTTTCATACAAAACTACAAGAGGCAGAGAGAGACACAGACAGAGACAGAGAGAGAGAGAGAGACAGAGACAAAGACAGAAACAAAGACAAAAAAGACAGAGACAGAGAGACAGAGATTCCTTTTTGTCTGGTCACTTCCATTGGCATATTAAATCTCAAGGCACAGCCTCCTATAATACAACTCGAATAGGAATTATATTCTCTAACAAGGCCATACCTCCTAACCCTTCCCAGACAGTTCCTCATTGGGGGACTAAACATGTAAATATATGAGCTTCAGGGGGACATTCCATTTGTAATCATCAGAAAGTAGAAGAAGATGGAGGGAGACCTCTAGACTAAATGATTCTAGTCATCCTGAAAGTTTGCCATTCAATATAATGATTAAAGTCACAGCATACACTGCTGGGTAAAGTCTTTCAGAGGCCCTCTGTGGTAGGCTCCTATCTTGTTTTGTCTTTTCTATCTTTTCCAATCAAAGCAGATGCTGAGAATCAATACCAGACTTTAGGCAGAGTGCAGGGAATCTTAGGAAGGGAGGGGGATATAGAAAGATCTGTAGGGGCCATGAGCTCCACAAGCAGAGCAACAGAACCAAAAAAAAATCTGTGCACAGGGATCTTTTCTGAGACTGATATTCCAACCAAGGACCATTCATGGAGATAACCTAGAACCCCTGCTCAGTTGTAGCCCATGGCAGTCCAGTGTCCAAGTGGGCTTCCCACTAAGAGGAATAGAGACTGTCTCTGACATGAACTCAGTGGCTGGCTCTTTTATCTCCCCTCCCCCCCTCCATGGCCAGCTTTACCAGGCCACAGAGGAAGACAATGCAGCCATTCCTGATGAGACCTGATAGGCTAGGTTCAGATGAAAGGGGAGGAGGACCTCCCCTATCAGTAGCCTTGGAGAGGGGCATGGGAGGAGATGAGGGAGAGTGGGATTGGGATTGAATGAGAGAGGTGGCTACAGCTGATACAAAGTGAAGAAATGGTAATTAATTTAAAAAATAAAAATTATAAAAAATAAAGTCACAGCAACTTTCAAGGACCAACAACCAGACTGACAATCTCCTTTGGAGAAAATGTGAAATATTTACATAATGGAGTATCACTCAGTTAAAAAAAAATGACATCATGATATTTTCATGCATTGAATGAAACCAGTAAAAATCATCCTGGGTGAAGTAACTAAAATGCAGGAAGACAAATATGGTATGTATTCACTTGTCTGTGGATATTATTCATTAAACAAATAATAACCAACCTACACTCCATACTCCAAGAGAGGTTAGCTATAGAGGGATGAGCTAGTAGGGGAAGCTTGGATCTCCCCGAGATGGGAAATAAAATAGCTTTTACAGGTGGACTGGGACCTGTGGGGGAAGGGAACGGGTGGATGAAATGAGGAGTGGCAAGAAAGATAGGGTAGAGGAAGAGAATCCTGGAAGCTACAGCTGGAATAGAATGCCATCTGAGAGATGATGGAGAAACCTACTGAGGTGGAAACTTCCTGAAATTTAAGAGGATCCTAAGGAGGTCTCCTAATAATGGAGGATAAAGTTACAATAAGCCATCTATTGGGACCAAACCATTCTTCCACTAGTGGGACTGGGTAGCAGTTAATTGAGTTGTTGGGCCAGGGCATCCTGTGGAAAATTTCAGACAACCCAGGTTGTTGTTATTAAAACAACTGATAGATCAGCGCCTCATTCTTCCATCCAGAGAGGTGTTTCCTTCTGCAGCAAATTGGATTGCATACAGAGACCCACAGTCAGATATTATGCAGAGAGAGATCTTGAATCACACAGCTCTAAATGGGATTTCCCTATGAAAATTTCCCTCCCCTCAGAGCTCTTGGAACCCTGTAGAACGGGAGGTAGGAAAAGTATCAGAAGTAGAGGGAATGAAGGATACAAGGAGAACAAAGCCTTGAAACATCAGGCCACAGAGGAAGATGATGCAGCCAGCCTTGATGAGACCTGATAAGCTAGGGTTAGATAGAAGGGGGAGAGGACCTCTCCTATCAGGGGATGAAGGAAAGGGCAAGTGGTAGGAGGAGGGTGAGTGGGATTGGGAGGAGAAGAGGGAGAGGGCTACAGAGGGGATTCAAAGTGAATAACTTGTAATGAATAAGTAAGAAAAACTGTGATCAAGTTGGTGAAGTATAGAGCTCTTCAGGATTGATGGCTTCTGCTTAGGCATGGGGCCAGGGTGGGGCAAAGATGAACTCAGTTATCTTTAAGGGCCCTAGCACTGAGACTTATACCATGTTCCAATGAGTGTATGAACAACACATATTTGAATTGATGTCTCTTTTTAATTTATTTTGAGTGTGACACACGGGTAGGAATGTGAACCTGGGAGCAATGGAAGAGGACTGTAATGTGTATTGTAGGAAATTCCCACATAATCAATAAAAGTAATATGTTGACAATTTTGACAATGACTTTTAACATGGAGAAAAGATTCCTTTAAAGGAGGGCAGAGTTTTACTTTTAAGGCATGTTTTCCAGGAACTCATTATGTAGCAGAGAATTCTAGCGATGAACTAACTAGTGGTTACCCGGCTACCTCAGACCCCATGAGCTCAGGTGGCACCTCTGAACAAGCAGTCCTGGCACTAACTCTACTTTTAGAGAGTTTGTCTGGAGGACCACAGCAGGAAACACAGCTGCTCTTGTGCCCTAGCCATGTAACACAGGCCCATTTCTCTGTCCTGAAGGTCCATTTTTAACTGTAAACCCCAGGACCAGGAGGGTTGCTCACTGCCTATCCCAGCCAGGTCAGCCAAGGCAATCCTGCTCAGAGAGGATTGGCAGATGGAGCAGAGAGTTCCCCTCAATTTCTGCCACTGCTAAATAGCATTAACATTCAAATGCTAATGTGGAAATCTGAATGGAGGGCGGCTGTCACAAGGATGCATCTTATTTCTGCTCCTGTCTGCATCCCCACCTCTCTCTGTTTTCGTGGTAAAGCTATCAGAAACTAGCTGGGTGGTTCTGTCTTTTCCTAAACACTCAATATCTTAGTGAGCCCAGAGCCCAGCCTATTGGTCGTTCCACTGTGGAATTGAAGATCCATTCAGTGATAAAGAAAAATCTCTGTCCAAAATCATTAGCCCAGATCTAACATCAAGGCCAAGACCGATGTTAGGGAACCAGATCCTAGTTGTACTTTCCTCTTGCTTCAACACTGACTGGACTCCTCAAAGTATATGTTAAAATCAAATGGAAGAAATGGTTAATTTTTTCCTTACCAGATATTGTTGGTAGAGCAATATGAACACAATTATAAGAATCACATAAAGAGATAAGAACACTGTCAATTTTCATAGAAAAAAAGAACAAGCAAGCAAACAACCCATATCCAGGATCAGAGATACTGGACCCTCAGGGAAATTAGTTTTGTCAGCATTATAAGGATCACAAGATCATTCAGGTGGTTAATGGCTAGAATGTATCATATTGCTACACTGGTAGCCCTAGTCCAGGACTTCTGGGGAAAAAAGAGCTCAAATAACTTAGAGATGCAGAGCGGAGTTTTATTGGGTTCATGTCTCTTCTCTGTAGCTGTATAATTCCTTACAGTTACAAAATTTGATCTGTGTCTAGTAAAGGAAATGACTTAGAAGGTAAGACAGCAGATTTAGCTTCCAAGCCAATCCTGAAGAGACACAGGGTCACAATGATTGCCTGCAATTCATGTATTTTCCAAAGGTTAGAACAGAATAAAGACCCCAGCACCGTCCTCATCCCTGTGAGACTCCTGCAGCAGTATGTGCGCAGGAAAAATCCTTCAGGAATAATTTTGACTTTTTGGCAAGAACTGGCTTATCATTCACAATTCATTCTAGAATTACCATGAACCAGCACCAGTTACTCTGTTTCAGCCACCAGGGTGCTGCAATTCCAGCCTTGAGCCCAGGCACTCAGCTAAGAACTGTTACCACACTGTATTTGGAGAATGCTAATTTTTGTAATTTTAAGGTATCAACAGTGTTCAAGAGTCATCAGAGAAACACACATAGCAAAGGTGTCTTTTCTGTTACTGAGTCCCCTCAGAACTCAACACTAGTGTGGAACAGCACCAGCTGTCAAGTAATATCTTACACCTCAGTTCTCCTTTTTTTTTTTTTTTTTTCAATGCAGTTTATTCAGGAACATTGAACAATCCTCGGACCCTGGGGAAAGCCAGCCCACAGCTTAAATAGCCTCTGGGTAGCCAACCCAGGCGTGCCACGTGGGCAATGCAGATAGGTCCACATACATGGAAGCAAGCCAGATCCTCAGCCTTAGCCAAATGTGGAATTGTTCGTGACAGAGAGCACTCACCATCGGGAAGGTGGAAGGCGGAAACCAGCTCCATCTTTAAGGCATAGCATTCCGCAGCTCTCTACAGTTCCCCCTTTTTGTTTTAGACGCATCAGGCAAGAGTAGAGGTCTGATCTCTGATATTAGAAATAAATTGGGACTTTGTACCGATGTTCATTTAGGTGTCATCCACCCAAAGAGCATCAGACCCGTCTGATACCTTTTTCTCAGAGGCGGGACCTGGGGCATCAACCCGCATGCAACCAGACATGCTCTTCTCTGGGTCCAAAGAGGCTGACCCTGAGTGCAGTGCTTAGCCTCGCATCCTGAGCGTAACATTTTAGCTTTTTATGGTATCCAACCATGCTTGGGGAGAATGTCCTGCTTCAATGGCTGTAAAGGCCTGAATGATCATGGCTGCATCACACTGTTGTGAGACTCTAATCTTGCATATATACCACAGGCAAACCAAGGAGACCAACACCAGAAGGCCTGCTAACGCTCCCATGCCCACCCATTCCTTCAGATGATTCATGGCTGCAGCAATCCATGATGATAATCCTGTGGCTAGTCCTGCGAACTTCCCAGGGACTCATACTCCAACCAAGGACTATTCATGGAGATAACCCAGAACCCCTGCACAGATGTAGCCCAGGGCAGTCCAGAGTCCAATTGGGTTACATAGTAATGTGAAGAGGGACTGCCTCTGACATAATCTGATTGGCCTGCTCTTTGATCACCTCCCTCTGGGGGGGAGCAGCCTTACCAGGCCATAGTAGAGGACAATGCAGCCACTTTTGATGTGAACTGACAGACTAAGATCAGAAAGGAGAGGAGAACCTCCCCTATTAGTGGACTTAGGGAGTGGCATGCAAGCAGAGGGAGGAGGGAGGGTGGGATTGGGAGGGGAGGAGGGAGGGGCTTATGGGGGGATGCAGAATGAATAAAGTGTAATTGATGAAAAATTAAAAAAAAAAGGAAAAAAATAATTTAAGAACCTTAAATGACTTTCAAAAGTGGAGGAAAACATGGAGTTAGTCAATTGGCATGGAGTACGTCTCGCCCCTGGGGGCAATGGTCTCCTGAACATACTCAGAGCTCGGACACCACCACTGCTAGTTCTAGAACTGACACAGGATGTTCCAACGAGGGGGTTAAGGCTTCTCATAATATTTCCTATAAGCCCACACCTGTTTGTCTATATCCCCCATTTTTATTCATTATTAGCCAGATAGAGCCAAGTAATTGTGGTAATGATACTTGCTTTTTTGCCCAATGCTGGAATGCTAGTAAATTTAGGTATGCCCTGGTTACTCGCATGCCTCACTGCGTGCCTGTGCCCGTTGATGTCCCTCACGCTATGACTCTCTTCAGACAGAAAAGGGATCTTGGAACTACAGCCACCATTGTTACTACCATCTCATTGGTGGCTGTTGGAGCTACCACCGGGGCATTAGCCATGAGTAATACTGGGCAGACTGCTCAGACCCTGAACAATCATTTAGCCAATGTAGCTCATGCCTTAGTTGTACATAAAGGAATTAATGCTCAACTAAAAGGAAGCTTGATGGTGTTCAATCAGAGGAGTGACCTCGTGCAGGAGCAAATTGATACCCTATGGCAAATCGCTCAACTTGGCTGTCAATGAAAATATGCTGGACTTTGAGTCACTAGCATATAACATGAGAATTTTTCCTGTGCTGCAAAACTGTCTAAACAATTGTCAAGCTATATTTTAGGTAATTGGACTGGAGAATTCGATACTACGATGGAGCAGCTGAGAGTGGCCATTGTCACAGTAAATTCTACCAGAGTGGACTCAGTTCTCCTTTTACATACACTGATTTCTCTCTCTGTTTCAGTGAAAACAGTCCCAGGAATTCTTTGGTTTCCTTCTCTTTTTCCCTGCTCTTAAAGTCAGAAACTCCACAAGGAGAGCAACAGAACCAGAAAAGTTGAACACAAGGGTCTTTCCTGAGACTCATACTCCAGCCAAGTACCATGCATGGAGATAACCTAGAACCCCTGCACAGATGTAGCCCATGGCAGTTTAGTGTCCAAGTAGGTTACATAGTAATGGGAAGAGGGACTGTCTCTGACATAATCTGATTAGGCTGCTCTTTGATCACCTCCCTCTGAGTGGGAAGCAGCCTTACCAGGCCACAGAAGATGACCATGCAGCCACTCCTGATGAAATCTGATAGACTAAGATCAGAAGGAAAGAGAGGAGGAGCTCCCCTATCAGTGGACTTGGGGAGGGGCATGCGTGAAGAAGGAGGAGGGAAGGTGGGATTAGGAAGGGAGGAGAGAGGGGCTTATGAGGGGACACAAGTGAATAAAGTGTAATTAATAAAAGTTAAAAAAAAGACTCAATATTTCAGGGAACACTAGACCCCGCCAGCCTATTTTATCAAAAAGAATGTGAAGGTACATTTAGTGAGTATGTAACTGCTCAGTTGAATGTCACAACCCTAAGAAATTTCAGATCCAAGACCACAGTAGGAGACCATCTTGTCATTTGGTACATTCCCCTTAATCCCACATCATTTTGAAGCTTCCCTACTTAGGAAGCTGTCCCATTAAATAAAAATTAAAGTTTCATTTCCTACCTGACATTGTCACAGAGGTAAATAGGGGGAAAGGTATGGGATCTGGATAAAGGGCTGAGATAAAGTCTTGTTGAGCTTCACAGGAAAAAGTCACGTGTGCACAGGATCAGAGATACTGGACACTGAGGAATGATTGTTTACTCATCTCCATGGAAACCTCAAAATTCTATCAGCTGCTGATTGGCTGAGATGTCTTGAAACAGGTGAAATCCAGTAACAGTTTCTGGAGCCATGTATTTAAAGGGCCAAGTGGACACTGTTCTTGAGAGCAAGGCTGAGCAGCCCTATATGCCTCAATCTGGGCAGCTGAAAGCACACAACTCAGAGATGACAGTTGTTGTTTCCAAGACTCTTAGTTCTGGAAAAGTGTCACATATGTATTTCAAGTGGTCATTAATAAATTCATGTGTCATTGACATGTGACTTTCACATTATCAGATTTTATTAGGATTTGTTAAATGCACAGATATGTCCTTAGTTGGTGAATTACTTACTGTAAAAATGCCCCATGACCAAGGCAACTCCTTGAACAAAAAGCTTTTAATATGTCCCTTGCTTAGAGTTTTTCAGAGTCCATCCATGATGTCATGTCAGCAAGCAGTCATCTTGCTGTCGTCCTTCAGCATTGCTGAGAGATTTTCACACTGAACCACAAGAGGCAGACAAACAGACAGACAAACAGAGAGACAGGGAGACAGAGACAGAGAGACAGAGACTCCTTTCTGTCTGGTCACTTCCATTGGCATATTAAATCTCAAGGCACAGCCTCCTATAATACAACTCCAATAGGAATTATATTCTCTAACAAGGCCATACCTCCTAACCCTTCACAGACTGTTCCTCATTGGAGGACTAAACATGTAAATATATGAGCTTCAGGGGGACATTCCATTTGTAATCATCAGGAAGTGGAAGAAGATGGAGGGAGACCTCTAGGCTGAATGAAAATAATCATCCTGTTAACTTGTCATTCAATATAATGATTAAAGTCACAGCAACTTTCAAGGAAAAGGATGTGTGGAATATTTACATAATGGAGTATTATTCACTTACTTTTATTCCTAGGGCTTTTAGGTATGCCCTTAAGTTGCTTGTATGCGATGTCTCAGACTTCTTTCTGAAGGCACTTAGTGCTATGAACTTTCCTCTTAGTACTGCTTTCATTGTGTCCCATAAGTTTGGGTAAGTTGTGCCTTCATTTTCATTGAATTTTAGGAAGTCTCTAATTTCTTTTTTCACTTCTTCTGTGACCAAGCTGTCATTGAGTAGAGAGTTGTTTACTTTCAATGTGTATATAAGCTTTTTGTTATTTCTGTTGTTGTTGAGGCCCAGTTTTAGACCATGGTGGTCAGATAGCATACAAGGGATTATTCCAATCTTCTTGTATCTGCTGAGGCTTGCTTTGTGACCAACTATATGATCTATTTTGGAGGAGGTTCCATGAGGTGCTGAAAAGAAGGTATACTCTTTTGAATTTGAGTGAAAAGTTCTGTAGACATCTATTAGGTCCATTGATTTAGGACCTCAGTAAGTGCCCTTATTTCTCTATTTAGCTTCTGTGTAAATGATCTGATCCTTAGTGAGAGTAGAGTGTTGAAGTCTCCCACTATTAAGGTGTTGGGATCGACATGTGATTTCAGCTTTAATAATGTTTCATTTACAAATGTAGGTGGTCTTTTATTTGGGGCATAGATGTTCAGAATTGTGATGTTCTCCTGGTAGAATTTTCCTTTGATGAGAATGAAGTGCCCCTCTTCATCTTTTTTGATTAAATTTGGTTGAAAGTCTATTTTGTTAGATATTAGGATATCTACCCCAGCTTGATTTCCGGGTTCATTTGCTTGAAAAATATACTTTCAGCTTTTTACTCTGAGGTAGTGTTTATCTTTGTTGCAGAGGTGTGTTTCTTGAATGCAGCAGAACGTTGGATCCTGTTTCTGCAACCATTCTGTTAGTCTGTGTCTTTTTATTGGAGAGTTGAGTCTATTGATGTTGACAGATAATACTGACCAATGAATGTTAGTTCCTTTTATTGTGGAGTTGGTGGTGTAACTGTGTTTCAATGCTTGTTTTCTTTTAATTTTTTGCTGTGAAATTATCTATATCTTGTGTTTTCTTGGGTGTAGCTGTTTTCATTGGATTGGAGTTTTCCTTCTTTTATCTTCTGTAGGGCTGGGTTGCTGGGTTGATATTGTTTAAGGTTAGTTTTGTCCAGAATATTTTGTTTTTTCCATCTATGTTGATTGAAAGCTTTGTTAGGTATAGTAGTCTGGGCTGGCATCTGTGGTTCCTTAAAGTCTGCATGACATCTGCCCAGGCCCTTCTGGCTTTCAGAGTTTCTGTTGAGAAGTCTGGTGTGTTTCTGGTAGGCCTACCTTTATATGTTGCTTGACCTTTTCCCCTTGCTGCTTTTAATATCTTTTCTTTGTTGTGTACATTCAGTGTTTTGACTGTAATGTGACTTGAGGAGTTTCTTTTCTGGTCTAGTCTATTTGGTGTTCTGTAGGCCTCCTGTATATTTATGGACATTTCTTTCTTTAAGTTGGGAAAATTTTTCTTCTATGATTTTCTTGAAGATATTTTCTGGACCTTGGAGCCTGGAATCTTCTTTTTCATCAATTCCTATTATTCTTAGATTTTTGCCTTTTCATGGGGTCCTTGATTTCTTGGATGTTTTGTGTTTCAGACTTTTCCAATTTTACTTTTTCTTTGAGAGATGTATCAATTTCAGCAAGTGTACCTTTAGCACCAGAGATTCTCTCTTCCATCTCCTGTATTCTATTGGTGATGCTTACCTTTGTGCTTCCTGATCTTTTCTCTAAGCTCCAGGGTTTTCTCTGTTTGTGTTTTCTTTATTGATTCTAATTCTGTTTTCATGTCTTGCACCATTTCCTTCATCTGTTTGAATGTGGATTCCTGTCTCTCTCTCTGATGGTCTCTATTTTTTTGTTGGTTTCTTCTCTATATGCCACTAATTGTGCCTCTACTTGTGCCTCTATTTGTTTGGCTACATTTGCCTGTGTTTCTTTGAGAGCTTTGTTCTCAAAGAAAAATATCCTCTTTATTAAAATATAAAAATATCCTCTTTATTTGCTTCCATTTGTGTGGCTATTTCTTGGAGAGATTTGTTTGTTTCCTCTTTATGTGCCTCTAGTAACTGGATAAGCATAGCTTTAAAATCATTTTCCTGTGTTTCTGATGAATTGGAGTATCCATTGATTTTTGGGGTTGCTGGTGACATGATGATGTCCTGATTTTTGTTGGATGTGTTCTTATGCTGACCTCTGGCCATTTGCTTATCTGTAACCTTCACTGTTTGTCCTGGATTCTGAAGTTCAGACTGGTACTGTCTTTCTCTGGTGTCTGGAGAATTCTTCAGGAAGATGAGAGAGATCTAGTGGTTTGAGAGTGTGTGTTGGTGATCCAGCTGTACCTAAGGGAGAAAGATTGGTGGGAGGAGAAGGACAAATGGGGGCAAGCGTGTAAGTGTGTGCGTGCGAAGAAGTGTGCCTTGACAGACAGGGTGTCAGAAAATGTAGATGCCTGAAGTGTGTGGCAGGGGAACTGTGCAGACACCAGAGGGATTGCAGGCACTTGAGGTCTTCACAGGTGAAATTGGCTTGTGCAGATTTCCTGAATACCTCAACGGCCTGCAGGCCACTGGTATTTAGCTCTGTCTGCCCTCCAGGAGTTATTTTCCTGGACTCTACTGGTAGACCCATAGAACAGGGGCCTCAATGTTGAGAACACTGTCCCTCTGTTTCCCACAATGGGTGCGTGGCGGGGGGGAGGGATCTGATGTCTGGCTGCTAGCTTAGAAGGACCCTGGATCTGGGCTCTGCAGGCTCTTGAAGGCGCACTCACTCTCTAGCAGGTCAAATTGGAAAGCACAGGGTTTCTCCCTGTTCTCTACTCTCAGTTTAGGGCCTGCTGGGTCAAATGAGGGTTTAGGAGCTCCTTCAGCTCAGTGGTGCTGCAGCTGCCAAACTTGAGAGTCCAGCTGCAGCCACAGAACTGGTAGGATGGTCCAGGTGCCTGGTGGGAAATCCTGCGGAACCACAACAGTGATCCACAGACCTAGGTGGCCCAATGGGCCTGCTGTACCTGGGTGGTTTGGCCGGTCTGGCAACTTTGGTGGCTGTACAGTCTGCTGTCCGCCACTGAGGGATTGGGCAGTGTATGCAGTCACTGGCTGGGAGGCCCTGTGGAGTCCGTACAGTTGCTCGCAGACCTGGGACCCGGAAGGATGGTACCGCAGATCTGGGACTGGAAGGCTGGTATAGCTGGCAGCCTCAGCTGAGGAGCTTGGAGCCCATCTCTGCTGTCTCAGTCCCCAGGCAGTGAGTTCTGTGCTAAGAGTCTCTGGAGTCTCTAAGAGTCTCTGTGGGCCAACACCATGGAGGAAAAAGACAGACCACTCTCCCTCAAATAAGAGGTTTTTTCCTGCTTGGTGGTCTTCATACAGGGAAATTGGCTTTCTTCTACATTTACTCTCAAGCTGAGATATCACCTCTTCTTGGTTAGGAGCCTTCCAGGCTTAGATGGTACTTTCAGCTCTTCAGGGAATTGAGTTTGCTGACTCACTCATCCAGTCTCAGGGATAGCCAAGTTTCATAGTTGTGTAGGTGCATTCTTCTGTCTCCCTCTGCTCTATCTGTTCCCACCACTCATCTATTTAATTGCTCTCTTGCTTTTTTCACATTTTAATTTATCCCATGGAGAGGACTTTGGAGCTAGGGCATCTGTGTTTTCTGAGAAACAAAAATTTAATTAGCAAAGTGCATGAGAGAAAAATGGAATCTCTTCTCTCTATTTCTTTCCCTCTCTTTCTTTCTTCTCCTCCTTTCCTCCCTCCCTCCTTTTTTCCCTCCTCTGTAGCTGAGGCTGACCCCCTATGTACATACTCCCTATGTAGCTAAGGATAAGCTTGAACTTCTGCTCCTCTCACATCTACTGGGAGTAGGCAGGATCAGAAGCATGTGCCACCATGCCTGGTTTATTCCCCATGCCAGGTAAGCATCAGCTAGGCTAAACCCCTAGCCCAAGGCTCTTACTCTTATTATGGCCACAAAGCTATTGAAAAATTATGTGTCTCCGTGACTATAAACTTCGCACCCTGCTACAATCAAATGTGTGTAGAGAAGTTCACATTCCTGCCTAAGAAATCTTCCCGTCTTTGGAGCTAACTTTGGGTTCTTACACTGGGTTGTGCTGGTTGCCTCTTCCTCAGTGAGGGCACACTTCTACTAAGGTGTTGCATGTCTATTCTTGGCTGTCAACTTGACTACCCATGGGACTAACTAAAACCTGAGGGTCATACTTGGAATGGGTTTTTGCTTAATTTGAAGTGGGAACATCCACTTCTAGTCCAGATCTTTGAGGTGGGAAAACATACCTTTAATCCCCATCTTTTCAGGTGGGAATACCCACCCTAATCTTGGCCATGTCTTCATCTGGAAGACTATGTACAGACATGGGAGAAGGAGGGTTTGCTCTTGGCCCACTTGCTCTTGCTGGAAAGTCCATTTCTTCACTGGCATTACAGCCTACTTCTTTTGGATTCCAGCATATGCTGAACACCAGCTAAGTCATCCAGCCTCTTCGACTGAATGACTATCGAATTCTTGGACCTTCCATTGATAGACAGCCATTGTTGGATTAGCTAGGCCACAGCCTGTATAGTCATAATAGATCATATATATATATATATATATATATATATATATATATAATATGTGTGTGTGTATGTCCCATCTCTATATTATTAGCCATCTACTGATCTATCTATATATTTTCTGAAAGTCATACTGATAAGTCACATACATACATACATACATACATACACGGAGAGAGAGAGATTATAAAAGTTGTTTTCCTATAGAACCCTTACTAATACAGGCATGTATCCTCTACCATAGCAAGGTTCTACCTGAATTCCCTCCTTTCTCTGTTTTCCAATACTGATTAACTTGATAGGTCTTTTGAAAATTAGTTGGCTTTCTATTATAGTAATTTCTTTATTTGTCTCCGATAAAACATCTTGAGCAAAAGCAACTTAAGGAACATTTTGTTTTGGCTAAAGATCCCAGTGGGCTAGTTTTCCATAATGGTGGTGAAGGCATGCCAGCAGAAGCAAGAAGCTGACTGCTCATGACTGTACATAGGAAGCGGGGAGCTGGGAGTGGGCGAGGCTAAGAACCTTCAAAGCACATTCACAGTAATGGACTTCCTACAGTAAGTCTCCACCCATTAAAGGCTCTAATCCCTCCCCACCTCCAAACATCACCACTAAGCTGGGACTAAGTGTTCAAATACTTAAGTCGATTGCAGGCATTTATCATTTAACTACTGCTACCACCACCACCAACAACAACAGTGACATCAATAACAACAACGACATCATTATCAACAACAATAATAACACACATATATGATTCTGGAGAGTGAGTATATGATTTACTCTACAAAGGGCTATTTTTGAAGAATTTATGTGTCTTAAAGAAATATGCTCTGTCTTCGTGGGTTTTTTCTTATATACTTTTCTACTCACCTACATAGAACATATGATCATACATCATACACTCTCCTTCTGGCTCCCCGTCAAATAATTTTAAGAATGTGATAACAATAATGCATTATGTTTGCTTTGATTTTCAGCTTTTTGAAATGCTTTTCCTTTCTCTAACTCATTTGATTACTAAGAAGGGCTCTCTGGGAAGAATGTATCGCTTACTTAATATAGCGTTGACCTAGCCTGGACAAAGCCTTACGTTTAATCTCAGCACTAAATAGACTAGGCATTCTGGCACATGACTGTTGTCCTAGCACTGGAGAGGTAGAGGCAGGAGGATCAAGAATTCCATGTCATCCCTGGCTGCTTAGCCAATTGGAGGCCAGTCTGGGATACTGAGACCCTGTCTTAAAAAGAGAAAAAGAGAAAATGGAAAGAAAGAAAAAAAAAGAGAAGAGAAGAAAGGGAAGAAAAGAGGGAAGAAAGGGAGGAAGGAAAAAAGAAGAAAGGAAGGAAGAGGGACAAAAGAAAGATTATAGAGACTTCTTTTTCAGTTTTTTGGTTCCATTTTTATTTTTATTTTTATTTATTTATTTTTAGAACAACTCAGCAAAATAAAATTCCGGTTTATTGTTGGACATTGTTTCACACATATATCAAACAGGCCAAAAAAATAAAAAATAAAAATAAAATAAACAGCAACTTCATAGACAAAAAAAAAAAAAAAAAAAAAAAAAAGGGAAAAAAAGAAATCTTTTATCTTTGGCCTTTTTAATCATCTCATACAAACCAACTACTTATAGTACAGCTAAGTACATACACAAAAAAGTTACTGGAATGCTCGGAATAAGATTGTTTTTTTTTTTTTTTGTTGTTGTTTTTAACAAGGTTTTTTTTCTCCTTTGAGATTATAATGAACATGGTCACACCACAAGTAAAGTCAGAAGAGGACAGAGAACGCTCTGAAGGCTGGTTTGGTCACCCGTTATCATTAAAAATGGCTGACCCCTAATATGTACAAAAATATAAAATGTAAATAAAAAATACAAACAAATTTTCCTTTTAAAGTATTTTTAAGAAAGAAAGCAGGGCCTGGGAAGTTTGGTTCTTTTTCTCCTCTGTTGCAAATTCATGTTGTGGTTTTGGTGGGGTGGTGGAGAGCGCATGTCATCTGTGGGTGACACTGCCCGCTGTGGGGCGGGGCCTGCTTCCCTATTCGAAGGTGACCACGTTTAAATTCTGAGACGGGAAGTGGAGGGTGAATAGGTCACGGTGGCCTTAAGTTTAGCTTTTCCTGTTTGCTGTCTAGTCATCCTCATCAGTCTTCTGCTTCTTGGTGTCAACATCATCATCCTCATCATCTTCAGCTACCCGCTTGCCCGTAGGAGCCTCAGTTTCCTCATCTTCATCTCCGTCCTCCTCCTCACAGCATTCCCATTGGCAGGTGCATCTTTTCCATTTTCTGCCTCCTCCACAACTTCCTTCTCCTTCAAGTCCTTGGTGGTGATCTCGGAGCTGATGTCCACTGCCGCGTCTGACATGGTGGGGCACGCCGGTGGTCCGATGCAGCCGAGGGGGACAGAAACCGAGCTCGACCACTCTGGCGAGAGGGCTGCCGGAGTCCGCGGTGGAGGAGGAGGCGGGCGGCTGCGGCGAGTGGGGAGCGGGACCCGGGAACAATGCAAAGATGGCTTTTCGGAGCAGCCAGTCCCATTTTTATTTTTATTTACGTGCAAATACTTATATATGCCATGTGTAAGTGCCATGGAGACAAGAGGGTGTTGGAGCACCTGGAGAAGGACTTGTTACCTGTTATGTGAAGGGAGCCTGGGAACTAAACTCAGGTCCTCTGGAAGAGCAGCAAGTAGTCTCAACTACTGAGACATTTCGCCAGCTCCATCATTTCCCATTTCTCAAATGGAGAGATACCATATGAGTTTCCTAGAATTAAAGAATGAGTTGACTGTGTGCTCACCCAAACCTTGTCTATGGTCATATTTATTTTGGATATTTCCCATACACACTGATCACAGAAGGTGGGATATCCTGGTCCAGAATGGAGAAAGAGGAAGCTGAGGGGAGGAGCAGAGAATCCAGAGGAGAGGTCTTGGAACCATGTGGAAAGATGAACAGGACCTAAGATATGACTAAAAGCAAGTATAATGGGTAAAATCTGAATGGTAGGAGTGGGCTTGGAGTTTACTATTGCCCAGCTCTAAATTTAAAAAAACAAAACAAAACAAAACAAAACAAGACAAAACTGGGATTTAAAAAAAAAATCCCAGTTTCTGTGTGGTGACTTGGATATACAGCTGGTTTAGGAATAACTGTTGATTAACTAAAAGATAAGTCAATAGTAAATATTAACACCCACAACAGTGTTCCTTCTTATACAGCCAAGGACTGCCTCCATGGAGATGTGGAAATGGGATTGCTCACAGTGTAGTGGTCCCTCCTAAACCAGTCATTAACAATGATTTTAAAATGTCCTACAAATTTTCTAGAGGCTAATCCAATTGAGGCATTTTCTCAATTGAGGCATTTCTAAATTCTCTTCCCAGATAACTCAAATCTGTGTCAAGTTGACAAAAATAAATAAATAAATAACTAAAAAAGTCAAACAGGATAATCAGGAAAGAAAAATATATAGAAAGACATAGAAAGATGAGACTAAATATCTCTAATTATTTTATAGAAACGAAGCAATAATTGTTTAGAAGCTTGATCCTGTTGAGGAAAGACCTTTTTTTGAAAGAAAGATTCATTTTTACTTTATGTGTGCGAATACTTTACCTGCATATATGTATTATGCTGTATGTGTCCAGTGTCCACTGAGCAAAGATGGGGAAATGGGATTTCATGGAACTGTAGTTAAAGACAGTCATGGCATACCATGTGGGTGCTGGGGACAAACACCTGCTCTTCAACAAGATCAGCAAGAGCTTTTAACCACTGAGCCATCTTTCCAGCAGCCTCCAAATGCCTTTTCTTCACGAAGGATGACGTGGAGTCTGCCGTGTGGACTACTGCGGAGATGGACGGAGGGAGCTGTTAGGGAGCACTGTCCTCTTGAGGGCTTTATGCCCCTCAAAGCAACAATTCTCTCATGGAAATAGCATAGAACCAATGCCAGAGAATATATAAATGTGAGCTGACACTTGAAATAGATTAAGTAAAAATTCAAGGTTTGTGAGATCAGTTGGAATTTGTTTGAACAACACTGAGCTCATAGAATTGAGTTTGGACTAGGTTTATTTGTAAGACAGGAAAATGTGACATACGGGGAAAGGAAACTGGTGGTTTAATGAAAATGTGAAGAGAAAAAGAAGCTGAACTCTGCTGCTGACTTGCTGGGAGGCCACAGGGAAATCACTTTTGCATCCCAAGTTCCAGCCTTTTCATCCGTAAAATAATTCTTGGGAATAATAAAATGCAGGGAGGTTGCATGTCAGTCAAGAGGGGCTAAAAACCCTGTCATAATTAAAGAGCCTCAAGCTCCATAGGATTACGCTGAGCATTCTATTCTTCATTCAAGCTACCTGTCCATGGGAGCAGCAGGGGAGACTGGCCACTGTCCTTGCCCTGGTATCCTCCTGTCACCATCAATAATGTATTTTGTCTCCAAAATGAGAGCCCCAGAGGAAGAATTTCATGTCAGCCATTAGATATTTAGCATAATCACGACTCACTGGCCAGAAGTTATCCCAGTGGTCCAGAAATACAATCAAATCTAATATATGCAATACCAGAAAATCATTTTTAATCATTTAATCTTGATGCTCACCACAGGTAGGTTCTGTGAGAACTAAAAAGCAACACACACCAAGCCTACAGCGTCATGTCTCACACACTGAGTCCCAGGAAATCACAGCTCTTATAGTCAGTATTAGCTTATAGTGGCTAAGGAACAAGCTGTGAGGTTTCTGGTAGACACCAAATACTCTCTAGCGATTACCTTAAGATATGTAAAACGTATATACTTTAAACATGCTATTATTGCTATTTTGTATGTAAGAAAACACACTGAGAAAACTCAGTGCTATCCTTCAAACTTGTTGATTTGAAATCCTGCATTACTTGTGGTCACCTAGGTAGGTTTCCTCAAGTCATGTTTGCTCCAGGACCACTGTTCCTGTGCAGCCCTACACAGTCTCCTTTAAAGATGATGATCTGTATAAAAGCATAAATTTTTTTAGTTCTTAATTATACTCATTCTTTATAAAAAAAAACAATCTTTCTATGCATGTTTACAAAATGGATTACAGCATGTGTTGTAACAGTATATTTCTATCTGTTTATCTTACTTTTGGTCAGGTTGGGCAGATTGAGAGATACACAGTCAAGTGGGCAGCAAAACTTTGCAGTGCTGTAAATGTTTCTCACGTGGTAGTGGTTTTGAAAGCATGACAGATGCAAGGCTGAGGGGGCCATCTGAGCTCAGGCAATGTATGACAGATTGTGGAGTCACCGCAAAAAGTCCTGAGAGACCATTATGTGAACCTTCAGTTACACCTGAGACTCCAGGATACCAGAGTCACCAGGACTGTGGAACTTCTTCTGAGGAGAGCTCCAAGTGTGGCCTGAGCAGACCTAAGAGAGACAGCGTGTGCTGGGGGTGACAGAGCTGGCAAGGTGAAGCTGCCCCATCCTCTTGGAGTCCAGCTGATTTCATGACAAGCTCTACATGCTAGATATGGAATTTCAGGGTTTGCTCTTTACCCTGCTGGACTTGGAATTTCAATGTGATCATTACTTGCTATGCCTTATTTTTCCCCCCATTTTAAAGCAGAAGTGTTTACTCTGTGCTATTATATTTTGGAAGTATGTAGCTTGAATTATTATTTTGTAGTGGCTCATGGACTTTTGGACTTTGGACTTTTAAATGTGGAAATTTTGAAGATTTGGGATTTTTACAAGTTGACATTACTCCATGTTCTTTAATAAACATGGGACTTTGGGGACAAAGGGTACAAGGCTATGGTTTAAAGTGATGTTTATGTGTAAAGTTGAAAAGGGGTATGGTAGAGATGAGAAATTTTGCTGGCCAACTTGGCGTAATACAGAATTACCTATGAAGGAGGTGTCTGTGAAACATTATTTAGAGTCTTGCCTGGGAACATGTTTGCAGTGCATTATCTTAATTGACATGGAAAGGCTTGTCCACTTTGAGGGCGCCATTCTCTCGTAAGAGTAGAAAAAGAGTTGAGCATGGCATTCAGTTATTGTCCTCTTCTGACCGTACGGGCTGTCGATCTGAAGCGCCTACCACCATGACTTTCTTGCTCTTGTGGGCTGACGCCTGGAATTGTGCGCCAAGTAAGCCAAGTTGCAATTGTTGGGGTATTTTCTCGTAGGAGGAAAGAAAACGAAGACAGTTTTCCTGATTTTCATTGTAGAAGGCAGAGAGGATGCCCCGGGTAATTTCAATGTTTTGACTGGTATTTTGGAGAGTTTGCCATAGAAAAGATGACTTTATGTTAGCAGAGACCTGGAGACAAAAAAAAAAAAAAAAAAAAAAAAAGGGCAAAGTGGCAAAGTGGTTTTATTTAATCTTAGTAAATGATGAGTAAGAGTTGACATATAATAGATGAAAGATGCAGTAGTAAAGGGACTAAAAATGTAAACTATGTCAGTGATCTCTTATCTCATTTCTGGTTTTCTTTTTTTCTTTCTGACTGGTAAGTGGCTCTTTCCTGGAAGTAGGAAGGCTGCCGCGCATACATTTATTGGTGTGAATTGAGACTGCGGAGGCATGTGGGTGTTTGAAAATCACAGCAGAAAAACTGGGCCTAAGAACTTACTTAATCCACTAGAAGATTGAGAAGAAGAGAGAGTCTGGGTGGAAAAGGGATGGAGGCTGGGTTCATTATGTCACAGCCAAAGACAATTAATTTGAGAGCAGTGGGGACATGGGGGTAACAGACATCCTCACAGAGTCACAATGGATGCAACATGAGAAGAGACTGAAGGAAGTGGGGCAAGAGCCAGGAGGCGATTAAGGCCCCTGGCAGCTGCAGATGGGTGAGACAGGACACACAGGTGGCAAGGATTTCCCTAGGTGGGTGTTCTCTTACTTCATGTTCCCCAGGAAGCAGAAGACAGGGAATGAGAGAGCAATTTAAGAGGTAACTACTGTGTAAGAACGTGGAAAGCAGGGCTGATCAGGGGAGCCACTGGCTGCCCGCCTAGACCTCAGTCCACTCACCCACACACTTTTTCTTCTGGACCCAGTCTCGCCCCTTCACATCTACAGCAGGACCAAACTCTACAGTGCCTTCTCAGCCCTGTGGCTCTCAGTCATCTGCTCCTGGTACTTCCCCTTCTACCTGCAGCTGGCTTCTGCCTCTTACCTTATCAACAGACTCCATTTATAGCTCCATCTGCCAAATTCTAAAGCCTCTTGAACTCTGCTGTAGTCTCTCTGACCCTATGTAGCCATTCTGTAACCCACGTATACACATATGTACAGATACATTTGCTGTGTGGTCTGTGATGTGCTGGTTAGTATTAATTAAGGTTGGAATAAAAGAAGCTGCGTTCACCTCAGCAGGGTGACACAAAGCAGGACTGCCTGTGAAGTGGCTGTCCCTGAAACCAACATGCCTATAGTCTATCTCTGTTCTGACATTGTGGGAGGATCCAAGCACTCCTGTTTCTCCAATAGCATTCTCATCAAGTAATTTACTCAAAATCAGAGGCTAGAACCAGAATCAGAACCTGAACCCACACTTTCAGGCTCTAAGTCTTGTAGTCTGTTCTTGAGTGGCATGCAATCCCCTCCCCTTGACTGTCTCTGCAAAGAGCACACGGAAGACTGGAGCAGGCGATACTGCTGCCGCAGCCCTCAGCTTTCATGAGGAAGCTGCTCTTCTATGGCATCATTACCATTGCTGGAGTTTGTACTTTAAGCTTCCCAGATGAATTCAGTGTTATTGTTATTAGTTAATCGTGAGTGTGTTCATTCCTTGAGCTGAATTGTTGGATCAGTCAACAACATACATACCAATCAAATCCCCAGCACCCATGTTAAAAAAAAAAAAAAAAAAAAGGTCTGTCATCCAAGCACTAGGAAACTATAAATAAAAAGACCTCTGAGATGTGTTGACTGGACTTCCTGGCCTGAGAATGACCCTGTCTGAAAAAGTCAGGTGGGCAGAGTGTGGGAGACAACTCAGAGGGTAAAAGCACATACTGCCCTGGCAGAGGACATGAGATCATTCTCACCTCCCATGTCAGGTGGCTTACAACCTCTGTACAGCTTCAGGGAATCCAGTGCCCTCTTGTGGCCTCAGCAGGCATTACACCCACATGCATATAACCACATGCAGACATATAAATATAACCGAAGTCTTAAAACAGAGAAGAGGACTTTGTTGCTTCGTCTTCACTTTTAGATCTGCAGTGAAGCTATTGCCTGAACATTCTGGCATAGAGCAGGTGATCCATCTAAAATGAACCAGGGACCAAGGGAAAACACTTAACACCAAGACTGTTCCTGAACTCTGAGCATCACAGTTCACAGCAGGGCCCACTATGAAACTCACATTTTATTTCTGTCTCTATCTCTTTTCTATTTTTTGTCTGCTGTTGACACTACAGAAGCACCAAGATGCTAATAACTATTGAACACCTTAGGAACCAGAGGTTTCGGTATCTCAAAAACACAGCATATCTACAAATAATTCTTATGTTATAGGATTTAAACATTTTTTTTTTAGAATTGTCTCTGAGCAAGAATGAAGTAATCGCTGACCTATCAGCTACTCTCTGCCCAGTGCTTTCACTTCCTTAATGCAAGAAGGAAAACATTCTGAAAAATATATGAGCAGATATGGTTTTCTGCATATTTAAAATGAAATTGCTCAGTCCATCAAGATATTTTTTTCCTAAGAGAACTGATTGGAAGGGATGACGTGTGTCTTTTGCTTTTGAGAGAAGCCAGAGTGATACTGTAAATCAGCTCTTATTTTTCTGAGCTGTCTGTTTGGAAGGAAGTTTTCATTAATGCTCTCTGGGATGCTTCGGTAACTTTCCGTTCCTTAGGATTCTCTCCCCTTTCCAAGCTACTCAGTGGCCCTTCCTCCATATGCCTTTTCCATGTGTCTTCAGTACCATGTTTGCCTGCTGTCACTTCCAAGGTTGTCTTCCTGACACAGGTATGCTGGTCAGCCTGAGTCTGCTGTGATACTGACATTAAGGTGACTCCCTGGAACTTTCCATCCTTCCCCTCTGTCTAAATAGAAGCAAAATAATATACTTCCATTTTGAAATGGACCACAAAGGCTGGAGAGATGGCTGTGCAGTTAAGAGCACTCACTGCTCTTCCCGAGGACCAGAGTTCCGTTTCTAGCGCAGATGTCAGGTAGCACGTGACTGCCTGTAACTCTAGCTCCAGCATGTCTACAAATATCTACACAGCATATCTACAAATAACCTAGTGTCCTCTTCTGGCCTGTGCAAGCACCTACACACACACGGCTACATTCACACAGATTTATACATACATATAAGCAAAAGGAATAACTAAAAATATAGGACCTCCAAATGAGAGTCCAGCGAAATGGCTCAACGTAAAAAAGGGCATTTACATATTCCTGCAAGTTGTGCTCTGAACTCCGCATGCACACACAATAAATTAATAAAATGTAATAAGAATTTTCTGGTTTCTAAATGAGAACATGAAGCTGTGGAAGGCCTCTTTATAACCTTAGCACCACTTGACTTGCCTCCATGCCTAAACCTAAAGTGGGTAGAATTCCCTAGATGTAGCATTGAGAACTTAAACCTCAATATTCAATAAAATGCCAACATGCGAGTGTCTACCTGAAAAGGACAAGACGAGTCTGAATAGCTACTGAAGTAAGAACGTGAACAAGAGAAGCCCAGATAGAAGCTTGTAGGAAGATGATGAATACCAGCTTCAGGGAGACCCTCCCCCACCCAGCTCATGATGAAGCCTAGGAAAGTGCATGCTGAGAGTCTTTAGTCAGAACCAAAATTGTACATAATCCTGGCTGCCAAAAAAAAAAAAAAAAAAAATAGAGAATTGAATAAGGAAATGAAAGAGAAGAAAGAGGAATTCTTCCTCACATAAGAGTTAAAATTAAGTCGGGTGTGGTGGCCCAGGCCTGTAATCCCAATGCGCAGGGAGGCAGAGGCAGGCAGATCTCTGTAAGTTCAAGTCCAGCCTGGTCTACAAAGCAAGTCTAGGACACCCAAGGCTACACAGAGAAAACCCTGTCTCAAAAAACCAAGCCAAACAAACCAAGCCAAAATAAAATTACAACCTCCCTCCAAAGAGTTAAAATTAACAAGGAAGGAATGACAGGGACAGAAAAATAGCCAGTAGAGACATTGAATGCTGGGTGCTGATGGCAGAAAGAAGTGAGTAGAAGTTTAAGGTGAAATTATGCTGACATAGCTATGAGATATCTCAATGAAGTGCTTATTAAGGGATGACAACTCTTTAGTCCCATGACCACTTCAGCTACTTATTCAGCAAGGAGACAGTGTTGTGATCCCCACTAATATAAGGCACAGGCTAGTCACATGACAGCTCTGATATGTTATCTTTGAGCTATTACCTCTCAAATCTAAAACCTAAACCTAAGTCTGACAAACCCAGACGGAAGAATATTCTACAAACTACTTTCCCAACTGTGAAGGACAGAAAAGAAAAAGTAGGGGAAAGAGGAGCCATTTTAGATGGAGAAGCCTATGGTGACACAGAACTCATAGTCAACGTAAGACTTGGCCTGGATCCTGGACCAGAAGAAAAACAACAGCAGAAAAACGGGTAACACCTGACATAAGCGCAAGGTGAGACTTTGAGTCCTGTGTATACTAAAACACTGGTAGACATAGTGTTAGATTCCTAGCTTTGACAATTATCCCATGGCTGTGGATGATAGTAACAGTGGGAAAAACCAGCAGGTGTTCAGTAAGTATGTGCGGCCTCCAACCCTTTTCTGTAGGTTTAAAATGACAAAAAGGGCAGTTGGTGTTAAGGCACAAGGCTTCCCCGAGATTACCAGCTGTTTCTAACATCCAGCAATATGGATGAATCATGCGATTTTAAACCTGCGCTTTTTATCTTGCTGTGAGCAGAGCCATTGTCCAAGGCCAGGGTGTGCTTATGTTCCAAGTGGTCTTGCCCCTGCTGTGTTAGAGTGGCTTGTTTGTAATCAGCTTCATCTGAGACCTTTACACAGCTGACCTTTCTACCTAAATCGGCAAGTTCTAACCCATCACGGTGAATTCTCTTTGCCTTATCTCCCTGGTTACCCTTTGCTGCCTAACAAATCACCCCCAAACTCAGAGGCTGAAAACATCAGTGAACACTCAGTGTTGCAGCTCTGGTGGCTCCATGCTTAGATCTTCCATAAAGCAGTGGTCAAGTTGTTGTCTGGGTGTGAGGATCTGAAGCTCCCTGGGGACGGGTAGGTTGACTTCTAAGATGGCTGGGTTGCATGTCTGCAAGGGGATAGAGCTGGTGCTGGGAGGGTTCCCACCTCCACAGTGAGGCTTGAGGGAGTACCAAGAAGGCAGCTACCCCCTCACAGGCCTGGAGTGTCACAGATCTGAAAGCTGGCTTACAGGAGTTATGCTGTCATCAGGCCTAAGGTGGAACCTCAGCCTGCCAGCTGCTTCAGCAAGAATGTGCTGCCCACCCATCTTCTAGTTGTTGACCAACCCATCCTATTTAGTCTTGCAAAGCTCAGAGACGCCTCAGCAATAGCAGCTCAGAAACATCTTGGAATCTGCAACTGCAGAAGCCTCGGCTACTGAGGATGTCCCCACACGTGGCTTCTCGGGGACCCTGCTAATGGTGATGGCACTTGTAGGATGGCGAGGAAGATGATGGTCCTGGTGACTTTCCCTCACAATGTTCTTGCCTGATCTGTACTGTTTTAACCTCCGTTATTTCCACGACCGTGTCTAAGTAGCCATCTAATGTTCACTATCTGCCACATCAGAATCCCAGAGAACGCTTTGTTCAGACAGATTCCATGAGATTTTACATTTCTAAGACATCTCTTGTGTGGCTCATGGTACCTTCGCTGCACCTTTGAATTTGGTTCTTAGTCATGAAAATTCTGTCTGGGGAAACAAAAAGGATCGTGTGAGGGTTTGGAGAATGCAGAATAAAAATTTAAGAACCTATGTGACACAGTTGAAAATGATACCATGCTTACCATGGGCATTTACAGTCCCTTTTTCAGCCTGCACGCTGGAAAGTTATCCAAAGCCATAAAACACACTCACTGAAAAGCCAGTGATCTGGGTGCATGTGTCTCTTTCCTGAACTCGTGTTTCACACTGGGCTGCCCTGCCAGCCCTAAGCCAGCTCTGTGGCCTCATGGTTGTCTGTGCAGTAGCTACCTGCCCAGAGATGATGCCTGACAAGTAAAGGCACAACACAGGATCCGGAAAACCATCCTTGTAGCAGCTAAGGGAAAAGGAGGACCATGAAGACCTGTAGACCCATTCACGTTCCCTGCTGTCACGCCCATTGAGAAGGTCCTCTACACGTCTGTGGCAGTGAAAATAGGAAGAATGAAGCGGCAAGCCCGAGAGCCAGAGGACATTCGGGCTCTCAGTGTTGGTAGTTGCTGAACTTGCACTTGCTCGTGTTCTCACAAAAGGTCAAGCACCAAGACAGCGGTGGGTACAAAGAAAAATGGCTGAGGGCTTTCTAGTCATGGAGGGGAGGGAGAGAGAAAGAAGGAGAGACAGATAGGAGTATATTTTGAGGGGAGAGGGAGAGAAGAGAGGGGCAGGCAGGGAGAATCAGTATCCCTCCATTCCCAACACATACAAAGTACACCTCAGAGAGGATTTTCATTACTACAAATTATCTTTGAGGACAAGAGCACATTCTAAATCTATGACAGTTCAGAATCAAATGAAAGAAACTACTTTTCTGTCTCATTAAAACAAGAGAATTAATTTAAGCCATTCAGTTACATCTAAAGACCTGGAAAATTTTTTCTTGTTTTCATCTCTAAGAAAATATAAAAAAATAATAATAATAATGAGCTCTTTTTAATACAACTGTGGTGTGTGTGTAGGGGGGTTATCACTTTGTTTTTTAATCATTTTTAGAGGCCATATGATAAGAGAGATGAGCATTGAAAAGTGAAACAAAAAGTTCCTAATAATTCCGCTTTTGATATAAAGTTTTATAACATTATTAAAATGTATCTGTCCATCACACGTCTAAGTATTTGCCAAGTGTCTGTACATGCGTGTGGAGCTATGACAGTAGAGGCAGGGGCCCATAGAGTAAGGAAAGCTGTGTGTAGCTTTCAACTACAACCATATTGAAATCAAGTAGTGGTAGTTTTATGAGAACGCATGGAAAGAAGATTAAAAAAAAGCAAACAAAGTAATAAGATAAAATAGTCCTTTGGGTAAATAAATGAATGCATAGACAGAGAGACAGATAGGAAGGTTTAACTTTGACAGTGACAGGCATTCCTGAGATGCATTCCTGTGAGCTGCGGCGTTAAAGGGCCGCACTCCTATTTGTTTGGCTATTTTCATAATTGAGTCCTATTTGTGTAGCTGGTGCTGGAAGACTACTTAAGTATGCGTGAGCAATGCTCTAGAAAGAGACAACAGCATTGGCACAGGCCATGGTAAAGGAAGGGATGACACTAGGAGCTGAGAAAGGTGCTATTGGAAGGCAGGGCAACTGTCCATGTGGCTGAACATGACCTTGAACTTCTCTTTATTGTTCTTTGAAAGGGAAACTCTCTCACTGCCTTTCTACCCAACTTTCCTCTTGGCAGCTTTTCAAAGCTGATAGCATTTAGCATCCTTGACTGATGGAGGCCAGTGAAATCACCATCACTTTCGCCCTGGCTCGAGTCTCTGTTGCTGTGGTGAAACACTGCCCCAAACCAACTTAGGGTAGAAGGTGTTTATTTTAACTTATAGATTAGAGTTCCTTATCAGTGGGGACCAAGGCAGGAACTCAAGGCTTCTGCTGGAAGCAGGAGCTGATGCAGAAGACATTGAGAAGTGCTGCCTACTGGCTTGCTCTTCATGGCTTGCTCAGATGGCTTTCTTACACTACCTAGGACCACCTTCCCAGGGGTGGGCTGGGCCCTCCTACCTCAATCATTAATTGAGAAAATGTTCCACAGATTTGCTTGCAGGTCAGTTGATGGAGGCAATCCCTTAATTGAGGCTCTCTCTTTTTTTCAGGTAACTTCATTTTATGTCAAGTTTTAAAAGCAAGCAAACAAAGAACAAAGCACTAACCGATCCAACTTTCTCCCCAAACGCTATGATGTCATTAGTTTATTTTCACTCTTATTTTTTTGTGAGTATACAGTTAAACTCATTAACTATGACTTCCATTTCCACCTTGCCACTGATTTTTTAGCAAATTATCGCTTGTCTCTTGCTGCTGTCAAATCAAGGAAGAATACTTGCTTTTCTTGAGAGATTATGGATGCTGCCCACCCTCACTGATTGAACCTCTCTATGAAGTCTTGCTTCCTTCACGTTCATTAGTCAAAACAAAACACTGAAAGAGCTTGAGCAGATGTGAGAACCAGGCTGTATTCTCCTCAGCCAGCTGCTAAAAATATTTGAAAAACTGTAAAACAATACCAGTCTCACTGTTTTCTTTTGTTTGGGAAAATGTAGTTATTTTGAGCAAGTTTTTCATCTTACCAAGAAATGGCTACTCAGTTATTGTCATTTTAAATAATACCTTCCCAGTGGTGGCACTTTAAATGAAGTAATGAACAAATGTTTTTGCCACTCTTATTGTAATTCTAATAAGGTAATAAAGATTGATATTTAAAGATCTCTTCAGAGGCCTTTAAGACTGTGAAGGGTCATGAGACCAGGATGCTTTTAAAAACAATGGCACAGAAGGAAATGGAAAGCAGGACTGCATGCACTGTAGCCAGCAGAGAATGAGGCCCCTGGGATGGGAGAGGGGCTTTGCAAGAGTCTGCACACCCTGCCTTCTGGATGCACTTGTGATGAAGCCATATCTCTGATCGTCAGTACCACCCTTAGGTTAGAGCTGCTTCATTAAAAGTCACCTGCCTCTAGGCCACCTGTTTTGATTTTTCTGCTTAGTGTGCATCCATGATAAGCCAGGCCTGAGATGACAACTATCTATGGCTTCCTTACCTTGGAAGAATAGGGAGAGACTCAAATGACCTCTCCACAATAAGGGTAGCAAGTGGGAAGACGAAAGACTATAAACACTGATGTCATTGCCTTGGCCTTTTTGTCCCATGGCAACACTTGAGTGCTTACTGTTTCTAGACCATGTGCAGTATGCCCAGATAAATTTCAATTTCAGATAAACAGCAAACACTTCATTTTGCATAATTATGTTCCCACTATTGCATTCTTTCCCAACTGGATTCATTGAATCTCCAAATTCTAGCTCCTTGGGAATAAACAATTTTGTGGCTCAGTGAGCAATTTTTGTTTCATTCATTGCTGTTCAAGTATCTATTTAGTGCTTTTCACTCTGGAAGGATATGAAGAGATCAGTATAGTTTTAAAAGATTATGCAAAAAAACCCACTTTATCCTGATGAAACTGGGTGGTGATTGATAGATGTGTTCATTGAAATGGGGTCAGTCAGAGAGGTGGTGGGAAGGCCAGTGTAGCCTGAGCCCAGTGAGTGAGGAGGATGGCAGTAAGGAGACCTGTTTGTCTGAAGGGACAGTGGAGTGGGCAGTGTTAGTCTTACAGACTCCCCTCCTTAATCTCCAGTTCACAGCCCCACGTAGGGGTGTAACTGATTATGGAGGTTGGAGAGACAGGTGATAACAGTGAAATGTTTCTGACCAATGTAATAACCAAAACTCAATTTGAGACACAATGTACTGAGTCAGAGATGTTCCTGGCTGCACACATGAGGCATCGCTGCAGCCCTGCTTCTGCTCTTCCAGCAGGCACACATTGCTTTTTGCACGCCAGGCAATGCTATCCCACACAGGACTATTGTGTGTGGTAAGTGACAATACTTTATTGTACAGATTTCTTCCCTTGCAGAAACAGATGGTTCAACTACAGAGAACAGAGTTAGAAACCTTTTATTGATAAAAGTTTAATCTATTTGTGTAATGAATTTTAGCCATTTTTTTACCCTCCAGTTTCTGTTTTTCAGTTTCCTCCCTTTTGCTCTGGAGCCCTTCTCCCCAGCAAAGCCCTCTTGTACTTTCGTGTCTTCTCTCTGTGTGTGACCCACTGAGTCTAATTAGAGTTTCTTGCCCGTACATGGTTGGGGCCTATTTCCTAAGCAAGAGAAGCTACAGAACATGACTCACAATTGTTTCTTCACAGGAACAACTCACAGAGGGATGGGTCTCAGGAGGAACTGTTGAGGGGCCCAGTCTTGTGGGGAGCGTGTGCAGATGAATCCTGTGGCCGTGAGTTCATGATAACAGTGATGATGTTGTGCCAAGACACATCTTTTTACTGCACAGATGCCCATTTCTCGAGCTCTTCCGTCTTCCATCCCTTCTTCTACAATGTTCCCCCAAGCCCCGGTGGGAGTGACACAGCTGCCTAATGTAGGGCGGGCACTTCACCATCACTCATTTGCAGAACTTCCTCCAGTTATGGGAAAACAAAGACTTCTAATCTTCTCTCCCATTCCTCAGCATGTGGCTTTGGCTTGGGTTGTTCTGGAATGTTTGATTGTAAAAGTTGCTGTTAGAATTGCTGACTTAGAGTTTTGTAGAAGTTCTTCAATTAATTTTATCTTGTGATAAGGACATATCTTCTAATAACTTCTAGAATATTCCTAAACACACTTCAGCCATTTATACTACATACTTACACAAAGTAGCATTCTGAGCATTGATGATAATAAAACCAAAACATATGATCAATTCTGAGAAATGTTGATGACATCTCCTGCAGATTCAAATGTTCATCAAAGATTTAATCCCTTATTCAAAGATAAACAATTTTAATAATTATTTTATTTGTATGTGTGTGTGTGTGTGTGTGTAGTCTTGAAGTAGCAAAATAAATTTATGATTGAGGGGTCATGACAACATGAGGAACTGTACTAAAGGACTGCAGCATTAGGAAGGTTCAGAACCACTGCCTTATAAAAACATAGTGGTTCAATTACAGAAAACAGACTTAGAAATTCTTTATTGCTTGAACATTTCATACTTTATACAATGAATTTTAGACATTTTCACCCTCCTATTCCTATTTTTCAGTCACCTGAGTGTGAGTATGGGTGCCCACTAAGGCCAGGAGAGGCATCCTATACCTTGGAGCTGAAATTACAGGCAGTTATGAACCATCTTATGTGGGTGCTAAGAACAAAGCAATAGCAACAGGCACTCTTTTTTGTGCATATTTGTTTGCTTGTTTATTTATTTATTGTGATTTATTCACTTTGTATGCCAGCCCCCACCCTAGTCCCCTCCCAACACAGTCCACTGATAGCAGAGGTCCTCCTCCCCTTCCATCTGACCCTAGCCTATCAGGTCTCATCAGGGCTGGCTACATTGTCTTTCTCTGTGGCCTGGTAAGGCTGACCCCCTTCAGGGGGAGGTGATCAAAGAGCCAGCCACTGAGTTCATGTCAGAGACATCCCCTGTTCCCCTTACTAGGGAGGGGGAGGTGATCAAAGAGCCAGCCACTGAGTTCATGTCAGAGACATACCCTGTTCCCCTTACTAGGGAACCCACTTGGAGATTGAGCTGCCATGGGCTACATCTGTCCAGGGGTCCTAGGTTATCTACATGAATGGTCCTTGGCAATAGGCATTCTTAATAACTGACTCGCCTTCCCAGCCCCTTTATTTGATTTTTAATTGCATGTATAAGTTCAGTTGTAACAACTTTGTTATTGTGATAAAATAGAATATATTGTACACATTGGATTATGAGCCATGAAGATGCTGAAATGCTACAGTAACAATGACTAGCATGACAAGAGTTTTGCAAACATTCATGTCCATTAGAACTTGGAAAATGGCTTGGGCAGTATTCAGAGGAACTAAGTATGTGTGTGGGTCCCAGAGCTGTGAGCTTCAGAAATTCTTGAGTAGAAAATGTTGACTATTGAGCTGTGTCTCCAGGGAACAAATTGGGAAAAGACCAGTTGGTGAGAAGGATAAGCCACCTGAGATCTCTCTCTCTCTCTCTCTCTCTCTCTCTCTCTCTCTTTGTGCCATTCCATCTGTCTCTCATCTCTCATCTGTCTCATTCCCTCTCATCTCTCTCTCCTTTCCTCTTTCTGTCTCTCTGTCTCTCCATCTATCTGCCTATCAGTCTGTATCTCTCCCCCATATTCCCACTTCAAGATGGCCTTTTGATCTCCCCTCCCCCAGTAAACTCTTATATTCAATCTGTTGCATGATGTAATTAGTCAGGGGCACATTTGGGCACGGGCTGGCCAAAGTTTTCCCGACTCCTCACTGCATTTACCCTAACAGAGAGACTGCCTTATCTCAGCCCTGCAGCACCCAGATGCTTCTCCTGCACATTCTGTTGCTGGACCACATTCACACACATCCTAAATAATGGCCTTTTTGCTTACTGCCTCTACACAAACCTACAAACACCGAGGACACTATCAGAAAAAAAAATCTTTAGACTGTTAAGTAATAAGATACAGCATTTCCCAAGAAGTCTAGAATTCATTTTAGTGTTCCAATGCTTTAATAAATTCATATATCATGTCTATCTTTCATCTACATTCACCATAAAATTATCTCACCCACTTGGTTTAAACAGTTAAATATTGTGCTGTTCAGGACTCAGCGCTATAAGAAAATACTAGAGATAATCAACTTAATAAAATGAGAAAAGTTTCCCTATAAGTCAGTTTTGGAGGTTTCGGTGCATATTTGTGTGGCAGAGCCAAACTGTCCACCATGGCTGGGAAGAAAAAGAGGCCAAAGAAAAGGAAGGGCTCAGGTCCCACAGTCAACTTCAGGGCATGCCCCCAGTGACCTGAGAACCTTCCACTAGGCCCAGAGGCCCCAGGCTTCTAGATCCTCCCAAGCACTGAGCATGTGAATGTCCCCTGAGATATTAAAAATCCAAACCCTATCAGGTAGTTTGCAGTTGGGGATGGGGGGAGGAGGGTGGGAAGGTAGGACTGAGCCATGGTGTGGTTAAAGCTGACATTCTCTGTGACAGCTACCAGATCAGCTCTGGAATCTGAACAGGAACCACTTACCTGCCGTTATGAGCAATGGCTGCTGACTGGCTGCTCCTTATGGCGAAGGGAAGGTGATTGGGAAAACAGTTCAGCTCCGGGCTCACATAGGCAAGTAAGTCACAAGTCATTCGCCCTCCAATGGCCACAAGTAAAAGTTAGCTATGCTCTTAGTCAACTATTGAGTCAGACACTTACAATGGCAGCTCATGGGTGGCTAAAAGGGATTCTTTGTTACACTGTTCTGTGCCTGTGCAGATTTCATTAGATGTGTATTGCACTTGTGGCCAGGAATAAGAGCTTGAACTCTAGAATTCAGGCCTTTCTTAGTCTGACAGACCAACCTAAAAGTTAACCTTCTAGCCCAGTGTGGTGGTACATGCCTTTAATCCTAGCCTTCTGGAGGCAGAGATAGATCTCTGAGTGTGAGGTAAATCTGTCTACAGAGAAGTTCCAGGGCAGGGCAAACAAACACAGAGAAACCCTGTCTTGAAAAACAAAGCAAAAGACCATAAACAAAATGAGATTGACCTTCTACCTATCACAAATGAGCTTATGTCCTTGTTACACACTTAGAGATTAACTATCTGCTATCAGCCTTTCTGGAAATCATGAGTGTGTTTTGGGAATATGATCATGTATAGTATGTATGCACATATACGTATACATGTATTTCTATGTATGTGTTGAAGAAATGGGCTTGTTTGAGGAACACCAGCTGTGCATAGTACTGGCTGTCAGATGCCCAGCAGTGACGCCCTGGAAATCTGTCTCCCTCTCCATAGTGTTACAATGGTGGATATGATGGAAGCACATACAGTTTCCTTTACGACATCAAGTTTAAGTCCTTGGGCATGTAGTCAGACACATACTACTGTGCACTCTAATTGTGTTCAGGAGTAAATTTCATGTTAATGGCTTTTTTTTCCACAGACACAAGCCCACAAAGGAACTAAAAAATCCATAGGTGTGTGTGTGTGTGTGTGTGTCTGATATCACTGTCCTTTATACTTCCAAACTCATTAAAATGTGCTTATTAACTATGTTTGGTGTTCCTGCAATCTCAGTGGTCGGGAGTAAGAGACAAGAGGACCCCAGGGCTCACTGGCAGGTCAATTATCCAAGTTGGTTAGCTCCAGGCTCAGTGAGAACCTGTCTCAAAACATAAGGTGGAGATCAGTTGAGGAAGACATGTGATGCTGACCTCTAACCTCTATACACATATGCACGTATGTGTGTGTGTGTGTGTGTGTGTGTGTGTGTATATATATATATATATATATGCATACATGTGTGTGTGCATATATACATATATGTAGAGATACAGATATTGGAAACAAATGTATATATACACGTACAAACATATGTGTGTATATAAATATACATACATACATACATACATGCATGAACAAAAATGACTGTCTACCTTTGGTTAGATACCCAATTTCAGAAAATTAATATTTAGGTTTGAATGAGGATGTTCCCCTTAGGCTCAGATATTTGAATACTTGTTCCTAAGCTAGTGACATTGTTTGGGAAAGCTTAGCGTGGCCTTACTGGTTGGGGTGTATCCCTGGGGGCAGGTTTAGGGTGTTTGTAGTTTCGCCCTCACGCAGACTTCTCTCTGCTCTGTGCTTGTATGTTGAAGATGGGAACTCTCAGCTCGCAGCTCCTGCTTCCTTGTATATTTTCTGCCATGCTTCCCTGTCATGATGGACTCTGTGGCATTTCTTCTGCCACCATAAGCCACAGTAAACTCGCCCTCCTGTAAGCTGCTTGGTGGTGATGTCTTTATCACAGCAGCAGCCAAGTGATTAATACAGCAGCGGAAATAGTCCTTGCAGTCGTTAGTATACTGAAATGTGGCAATGACAGTGACTGGCACATTATGAAGAATTTAATCTGTGCCCAGCACCTGTTGCTCACTGTCCAGCTGCCATCTTCACACCCACAGATACTTGGCTGAGGTAGGTGCCATTGCTCTTTGCTCCCCAGGTGGAAGAGACTGGACTGTCATTAAATAATGACGTAAATATTCTGCCTCAGTCACGTTTTTCAAACCCAGTTCACCAAGGAGACAGGTCCTCATCAGAGACCCACAGTTAAGAGTGGAAGGAAGACACTTAAGGCATCTCCCTTTTTCTCCATCAGAAGTTCCCTTTAGGTGACCAGCATGGTCCACGGAAGTGATCTCGTGAGCACTGCCAAGGAAGGTGTGAGGCAGAAAGCACAGTTGCCAGGGAGAAGTACACTCTCGAGGAGTCCTCCGCTCACTATGTTAGTGTTTAGCTTTGGTGGCAATTGAAGCTACTTTTAAGCATCATTTCTGTACCTTTTGTAAACAAACCCCAATCCTCCTGCCTACGCAGCATCAGCTTTGAAAACGAGAGCGCAGGGAAAATGGAGAGGCACAATGATGAGGAGGAAATGTTCCCTCTCCCACCCACTCAGCAATTTGAAAGCAGCTCTGTATGGTGCTATGGGTGGATTCTTCCATGTCTGCATTATAACTGAAGCTGTGTGAGCTCCTGACCACAGAGATGCCAGCTCAAAACCAGTCAACCAGAGAAGGTTTCAAAAGGAGGCTGGCTACAGTGACATGGCCTGGGAATTAACAGGCACTCACAGATAAGGTCAAGTGAATATTTTGCTTACTTAAAATCTGATGAAATAGAATGATCAAAATCTACAAATGCCAGGGCGGACCTGCAGGTGCAGAGCTGTATGTGCCCATTGGGATTTAATAGCTATCTGGAGTCTCTGTCAGGTTCAGTGGAGAATGGCCACTTTCCCTTAGACACTGGGATGTGAGTGTCTTGACATCACACTGCAAGAAATGTTTCTGTCTATGACCTTCATTCAGGTGTATACATATTTGTGGAAAACATAGGTGTCTGAATTTGAGGGAATAGTTTTTCAGTGTGGAGTGAGGAGCGACACTCTTTGGGTTTGGTCCTCAGAGCTGCCCCATATTTGTTACAGACCTTGTAACCTGTGACCGTGTGCTTGAGTTTCTGTGTCTATAAGAATGGAAATAGTCTGCACTAATACTAATAAATCTATCTATTTATTTATTTATTTAATATGCATGAGTGTTTTGCCTGTGTGTATGTGTATGTGCCATGTGTCCTCACAGGAGTCAGAAGAAGGCACTGGGATCCCCAGGAACTGGAGTTACAGGTGGTTGTGAGCTACCAAGTGGGTGCAGGGAACTAAGCTGAGATCCTCTACAAGAGCAGCTAGTTATTTTACTCACTGAACCACCTCTCCAGTTGCTATGAATCATTTTGAACAGGGGCTGGCATGTAATAAGTACTATATAACTTTAGCAATTATTGTAACTATTAATATATAAAACATTAATGCATTTCAATGAGTTCTATATAGTTACTTAATATTTCATAATTAGTCATTCTAATATATTATAATTAGTTATAGGTTATAAACAACTATAATATATGTTATATAGTAACATAGCTGAGGTAATTTCTGAAATTCTGTAACATTATTACATGTCAGACGTTAATTAATATTAATTATATGTTTATTCAAACAAAAGCACTGACTCTTAAAGGATGAGATCAAGCTAAATGTAATTTACAATGCTTTTTTTTTCCTAGCATCTCAGCATGTGGTATGTAAGTTCACTGGGAACGTACACAATCCAGCTTGGATGCCATTTTTATCAAGGTGCATGGATGTAGGACCATTTACTAGAGCATGGAAAGCCTCTTGGGCACCACATTTCTGCAGAAAACTGACTCTTCTTCCCTCAAAAGCCACCGGTTGCCAACAGTTCCTCAACTAGGGGTCAGACAACAAATTTTGTAAGTTCTTTTGACCAGCACAGTCTTTCTGATGGATACTCAGCACAAAGGCAGCAGTAGTCAATTTTAAATGGGTGTAGGTGTATACCTGTAAAACCTTATTGACAAGAACAGATAGAAGGGTTCTATTTGCCCACAGGTCCTTAGAGGGAAGAAGCTGGGTGAGCAGATGAAGATGGCGGGGCTTGGGAGCTCTGGCAGTGGCCTTGACAGTTTTTCAGGGCTGGAGCTAATCAGAGCCCTAAGGACTCTCACTAACAGCTTTAAAGGATTCTCAGCCATGTGAGTGAAGCTAGACACAGAGACTGGCACAGGCCTTCCTAAAGCTCAGATCTAACCACCAGTTTTCCACATATTGGAGAATGTAGGTCAACATATTTCTTCTGGAGGCCTGCAAGAGAATTTAAGATTCACTGTGATGTCAGCAATTATAGAAGAAATTAGAGCAGAGATTGAAAGCACAACATTGATGTGGCAATTGCACAGTAACTATGCCACTTTCTAAATAAGTGTCCTGAAGTGTTTACAGAGGGGATTGATGTGGTTAAGCCTATAAGTCATGATGAAAAGTCCATTTTATATAAAGAAAGTAGAAACTGGGCTGGCAGTAAAGTTCTAACTTAAACCAGTCGCTCATTTGAAGTCTCAGGTTTTTCTTAATTAATTAATTTATTTATTCACTTTACATCTTGATTGTAGCCCCCTCCGTCCTCTCCCCCAGTTTCACCCTCCCTCCCTATTCCCCCATTTTCCCTTCCCTATTCCTTAGAAAAAGGGATTCCCTCCCTAACCACCCACCCCTCATGAAGATTGAGCTCTTCCCCTGCAGCCTGGTGAGGCAGCCCCACCAGGGGACAGTGATCAAAAATCAGGCAACAGAGTCCATGCCAGAGACAGCCCCACTCTCCTTACTAAGCCAACCGCAGGAACCCTGAACTGCTCATTGGCTATATCTGTGTAGGTCCAGTCTATGCATGGTTCTTGGTTGGTGCTTCAGTCTCTGCCAGTCCCTCTAGGCCCTGGTTAGTTGGCTCTGTTGGTCTTCCTGTGGAACTCCTGAAACCTCCAGGTCCTTTTACCCTTCCTTCCACTTTTCCTCAAGACTCCCTACACCTCACCTAGTGTTTGGCCTTGAGTCTAGCCTCTGTTTTGATCCGCTTCTGGGTGGAGCCTCTCAGAGGACAGCTATGCTAGGCTCCTGTCCGTGAGCACAGCAGAATATTGTTAATTCTGTCAGGAGTTGGCTTTCTCCCATGGGGTGGGTCTCAGGTTGGGCCAGGCATTGGTTGGGCATTCCCTCAATCTTTGCTCTGTCTTTACCCTTGTACATCTTGTAGGCAGGGTAAACTTTGAGTTGAAGTTTTTGAGGGTGGGTTAGTGTTCCCCTCCCTCCTTTAAGAGTTCTGTCTGGTTAGAGGATGTCCTCTTCGGTTTCCATTACCATGGCTTCTAGGACTATCAGCTAGTCACCCCCGTATCTTCCCAGAAGCCTACCCTGTCTTAGGTCTCTGCCTTGTCATAGAGATGACCCCACCCATGGTTTATCTTCTCTTTCCAATCTCTCTGTCCTCCCACCCCTGCTCTCCTCAGGTCTGGTCTGCACTCTCATTTCTCTCTGTGCTCCCTCTCTACCTCGTTTCCTCTCTTCAACAACTGCTGCTGTCTAATGTATTTCACCTCCTGAGTGAGATTTAAGCACCCTACCTTGGGTCCTCCTTGTTACTTAGCTTCTTTGGGTCTGTGGATTATTCTGTGGTTATCCTGTACTATAAGCTAAAATTCACTTATAAGTGAGTGCATTCCATGTGTGTTTTTCTGGGTCTAGATTACTTCACTCAGGATGTTATTTTCTAGTTCCATCAATTTGCCTGCAAATTTTATGATTTTCTTGCTTTTAATAGCTGAGTAGTATTCCGTTGTGCAAATGTACCACGATTTCTTTACCCATTCTTTAGTTGCGGGACATCTGGGTTGTTTCCAGATTCTGGCTGTTATGAATAAAGCTGCTATGAACATAGTTGAGCAAATGTCCTTGTTGTATTGAGCATCTTCTGGGTATATGCCCAGGAGTGGTAAAGCTATGTCCTTAGGTAGAGCTATTTTCAGTTTTCTGAGAAAGCACCAGATTCATTTCCAAAGTGGTTGTACAAGCATGTGCTATCACTTAAGTTTTTGATCTTAGCCATTCTGATGGCTGTAAGATGGAATCTCAGAGTCATTTTGATTTGCATTTCCCTGATGCCTAAGGACAATGAGCATTTCTTTAAGTGTTTCTCTGTCATTTGACATTCCTCTGTTCACCTCTGTACCCCATTTTTAATTGGATTATTTTGTTTGTTGGTGTTAAAAATCTCAGTTTTTCAACTCCAGCTTTAGGATCAACATTTTCATGGCACACAACATTAATCTCAGCACTAGGGAGATTGAGATGGACAGGTCTCTGAGGTCTAGATCAGCTTGGTTTACAAAGTGAGTTACAGGCTAGCCAGAACTTTGTAGTGAGGACCTGTTTCAAAAACAAAACCAGCAAAGTGTATACATACGAGTCCATGCATGAATTCGCAGACCCATGTGGGTGAGCCTCCAGAAAGAGAGAACTGTCCAGCTGTTATGGATTCAAAAGCCATTGTAATCTTGTTAGTGGAATCCTTTCTCTTTTCAGGATGTCGCCTTCCAAAAGATCCTAACCTGAGATTTCAACAAACTACTACTCTGCTCTAACAGCCCCAGCTGACACCATGGGCGGAGCCATCTCCACTACAAAGTGCAGGTTCAGAGCACAAGTCATGCTGTGCAGAAGACTGTGAGGCCCATAAGGAGGAGGTCGCTGGTGGTTCCCTCAGAGGTAGCACAGTATCTGTTGTTTATGCAGCTAATCCACTGATAGGTGATGGGATGATCCTTCCTAGAGGCTGTTGGTGTCAGAGACTCAGTGCTACCTCTGGTATTGGCAATGGAGTCCAAGTAAGCTTTCATGAAGAGCAGAGTGTGATGTTTTAGCTGTATCCATCCCTGATACTGTGATGTTTAATGTTCACCTCTGTTGCTGTGATAAAATACCTCAAGAAAAAGCAACTTCGAGGAAAAAGGGTTTGTTCCAGCTTACAGTTCGTCATTGTGGAAAAGTCAAGGCAGGAGCTTCAAACATCTACTTACATCCCATCCACTGTCGAGAGGAGAGAGAAATGAATGCATGCATTCTCATTTGCTTGCTTGCGGCCACACAAGTCAGTGAAGCCAGTGAATTACATGAAGGCATTACAGCAGGTACTATATGCTATATCTCTATCGATGACACTATACTGAGCAGTGTTCCTGGGAATGTCTTCTGTACCATAAAGAAAGACACTTCTAGTGGCTGCTAGTCATCCTTCTGTATCATGATGTCCCTCCCCACCCCTGGCTCTTGCAATCAGGGAACCAGTGTGGAATTCTGCCAGTAGATCAGCAGAGATGTCACTGTCATAGACAGGGCCTGAGCTTACAGTGAGGAGAGTCTTGGATAATATGAATCCACCGAAACTTAGAACTCACAGCTCATAATCCATGTGCTTAAGCGCCAGTCAGGTGGTGAGCTCCTGGAGTTCGTTGGTCTCTTGGATTATATATGCCATGCTGAGGCTGGCAGCACAAATCATATGTAGGATTCCCATACAGCCTTTCCAGCCCATACTGATGACCCTTCAGCAAACAGCATTAGCAGGGAGACACCATTGAAAGGGATGTTAGTCCTTAATCTATCACCCTTTCAATCTTTATAAATAAGCATTGGGCATTCCTTCAGGTAACCCCTCGGACTCCACAGATTTGGCCTAGCGAAATGATGAAATCAATTATGTGGGGAGAAATGTTCTTTGCAATCATACCTCATCAATAATCTTATTATTTCTAGACATAGAAGCAGCATAATTTTTTCCATTGGGGACCATCTGAGAGTTTATGATGACATCATTGGGCTCACCCAGTGCATTGTGGGACACACTCTCCTCATTACACCTAGATGTACGATGACCCCTTAGGAATTAGACAGCATCTAAAAGAGCAGCTCACTCAGCCCACAGTGGCATACTGTCCAGAGTAGCTCCCTTACTTTATTCTATTTCTTTTGAATTCTACCCAGAGGTCTAGAAGTAACACTTAAAGGTATGGCCATGTCCATAAGGTCATGGGATCCATTCTCTACATCCTGAAAGGTATTCTAAATTCTCTGTATCTGGCTCTCAGGTTATTCGTTTGGACTGAGGTGTGTGAGGCTGCTTCCACAGTAGATTCTCCCTCCCAACAGAGTTCTGTTTTCTTGTCCACAGGTTCCGGGTGCTCTCTTAGCCACATAGCTTTCTCCCAACCAGCCTCCATCTCAAATCAACTGCAGGAAAACACCACTCAGTTCCCTTGTTGTGTCTAGATTGTGTCTGTGTGTTATGACTGTGTCTCCCCAATGATTATAAACTTGTGTTACCAAGTTAAAGTGCCAGGGTGACACAAGTTTCCTCTGACAAATATTTACCTCCCCAGTCCTATCTTAGCTCATATGGGAAACATTACTTGAAATTCACTAATTACCACACCTGCTTTGGCAGACACAGGTTTTGTTTGTTTTTTTTTGTTTTTGTTTTTTGTTTGTTTGTTTGTTTGTTTTTGGTCTGTCTTACAATATTTCAAAAACATAAATCAGTCCCCAATTTATGGCGAGAAAGTTGAAGTTTAGGAGTTTAAGTGACATTACTATGTTTGTGGGGCTGGTAGAGGACAGGGCTGTAAGTTTTACTCTCACACTCAAGAACTCTGTCCTATTAAATCTGCAGTCTGGAGGGAAGGAAGAAAGGTGTAGATGCAGGCGCGGGCACAAGAAATCCATCTTTCATGCTCCAAGTGAGGGCAAGGCATTGGGATGTAAGATTTCGGTCTTTCCTTTCCTCAGCTAACCTTTCTGTAAATCCTTTCCTGGCCACAGTAGGAAGTTATGTCATGCAAGATTTACTGTCAGACTGCATGCTGAGAAGCTTGGCCCTAGCTTCACTATTCAAGAAACAAGCTTTTAAAAAGAATAAATGATTGTTTAAAACTTGCAACACTCCTCTTGTGGTGTGACTATGAACCCTCTCCACAGGCTCAGGTATCTGAACACTTGATCCCCTGCTCATGGCGATATATAGGGACACGTGGAAGCCTTAGCCTCTATGCTAGCTATAGTGGATTAGTGTAGCCATCTACAACCCATAGCAATTCAAAGTGGAAACAATAGCAAAGATACTATAAAAAAACAATAAAAACCCCAACTGTTTCCTTACTTTTAATTTTTTGAAGTTTTCATAGACGTTAACTGTATTTTTTGATCAGATCCACTCTTGTTCTCCCCTCCAACTCTTTCCAGGGCCCTCCTATTTTATCTCCTTCCCAATTTTATGTTCACATTTAATAATAATAATAATAATAATAATAATAATAATAATAATAATAATAATAAATCTGCTGTGTCCCAGTAGTGCTGACTATCTGGGCATGTGTGTGGGGTCATCTGTGGGTCATGAAGACTCTACCAGTTTTCATACCCTGAACAATGGTAACCCCCTCAGAGGTCACGAGTTGCTGCTTGGAAAGTGTGGCATGTACAATGCTTTGCTAACTTATTTGGTCTCTGTTTCCTGCCATCCTCTTATGACTTCTTTACCTGCTCTTCCTGCCATGCCCACCAGAGTGGCTTCCACAGCCATTAGCATCTTGGCCCCCTGTCCCTTGAAAGTGCATTTGTTTATTCCGCCTTCAGTCTCTGCTGTGGCTGCTCTGACTCTGCACCAGATCCTGGTGGGATCTGAAGGTGCCCACGGAGTGACTCAGAAGATCACCTAATGCTCAGCTGTGCTCTAGCCTCCCACTGCTGGCTCACATGGGCTTTGACAACCTTTCCAGTGTTAAGAGTTCACGATCCCAGCTCAAACACTGCGTATCTTGCATGTTTACTTTGCTTCAGTTTTGGAAAGGCCATCACTATTGACTATGACTTGTAATTTTCATGACTCCTGATGGTGGAGTATCCTTGGCCACGGGAGCAAGTCAAAAAGAACCAAGTCACACTGCATAGTGAGGTAACATAGATGGTATTTAGATATTTCATTCAAAATATTTTATGAATGACTTTCACAGATGCCTGCGACCACTTTGCATAAAGCTTTAGAGGAACACTGACTCTTGTAATTCGGTCTAGCCTGGGTTACCCAAACAACATAGCCTAGACAGCCCTAAGTAAAATGTTGATGGCAGCATGCTTGACATGAACCCCATCTTCCAGCTTTGGAAGCTGGCTCATCTTAGTTTCCCCAAGCTTCAATTCTAGCCCTCTATATTAGTCATTTTTCTGTTACTATGATATAATGCCATGGCAAAGGCAACTTATAGAAGAAAGTGTTTATCTGGCCATATGATTCCAGAGGGTTGGAGTCCCTCATGGGAGGAGTCATGACAGCAGGAACAAAAGCTGAGCCTTTACGTCCTCATGAGCCATAATTATGAAGCAGAGAATGAACTGGAAGTGTCTGGAAGATTTTAGATGAGGCCTATCCTTGGTGCTGTACTTCCCCAGTAAGGCTGAGCCACCTAAATCTATACACAGCACTACCAACTGTCACAAAGCATTCAAAGGCCCAAGACTATGAGGAACATTTCTGTTTCAAACTACTGCACCTTTCAAATAAGCATTTCAACCGTTGGAAGCTCTGTTCCTCTATCACTGCTACAATGAAACTGAAATATGATGATACTGTCACTTAGCTATGGCTTCTGGATTAGTCCCTTGGCTAGGTCATTTGTTTTCTGCCCTAGAAAGTACAACGCATATCAGCTTTCACACAATCAACCCCACAGCCATCCCGTGAAGGTACTTTTTGGAAGGTAAGCTCTACAATCTCAATTTACAGCTGATAAAACCTTTGACACATCCCCATCAACATAGTTATCACACCATGGACTTGGAATATGCCTCTCTCACTGGCAAATGCATATATACCACAGCTGTAGACATAGAGTCAACTAAATAACACATTCCAAATGTTTAGTTCTATCAAATGGTTACAAACTCGTTCTGACTAGAAGAAAGAAAGGAAAATGTCCTCTTTTAAAAAATCTTTGTTGATTCCTCCACAATTGCATTGTGCCAAGACACTAGTTAGAGTTGGTTTATAAATGTGTTAAGACACATTAGCACAATTAGCATAGATATTATGAGAACACATAATTTTCTGTTTACTTAGATCATTTTGTAGGAGATACTGCTTTGGGGAAGCTAATAATAGAACATTTGTAGCCACAGCCCTCATGAAAAAGCATTCCCCTCAACCCCCACAGTAGTCATCAATTGCCAATAGTTCCTTAGCTAGGAATGGGGCTTGTGTGCCCCTTCTCCATGCGTACCTGAATTTTGACTGACTTGTTCTTGTATAGACCTTATGCAGGTAACCACAGCTGCTGTGAGTTCATAGGAACAGTAACAATGTCATATCCAGAAGACATCATTTCCCAGCAGCCCTCCCCATCCCATTCTGCAGCTCATATATTCTTTACACTTCTTTTTCTGAAGCATTCTATGAGGTTTTCATATAGTCTTCCTTTTTAGCTACCTTTCTTTCTGCCACTACTTTCATCTCCATTCTTGCTTAACATTTTCCATCATCAATATTTTCTCTCATCTCTTTCTCCAACCCTATCCTCCTTTAAATCTTTCCACCCTCAGTATCCACATCTTCTCTTCTTCCCTCCTATCCCCTCCCTGTCCCAATAAACAATTTCCACACTTTGTATTCCCCCGCCCTCACCGTTATCCCATTCCTAGTACCTCTCTTACTTCATCTGGAAACTTTTCTTTGACTTAATTTGATACAGAGATGAAGGTTGAAGGGCAGGCCACATATTTTCTTAGTTTTTGCATGAAAATAGGAAGCTTGGTCCACTTATTAATCAGCATTTGGAGAAGAGAGAATGCAGGCACTTCAGCAGCCAGTGTGATATCCCGTGCTTCGGCAGCTTGTTAGGGATCCTTTGAATTCCATTGTTGCTTAATAAAAGCAGCTACTTTTAAATCACACACACCACAGCAGTGGAGTAATTCATTCTGCTTTAGGACAAAATTTCTTTGTGTCAAATTAAAGTAATTTGAAGGATGAAGGAACACAGTATTAGCTGAGTCTCAGAAATTTGAATTAACATTACACACAGCATGAAATCATAGAACCCAGAGGCAGAGATTTTCAAATCTGGGGAAGGTAGTCAAGGTTATAAATTCAGTACCCAGACTCCTAGACTTTACAATAAAAATATTGACTCTTATACTCAGATCCCACAGCCAGGAAAAGGTGAAACACCTGGCCTGAGGGCTTTCTGTACAGGTGACCTTCCTTTCCAAATAAGAGCAGATCTCCCCAGGTGTTCCATGGGAGCCTTGACAAAGGGTGGCCCATGCATTGCTTATATCAATGAGGTGAGTCATGATACAAATCAAAGTTTCCATGTTGGTAAATTATAGTAAAGAGTGTATCCTTATCAGAGAATAAAGACAGGAATGGGAAAGCAATCCAGAAGCAGAACTTTGGGGTATGAAGTGCACTTAAACACAGCTACAACAAACAACTTGCTACTAAACAAAAATAAGAAAAAAATAAGTATCTTGCAACATATCTAGTAACAATTCTTGATAAAATTCTCATATTGCATATGAAAACCAAGCCCTTGATGCTATGAGTCTGAGAGAGGCTTTATTTTCAATTGCTCTGGATTTGGAATTACCTAAGAGACACACCCCTGGTGTGACTGTGAGGACCTTTTCAGTGAGGATTAACTGAGGAGAGAAGAAGCACCCTAAGCGTGGGTGACCCCCTCCTCAGGACTGTGGGGACCAGCCTGAGAGGATGAACACTTGTGGGTGCCTGGGATGCTCTATTAATCACTTTTTGGTTTCTGTGACAAAACCCCTGGCAAAAACAACTTCAGGAAAAAAAGAGTTTATTTTGGCTCATTGTTTGGGGGTGCAGCTAATCATGGAGAAGCAGGTGCATGAGCCAGCAGGTGGCATTGCCCCCGCACTCAGGGAGCAGAGAATAATGAACGCCGGTGCTCAGCTTACTTTCTGCTTTAAATTCAGCCTAGGCCCCCAGCCCAAGGAACAGTGCTATCTACAGTTTAGATGCCTTCCTTTTGAATTTACCCAGTATAAAGAGTCCCTCACAGACATGCACAAAGGTCTGCCTCCCTGTGATTGAATAAATCATTGAATTGACAACATTAGTCACCACACACACCAGTCCATTAGGGAACAAAATTAGTTTCATGGGATTTTGTCTTATTCATTGATTTTCCAAACTTCTAGCTGCATTCATCAGAACCACAAAGTGTCAGAATAATATGCTAAACACGGCCTTCGGAAGAGAAGACTTCTGGGGATGCAATGAGCCACCCAAAGGTGTCACGGTGTGTGCAGCCTCTCTGAACTTCCATTTCCTCAGCAGACACAATAGGACTGACTCCATGGCGGATCAGAGAAGCCTCCTGATGCCGAGTCTGGCACACGGTAGGCACATGGTGCTGCTGCTGTAATCCGGAGCCACATGTGTGTGCCACACAGACTGCAATGCTTGTGTGGCCTTTGCAGGAGTGCATTTGCTTCCCTTCTGGATGCTAATTGCCTTTTCAGATTAGGTATCTCATTAAGCTCTACGTATCTTCATTTTCTGGGCTCAGTAGTAATTGAGTGCTCTGTCATTGTTATGTTCGCTATCCTGACAACATTTATTAAAATGAAGCAATTAACTATTGTCTTAAATGGAGTTTAGAGGTAAGGCTCATTAGACTCTGGCTCATTACAATTAACTTAAATGATAAATGCAAAATTATTTTATCCCAGCCTTACCCTGAAAATTGGTTCAACTGGATTTCTCTAGAGCTGGCTTTCCTAACTCATGAAACAGCGAAACTAGTTAGGAATATTTTAGTGAAGCATAATATTCATTAAAAGAATATTATTAAAAATGTAAAGCTTTAACTTGGCTCACAGGGGTCTCTTGCACAGTTAGCATCTGAACCTAAGCTCACCTGGCGCTGCAGGGTGCTCTGTAATTGAACTCAGAGGCTCTCTGAAGTCCAGAAGAAAGAACAGGCCCAGGTTCTAAACACTAAACCTTTATTTGCATTCTTTTCCATAGGAGATATGAACCCTCTGAATGGGCAATGGGGAGAACAGCCACACAAGGGAGAGGTTTCTCTCTAGTGACTTGCTTCAAGCAGGTCAGGGCACTTGGTATGAACCAATCTCCTAGTGTGCTAAGCAGTTATACAAAACTGCTTTCTCTGGCCCTTGCTGGATGGCAGACATTACACATAATAGGGAAAAGCCTACCCCACCCCAAGTCTTACAAAAAGGAAGTGAAGGTGCAATTTGGTCAGGTATGAAATTGAAACATTCTGGGTTTTCTCATTTAAAAGGGTTGTGTGGTTATGCTAATAAAATTAAGAAGGAATTCTGACATCTTAGTCTCATTTATATTGCTGGGATAAAACACAGATAAAAGTAACTTAAGCATTCGTTTAGCTCAGAGTCCATCTCAGCAGGGAAGTCACAGCAGCAGAGACGTTATCTGAAGATGAGACCATGGAGGCGTGCTTCCTTTCTCCACTCTTACTTACACTGTTCAGGATCCCCTGCCTGGGGAATGGTTCTGTCTACACTGAGTAAGTCTTCCTACCTCACTTAATGTAGGCAAGATAATCCCCCACAGATATGCTCTGTGGCCTGTCTTCCAAGTGACTCTAGATTTGTGTCAAGTTGACAGTTGACTTCAACTTGTCAAGCTGTAGAATGTATTTTACTCCCCCCAACTTGCAGTGATTGCCTATGTCTTCCTGTAGCTGCAAAGAGCCTGGGAAAATCCCACTTTTTCACTGTGAGAAATGGAGATGATGTTTACTCTTTCTAGCTATTGAAATAAATGAGATAATGAATAAAAACCCTGAGCTAAATCTCAAGCATATAGATAGGCAGTAGATGAATATTCCTTTCACCCTTGGCTCACATGGTTTATATCATTTGGCACAAATGGAAAGATATGACAGACTCTTTGCTCATATATGGACAGTGTGTGTGTGTGTGTGTGTGTGTGTGTGTGTGGTATGTGTTTTCAGAAGAGGTCTCATGTAGCACAAGATGACCCCAAACTTTCTATGTAGCTAAGGATGTGTTTGTACTTTTCATATTCCTGTTTCCATTTACCAAGGACTAGGATTCCAGGTGTGTGCCACCACGTAGTTTAGGAATGTAAATTGGGCCAACCACTATTAAATTAGTATGGAGGCTTCTCAAAAAAGTAAATACAAAACTTCCATCTGGTGTGTATTTTCAATCTCATCACTGTGACAAAAATAACTTATGAGAGGAAGGATTTATTTTTCAGTAAAGACCATGGTGGTGAGAGTGTGGGTGATTCAGAACCCACCGAGGGTATAATCTGAAGGCCTACTGTTGTTGTAAATAAAAAAAAATAAGTGTCGGGCCATATAATGTTTATTATTAGCCCTAAGGTTATCATGGCAGTGTTATTTAACCTGCTATCACAAATAATAGAACACAGACACCTGTTAGATTTATAATTGCCTTATTTACCTTGGTCCAGGCAGATACTTCACTTACACTGTCTCAATAACTTCACCATCCACCTCCCAGTCCCCAGCCACTGCCATCCACCTTAATCCTCCTCATCTGAACTATCTTCCATCCATAATCTTAAGCATACTTGCTTTTATTCTTCATCTGGGCCTTTATTGTAGTCCTTCCTCCAGGCCCATGTGATTTCTTCTCCATGTTAACATATCATGGCATCCTCTTTCCTCCTCTCTTCCTGTCAGTCTGTCTCTCTGGATTCTCTCTTGAACCCAAAATCCGGGGAACCTTAGCCACACCTACCCCATTCTGCCTGGCCCAGGTATAAGCACTGGTATTTAATCAACCAGTCAGGTATAATGACTTAGGCGGGTTTACACAAGGATAGGTTTACAGGAGAATGTGCTCTTCTGAGCAGGGACAAGATCTTGGGAGCCAGTAATTAACAATTAGAAACCATAGGACCAGGCCAACCCCCAATAGCCTGCCATGGAATGATCCTGCTCTTCCAGCTAGGTCTTCATTCCTTATAGTTCTTCAGCCTTTGAAGAACTTATTACCAACCTGGCACTGTGAGTGTGAAACCCTGAGTCTGGGGAGATATGTAAATTTCAAACCATCACACTCCACCTTAATGCCCCACCCAAAGGCTCATGGCCACGACATTATGAAAAATGCACCCTAGCACCAGAGATCTTGTCAACTTTTCTCCCACGTCTCACTTTCTGGCAATACTAGATGCCCGAATTGCATCTTGCATATTTTCTAGCCTCAGAGATATATCCAGTGATCCTGGTTCCTTACACAGAATAAGTACTGTTAGAAGCTGAGTTCTAAGCACTGTTTATTAGCTGGGGAAGGGGGAGTTAAAGTTCTTTAGGCTATTTGCATAATGCCTCTATTAGAATTTATCAAATATTTTTCTCATGATTGGATTTTAATTACATGTTTAGAGAGAGCGTATGGGAGATGTGTGTTTATACTTGTTAGTGTACATACATATACAAACACATGTTTCTTATTATTCTATGTGTGCATGTATGTGTGTGAGTGGATACACTATAGTGCACATACAGTGGTCAAAGGGCAACTGAGTAGAATTAGTTATCTCCTTTCACCTTCCCCTGTGTCTCAGGGATTATATTTAGGTCACAGGTTTTCACGGCAAACTGAGCCTTCTCACCAGCCACTAAGTTCATATTTCTTTGTTACTTGTGTTCTACATTCAGCTAAACATGGGGTCATTGTTAAGGTTATACACTATATAAAGTTTAACACTATAAAATAGTGCTTCTCAGTTTCTCTCTTAATCTGACAAGCATACAAATAATTGATACTTTTTTATATTATTTTAAAAAGCTTCACAGCACAAGAACTGAGCAGTTATTACTCCATTCTTAACCCTTAAGCTAATTTGGCTTCCTCCCAGTGTGCATCCTATAGATATTTGCCCTTTATAGCTTTTCCTGCTGAGCTCTCTTTCATGGTCTCTCCTAAACATCCTCCCATGGCTGAATCCTCTCCTTCCTTCTCTGTTTCTTCCCCCCTGGCTGGCAGGAAGTCCAGCCTTATTCTGCCCCCTGCTGAGTGATTGGCTATAAGTTGCTCTATTGGTGTATCAGGGGCAACTGGGGAGCAGTATTTATACAACATTGAGAGAGATTGTAAGAACAAGTATTGTAACCAGACATGGGGGGGGATACAGAAATCAGCATTTGAATTACACAATAACCTTATACCTACTGACCATATAATGTCTCCAACATAATCCACTTGTACTCAGATCAATCTAACCTGAGCACAGTTGTTTTTGTTTGTTTGTTTGTTTGTTTTTGTTTTTTGTTTTTTTATGTGATAAAGAAATCAACGTTCCCTGTGGGTCAGGGAATTATCTTCTCATGACTTGGCTACTGCAAGAATCTGTCAACATCCAGCAAGACTGGACCCTGAGCCCCAGCCATTTGTCTGGGTGAGAACAGGTTATGTTAGGCTGTGCAAAAAGCAGGGTGAAAATGCCAACAGCTTAGTGACCACACACTGGCCTGCGGTTTGTGTGACATGTCTGCTGAGGCCCAGAAGGAGGGATCTTCCCACTGACAGTAGCATTTTGACACGTGCTTCCATGTCAAAGGGAGGAGTGCTGTAGCATGAACATTGGCACCTCTAGTCTACAGGGTGAGTGAGTCACTTGTGCTAGGATGCAAAGTTGCCTGGCCTAACTTGAAGGAGATCCAGGAAGTAAAGCTCCAATAGAGAACCCAGAAAAGTAAAACTCATAATTCTTATAAATAGTTTTAACAAGTACCAGTGATGATAAAAACTGTGTCTTTTTAAATGTTTAAAATATATGTGTATGTGTGTGTGTATAATGTGGGAGAGGTAAAGGATGCTTGTGTGCAGGTGTCCTCTGAGATGAAAGGAGGGTGTTAGATACCCTTCAGGGGGAATCACAGGTGGCTGTCAGCCCTCTTATATATCTGCTGGGTCCTCTGCACTGAGCCATCTCTCCAGCCACTAGATCTTTCACATATTTGCATGTGATCATTTAATGGTCTTTTTACGACCTCATGATTGACATAGAAGAGCTGCACATGTCTAAGGCATAAAGTTTGATGGGCTTGGGGATGAGCACGCCAGCTGTGTTCATCACTGGAGCTGATCCCCAGCACCCGTATTTCATCTGCTGATGGTTCCTCTGACCTTTTTGTTGTTATTGTGCTGAGAAAAACAGTACAACATTTACCCTCTTGGCACATTTTCTGTCTTCAGGATTGTAATGAGCATTATATTAGTAATTTGTTGTGTGCTGTTTGAACTCACTGAGAAGCTAGCTCAGAAAGTGGGGTTGGCCCCCCAACTTTAGATCCAGGAGTGCTTGTATCAAGTGTTCTCTAAGGCCCTTTGTCAAGGATGGGCTGGCTTTCCTGACTCTGTGACAGGGAGCGTGGAACAGCACAATGGCTAAAACACTGTCCATGATGACAGAAGGTAAACCATTTCCATCTGATGCTATAATTATCATGACATAAAAGTGCCTGCTGTGGGAAATTCAGCCATGGTGAATGGAGATTTGTGAAGCTCCTCGGTGGAGAGAGCTTATTGGGAACTCCATCTGAAGGCCCCAGCTTCTTCAGTCAGTTTCTGCTGGGTATGTGGGCTCCTAATTTGATGATGTCATTTACATTGGTTGAAGCTTGTTCTTTATGATGGAAGCATTACCAGAGTGGATGCTCTGCTAAGCTCTGGACGCTCAGTGGGGAACTCCAGCTGGCTGAGTTGGAGGGGCTTTTTCATTGGATTCTGCCAGATGTTTTGTGCACCCAGATTTGATGATGTGTTGCTATCTATCTATAAATTATCTATCTAGCATCTATCTATCTATCTATCTATCTATCTATCTATCTATCTATCTATCTATCCCACTAATATATAAAAACATGGCTACCATAGATCATCTCCCAGACCCCACAGAACAAATATCTTGATAGAAAACCTAAACTCTCATGCTCATTGCTGTATTGCTTACAGTAGCCAAGACTTAGAAATGATGTGTCCACTGATGGCTGTAAGACTGTAAACATGCAGTATATAGTGGAGTATTATTCAGCCATGAAGCCGCAAGGCTGTCCTGCCACTTGTGGCAACATAAGTGATCTAGAAAGATGCTATACTGACTTAAATAAGCCAGCACAGAGGGACAAAGACATACTCAAAGTCTGGAAGTGACCCCCAGAGGCTGGGAAACAGCAAGAGCACTGGAGTTCTAAGCTAAGATTATTATTTTTGCTTTTACCCTGAGCACGGTCTTTGTGAGACCCAGGCACCGAGATGTTTAATCTCATTAACTTTCCTGAGTAAGAAAAAAAAAATGAAAGAAAACAAGTACTTGCTCTTTCTCTCCTGCTGCTCCTTGGGCAAAACTGTAAAACGCAAAGTGGAGCTGCAGGGCAGCATCAGCCCTTTGCATGTCACTTCCTACATTGATTTAGAATGAGCTAACATTATGCGTTTGTCTTCGGGCAATTGTTTGAAAATGAGTTCTCACCGGCTCCTTTTCTATCCCATGACATATACACCTTGAGGGGACCTCTTTCATGAAGAGAAACCCTTTGAGTCCTTACATAGATGATGACCTGAACCTCTGGGGTTGCAGGGGAGGAAAGAAATCACCTTCCAGACCTCTGACTGCTCCGGCCCCTCCTCACAAGCCCAGGCTTCCTCAGGCTCCGTGTTAAAATAGCTCTTGGCAATCAGTTAATCCCAAACTGAGTCCCAGCCTCTGTAGAAGGAGGAGTGCCCGATCGATGCCACGGGGGCAGCTAGCAGCTCCAACACGGGGCGGCCTTGGTGAACAAAGGCTGGTCTTGCAGAGCGTTTCACAGAGCAGAGCACAGGAACAGGCAGGGGTGGTCATACGACAGTGTGCTCCCCAGGGTTTGATTAGGTACCCAGAGATCTTGAAACTGCACGTGATCCCTGAACTCAGAGAAAAATGAATGTAGAAAATTCAAAGGAAACTCCTTAGTTTAAAACCAGGCAAGAAGCTCTAGGTTTTTGCCCCCTGAGCTTTCTGACAGGCGCTGTGCCGTGGTGGCAAACCCAGTTGGTTCTGTGGAAAAGAGCACAGGCAGCTAAAGATGATTTGGCATCTTCTCACTCACGGCCTAGCTGGGGATGCATCCTCACCTAGGAGCACAGTTCAGACACAATCCCCCTTCACCACTGTCATCCTTGAGGCTGTCTTGGGGTGCAGTTCTTGAATTTAGTGAATGATTCCTTTGTGAATGAAGTCACCAACTGAACAGTGCGTCAGTTCTCTAGGTATTATTAGCAAAAAGACCATTTATTGAGCAGGTGGCATGTTTGATTCTTTATGTACTAATCCATGCAGTCCTCAGAGCCTTAGGAGGCAGCCACATGAGAAGCAAATTTCAAGCTATGAGTGAACTTAGTGCTTATAATTAACTGCAGGTTGCTCGAAAGGTCTGAAAGATTCCAGAACTGTTAACATGACATAAGCAGTGTGGCCAACCATAGCACAGAAGCATCTGCCTATTCTAGGGAACTCTATGAATCCCGCATGGGAGACAGCTAAGAAGTGAGACAGATGTCGTTATATGTCCTTGAGGAATTTCCATCCTAATTAGGAAGAGAAAATAAGTTCCCAGAAAATCAGGGTTCTTCTTTTTCAACCTGATCTATGACTTCCATGACAGGTTGTGCCTGTTTTCCAAGCTATGCAAATATTATCTTGAGTTACTCATAAAATATGCGATTCCACACACCTTTGTTTTCACTAATACTAAAGAGACATTGGGTCCCTTGGAGCTGGAGTTCCAGGCATTTATGAACCGTCTGATGTGGGTGCTGGTATGTAAACTCTTTTTTTTTAAAAAAAAAAAAAAAGATTTATTTTATTATGTATACAATGTTCTGCCTGCACATACACCTGAATGTCAGAAGAGGGCACCAGATCTCATCATAGATAGTTGTGAGCCACCATGTGGTTGCTGGAAATTGAACTTAGGACCTCTGGAAGAGCAAGCAGTACTCTTAACCTCTGAACCATCTCCGGCCTGTAACTCTGGTTTTACACTTGAACACTGATCCACCTCTCCAGCCCTGACTTAATTGCTTTTGAAGTTAGAAATTCTCAGTTTCCATTACAGTTTTCAGCTCAGTCTTTTAAGTAATACTAAATCAACCTAAGGTGAGTAAAATGAATATCTTCATCCTCTGTACTTGTGATTATCGTCCTACTAATTAATATTTATTTATATGTCCACATTGTAGGTCAGTCAGTACTATCCCTATACTGCCAATAACGAACAGCACACGGACATACTCAGGTGCAGAGGATTTTGTGTTTTCCCGCAGGAGGTTGGATCAGAACTAGTCAGTCATCTATGAAGGCCTCCTGTTCCTCTGAACTTCAGTTCAGTGTGCATTAGCTATTTTGTTGTTGTTGTTGTTGTTGCTGCTGCTGCTGCTGCTGCTGTTCATAAATATTTGTAGAGATGTAGCTTATGAGAATCTGGTGGTTTGAATGAGAATGTCCCCCATAACCTCAAGCATTTTAACACTCGATCTGTAGTTGTTGCAGCTGTTTAGACAGATTTAGGGGGAATGACCTTGTTGGAGAAAGCATTTCACTACAGGCAGGCTGAGTGAGCTTAAAATCCCCATCATTTACAGTTTTCTCTCTCTGGTTTGTGCTCCTGGTTCAAGATGTGAGCTCTCAGCATCCTTCTCCTGTCACCATCCCTGCTTCCTGTTGCTATGCTCTCTACAACCATAGTTTCTTACCCTTCTGGAATCATAAGCTCCCACAACTTTTTTTTTCTTTAGATTGCTTTGGCCATGGTGTTTTATTACAGCAATGAAGACAATGACTAAGACAGAGGGAAAAGGCTTATTTTGGTTCACAGTTCAAGAATATGTAGTCCATCATGGTGGGGACATCAGGAGAGTGGGGTAGCCTCTGGTCATGCTGGGCCTATAGCCAGGAAGTAGAAAGAAAACAGGAAGCAGAATGAAAACACCAAGTGGAGCCAGGCTAGGGCAGTGCAAAGCCCACCTCCAGTGATCTGCTTTCTCTAGGTAGGCCCCATCTCAGAACCCACTTCCAGCTGGAGACCATGTTTTCCAGCATGTAAGCCTCTGAGGATATTTCACATTCTAACCACATAATGCCATGAGTAAAAACATTTGATGGTATTGCATTAAAATGTAAGACATCAAGGCCTGGGAACATTGTTTAGTTTATAACATGTTTGCCTGGCAAGCATGAGGACTTGAGATTGATCCCCAACTCCCATGTAAAACCCAATGTGCTGCTGCATGCCTGCAATCCCAGTGCCAGGGAGGCAGGGACAGGAGAATCCCTGGGGCTCACTGGACATTCATCCTGGCTTAACACACAAGTTCCAGGACAAGCGAGAGAGCCTGTCTCTGAAAACAAGATGGATGACATCTGAAGAATGACACTCCAGATTGACCTCTGGCCTCCAAATATGCTTGTACATAACCCGCTCTATATATTCACATGCACCCCACATGCAAACATGTACAAATTGATACATAAATATATGCACAAATAAGACAATATGAGTGGTCATAGTCAATGCTAACCCTTAAATGTATGTACAGCGATGAAATCTTTGTAGACTGCGGCTGTTTGAGATGATTTCACAGAGCAGTAAGTTTGGGTGCTGTACATTGATAAAGAGGTTGTTTGATTGATTAACGACTGGTTTTAAGCCAAGGAAGGACTTGAACCTGTGATCTGTGCAGAGCAGAGTGATCTCTGCAGAATGTAGAGAGGATGTGTCCACTGGAAAGAGACCACAGAGGATCTGAGACAAGATCTGGTAGCAATAATAGGTGGTGATAGACAGCCTACTCCAGCAGCAGCAGAAGAGCAGAATGTCTCTTGGAAACACTGCCTGTCTCCATTCCTAATTGTCTCTCTGGACCTCTCCTTGACATCACTGATAGCTGTTTCTGGCCTATGCAGCATACTTGTGCACCATTGGTTTCACAAGGAAGGCAGTAGATGATCCTACAGAAACTGAGTCATATCATTGCTAAGGTCAGCCCAGCCCAGCAAAACCAAGCGTGTTCTTGACACTGAACAGGATGCCACTCCCAGGACAGGCTCTGCCTAGTTCTCTCTTTTTGGACTGAGCTCTGTCTAAGGAATGCCACTGTGCCAGGAAGTGTTGGCTTGCCAATGGAATGAGACTTAGAACCCATTTCCTCTGCAGACTCCAAATTCCATTCAGAATTTCCTCATGCTGTTCGATTGTACTGAACAAATTATGAATAAGGCAGAGTCATGTTTTATGAATTACTTTCAAAAATATTATTAAAATAAGGCAATACGAGCTATAAAAAAATCTTTGCACAAACCATCGAATCCTAAAGTAGAATATTATTAGCCAAGTTAATGAGCTAGCCAGAGCTTTTCTCTCATACCTATGAAGTTAGGCACAATTGTAAGATGAATTAATTCCCCTTGGTTTTTAGATGTTTCTGTACTTTCACTAAGTATATGTTCATCTCTAAAAGCACACCTATGAGCTTAGTTTGTCGTGGAATTTTTAAAGTACTTTCATAATACAATTTTTTATGAAATGATTCCTTCGAAAGCCATGTGTAAAATTGCACCTGGCAGTGCATATTCACACTGATCAATTTTATTTGTGTTTACTATCATTTTTTGTCTTTTTGCATGAATATGAGTATGTTTATTAAGATTTTTTTTTTTTTAACCAATGGAATCTGATTTGTCCTGCTTGGGGGGGGTTCACTAACATGACCTTCACTGCTGGTCTTTCTGCAGTAGAGTCATTTTAGGATGGAGACCCTAGAGTCTCAGCATGCTGGTGTCTGTGGCTTGTGTGCCATCTGCCAACAGCAGTCTCTGGAGTCTCATTGTCCCAGAAAAACAGCACCGGAAGATGCTGTGGTACGTATCTGTAACCCCAGCTCATGAGGCAGAAGCAGAGGCAGGTGAATCTCTGTGAGTTCAAGGCCAGACAGAGTTACACAGTGAGACCCTGTCTAAAACAAACGAATCATAAAATCAAACCTCCACAAAAGATAAAAACATAAATGATCAAGGCTCATAGCCCTCTGAGTAGCAGAGGCGAGCTTCTCCTGCTCACAGTGGAGTTTCCCTCTGAGAGACTCACTTCTGCAGTGAACAGCTCCTCCTCCTTGGTCTTTCCTTGAGGGACAGAGCAGCACAGCACAGAGAGCAGGGCTCCCAGAGGGGGTCCTGCTTCAAGAAGGGGAGAGGATGGTTTTGGATAAAAGCCCGTTCATTTGCATTTTAAATGACTAGAGTGTATCTGGAAGAGGTTGCTGCAGTGACGCCTGGCCAGCACAGGGGCACCTGAGGGTGGAAGACAGGCTGGGGAGGGGCAGCTGGGAGGATCAGGAATAGCCTGAAAAGTTGATTTGGTTAAGAAGTGACAGGACTAGGTTTTGTTTAAGAAGGACTTCTGGAATTCTTAATTTTACTGCTTTTTAAATTTTTCTGTGTGAGCGTGAGCAGACTGACGGGCGTGTTCACTTTACTGTCGAAAGCATTTGAAATCTTAGCACTTTAACCCTTCCAAGGAAAGGTTTTCTCTCTATTTGCTGGGCAAGTGCCGCAAATGCCTTTAAACTGTGGAGCCGCTCATGAAAGGCACAGGGGCAACCAAGAACTGAGCACCGCTCAGCCCGGTTTCTACACAGCCCACAGGGACAGCTGAGGCCTCTGGGGTAAGGGGCAGAAGTGAGTCCTTGTGGGACGGGAGGGGACATAAATAGGCTCCTTGCCTCCCCTCAGGTCTGGACCCAGGTCCCTAGCTCGTCGCAGAAGGAGCCTTAACTCTGCACCCCCACATCCATGCTCTGGGAGGCAAGGCTGCCCTGGGAGCCAGCCCAGCCCTCTGGCTGGCTCTCTCTTCAGCTCAAGTGCAAAGTCTGCCACGTAAGCTGTGAGCCAACCCTACAAAGAGGAACTGAGACAGCTGGTCTAAGCTGCATTGCCGCGGCCCCTTCAGAGGAAACTCAAAGGAACAGTCACACCTGCCTCCCGAGATGCCTGCAGGTCTACTGACTGGGGAAGCCTGACCCTGGCAAAGACTGAAGAGGTGACTGCAAGCCACAGAACACAGGGGAGGGGTGAGGCGGTGAACACAGAGGTGGGGGTGAAGACACGGGTGGGGGTGAAGACAAGGGTAGGGGTGAACACAGATGTGCGTGGGTGAACACCGGATTGGGGGTGAACGCGGGGTGTGGGGGTGAACACAAGGGTGGGGGTACGGTAAATAAATGTGGTTGAGAGCTGCAGACCACGGTACAGTTACCTGAGGTAGAAGACAGAGCAAGCACAGTCAAAACTTTGTTTAAAAAATGTAGAAATCAGTTTGCTTTACGGTTCTCTTTTTCTTTTATTCTCTCCCTTCTCTCTCTCTCTCTCTCTCTCTCTCTCTCTCTCTCTCTCTCTCTCTCTCTCTCTCCCTTCCCTTCCCCTCTCCTTCCCTATTCTCCCCTTTCCTTTCCTTCCTCCCCTTTCTTTTCTGTTTCATTTGCTTGTTTGCTACAGAATCTTATCCTACAGCCCAGGCTAGCTTTCCCGCTCTTGCCTCAGCAGCCCTTCTTTTCCAGACCTAGAGGCTGAGGTAACCGGTCAGCAGCACCCCACCCTCTCCCTGGATGCTGGGGTAACAGGTCTGCATTACCTCACCCCCTCCTTGGGTAACAGGTATTTTTCTTTTCTTCTAGCACAGGCAACCAATGCCATGTACTTGAATCGGATCATCACTTTAGACATATCCCATGAGTTTAAAGATGTACTGTTTTCATTGAAAACATTTTAGTTGCCCCGGAGAACTCTTACATTACCAATGGTTATACTAGACATTGTGTCTTAGTTTTAAAGATTAAAAAACTATGTAAGTTCTCCTTGATGTGTGGTCAGACTAAATCCTGAGACACTTGTCATAATATGATATTGAAAAAAGGTCAAAACAACTTGTAAATCAAAAGTGCAAAACCTCGAAAGTGCACTGAAGATGCCCAACTTTCTGAACCCCACACTTGAGCAGTGAAGCACACAAGAGACACTTGCTTCACTGCAGTGGAAGTTTTGGTTTCTTCAAAAACTCAGTTATGTTATGTGAACATGTTTTTGTCTTAACCCCACGCGTATGGGGCGGCTTTAGTTTGTCTACAGTTTGTTATCTCTGATTGTCTCATTCTCTGGCAGGGTCATGATCTTTGCCAGCTGCAGACAGTTTAATCCAGGGAACTCTGAGAAGGAATAACTGCCAGGACCCTGAGAGGGCCTGCAGAGGCTGCTGCTGCCCACCGCTGCTGCTGGTTCATCCTGCTGCTGTGGTTGCTATTGCTGGTTTGCTGGCCTGCCAGACTGCCGGATATCCTCGCCACAAAGATTGGACTTTCCCCCCAGGAACTACTTCCCTAAACAGCAGAGAGCAGTAAAGAGACAAACGCTGCCCCTGTCCCTTCTAACCTTTTTCTCCTACCTAGTGTTGGGGTTTGGAAGGTATTGGGGTAGTTAAGAGTCGGAAGGGATTGACCATCTTACCCTAGAATCTCCTTCTTGTTTGGCTTCTTTAGGTGTATAAATTTTAGTATATTTATCCTGTCTTATATATAGGTCTAGAATCTACTTATAAGTGTTTACCATGTGTATCTTTCTGCTTCTGGGATACCTCACTCAGGATGATATTTTCTAGATCCCACCATTTGCCTGCAAATTTCATGATTTCCTTGTTTTTAATTGCTGAGTAATATTCCATTGTGTAAATGTACCACAGTTTCTGTATCCATTCTTCAGTTGAGGGGCATCTGGGTTGTTTCCAGATTCTGGCTATTACAAATAAAGCTGCTATGAACATGGTTGAACAAATGTCCTTGTTGTGTACTTGAGCATATTTTGGAGCTATACCTAGGAGTGGTATAGCTGGATCTTGAGGAAACACTATTCCTAATTGTCTGAGAAAGTGACAGATTGTTTTCCAAAGTGATTGTACAAGTTTACATTCCCCCCAGCAATGGAGGAGCATTCCTCTTTCTCCATAAACTCTCCAGCATGTGTTGTCACTTGAGTTTTTTATCTTAGTCATTCTTCTGATGCATGTAAGGTGAAATCTCAGAGTTGTTTTGATTTGCATCTCCCTGATGGCTAAGGATATTGAACAGTTCTTTAAGTGTTTCTCTGTCATTCTAATCCTCACTTAGAAAGACAAATGGGATGGATATTGGAAGTAGGAGAAAACAAGAAACAGGACAGGAGCCTACTATGGACTCTACCTAGCAGTGTATCAAAGCAGATGCTGAGACTCACAATCAAACCTTGGGTAGAATGCAGGGAATCATATGAAAGAAGGGGGAGTTAGTAAGACCTGGAGAGGACAGGAGTGACACAAGGACCAAATGTATCTGGGCACAGGGGTCTTTTCTGAGACTGATATTCCAACCAAGGACCATGCATGGATATAACCTAGAACCCCTGCTCAGACATAGCCCATGGCAACTCAGCATCCAAGTGGGTTTCCCTAGTAAGGGGAACAAGGACTATCTCTGATATGAACTTAGTGGCTGGATCATTGATCCCCCACCCCAAGGGAGGAGCAGCCTTGCCGGGACACAAAGGAGGACATCCTGATGAGACTTGATAAGCTAGGTCAGATGGAAGGGGAGGTGGACCTCCTTTATCAGTGGACTTGGAGAGAGAGAGACATGGGAGAAGATGAAGGAGGGAGGGTGGGATAGGAAGGGAATGAGGGAGGGGGCTACAGCTGGGATGCAAAGCAAATGTAATTAATGTAAAAAAATAAAAATTTAAATAAAAAGATGAAAAAAAAGAGTTGGAAGGGAGGAAGAGGTATAAGAATCCCAATAAAATAGATTAAAAAAAGTTCGCCTACACTTTAGTGGTTGTGTGGCCAACATGGAGCAAGCCTGCATGCTTGCTACCATCATCTGCAGAGAGAGTCACATCACTAACCTGCCGAAAGATCACAATGCTGAATTTAAATACAGCTCAGTATGCATTACTTTCATGCCAGAAAAAAAAAATAAAAAGAACCATCAAAAGTCAGGGACATTTGCATTTTAATTTTATTAACAATTCCTTTTGCCTTTTGAGGAAATGAATGTATTTGGATTCAATCATTTTAATTTGTTAAGGTTAATGTTACAACCAAACTATAGAGCTTTTGAAAATTAGTTCATGTACTGCTAGACAAAAAAAAAAAAAAAAAAAAAAAAAAAAAAGTATTCTACAGCAATTCTATATACTCCAGAAACTTAATCAAGTTGCAAAAATCTTTTTTTTTTTTTTTGCTTCCTTATGGCTAGTCTTTGAGAAATACCATGCAAAAAAATTTTAGTAGCTTGACAGGTATTGACAGGTATATTCTAATAGTTGATTTTGTTTTGTAGACTGGGATGCTCTAGAAATATTCTTGGTAGTTTTGTTTTAGTTTTATTTATTGTTTGGTAATTTTATACACATGTGTACTGGTAAAATCTACCCCACACCCTGTGTTCTCCAACTCTTCCCACCCCTACTACTTCTCCCTTCTCCTCCGGGCCTCGTGAGCTCCCGGCAGCAGAGTTTCTGTGCAAGGTCTGCATAACATCAAGCCAGCCAACATTCCTGCCAAATCATGGAGGAGCCCACTGTGGAGATGGTTATTCTACAATGCCTCCTGTTGCTTGTCCTAGTAAATAAAATTTTAAACAACCTTGTAATCAAGTTAATCATTTGCTTTGAGATCATTTAAAGTGATGTACTATGTACTCAGCGTGTTTGATTTAACTTGCCTCTAATAAAACAATGTTATCGATCTTACTATGCTTTGGACTCCTCATATCAATTTTTATAAACTAAGTAGCATAGCTTTAATCTTAGACTATGTTTTTTCCTTCTATCTCCGCCATGTCCCTGATGTGTGTGTGTGTGTGTGTGTGTGTGTGTATGTGTGTTATGGTGATTAGATTTAAGACTACTCCTAAAAAACAACAGTGTTAAAAGTAACAAATGACCTTCACAAAGCATGTTGAAGACAACACATGGACATGGGTGTAACGTCCTGCCTGTGATTTCACTTGCTTTTGTAGGTCAGTAAGATAAGAAAAGCAACTTCTTCCCTTACAAAAGCTTGATTAAGACCCCCCCCCCCCACACACACACACCTTTTCCAGGCCTGACTTGCTGTTCAGGAGATAGAGAGGACAGTTCTTTGTTAAGGGGATGGTTCTCTTGGTTAATCATCCCCAGCCGTCAGGCTCTGGCTACAGCCCATGAGGCCCATGAGGCCAAGGTGACACTGGAAGTTGATGAGGATTAATACAAAGTTTCACAATTTGTCAGAGGGCCAAGAACTCAAGACTGTGGCATGCTCTTGCCCTTCTCCCAAGGGTCAGGGACCCTCAAGGGATGGACAATGAGTGCATACCCATCTAACAAGTGTTATATACAACAACATGCTAGTTTTACTGTCAATGTCTAGTGTCTCTCTCTCTTCCCTTTCACTTGATGAGGATTCGTGAATACTAGAATTTTCCTGACCCTTCCTGTTTGTTTGTGGAGGATTTAGCTTTCCTTGACAGGCTTCAGGGCAGTTCCCTTCCATCTAGGGATGCTCCTGCAGTCCTGGGCCCGGATCTCCACCATAGGAGGAGCAGACAGGCATATTGGAAAGCTGTTGGTGTTTGTTCGGACCCTGGCTTCAGTGTTCTTTCCCAGGAGGTTCTTGAGTGACACCAGGTATGATGATACAAGGTGTAGGAATCCTCCTCTGTCAGGAGGTGAGGACGGCTGCTATCACCTCAGTCTTCTTCCTGCTCTGACGTGCAGCCATCACCGCTTTGCTATGGTGGCTCATGGCTAAGGCCTTTCAGTAGCCCCTTGTTCTTTTATGATTTATTTAGATGCTGTGGATATTGTTGCTCAGAAATGTATTCTGATATTAGCTAATGCATCACAGCCAGACATAAAGCGGCTGCCTCCTCTGCTGCTTTGGGAGTTTCTCTTCAGCTTACTTCAATTTCTCAGGGATATCTCTTATCATCTTGTAAACCCGAGTGTATTTTGGTGAATCTAAAAATACTTCTATGTAACATCATATGAATTTTGTAGTTGAAAACTCTTTGAGGAAAATATGTAGGATTTATTGGAAGCAGAGATATAGATTAATTTTTATGTTTGTATGCATCACATATTTCATAACTTACAAAATAACAATAGTGATAACATGGAAACAGTCTCCAGCCAGGAAGTGTATTCAAAAGCCTTAGGGACGATTCAGATAACATTTAAAGACAAGGAGTGAGTATTGTGGTAATTAAAATGACAGGCTTTAAATAACGCAAACTTTTAAAAGTGAAATTATCAAACCTAAGTAAGTCTGGTGCTGACTGAAGTTTCCAGAGCTGGTATCAAGACAGTACCAGACAGCTAGCTGTAAGCCAGACACTTGAATGGAAAGTCAGTCAAACTTACCATCCTCCTGCCTCCCAAATGCTGGGATTAGAGATGTAAACTATTGTACTTTGTGTGTGCATATGTATGGATGGATGTGTGTATGTTTATATGGGTAGTGTGTGCATATATGTATATATGTTTATGTGTATATATGTGTATGTATACGTATATATATATATGCAAGTGTGTTCATGTGTTTGTTTGCATGTGCATGTTGTGTCCTGTGTTCATGGATATATGTATATGTGTGTATATACATACATATATGTATATATACATGTGTATGTGTTCATATGTATCTATATGCTTATATGTATGTATGTGTGTATGTCTCTGTGTGTATACATATAAGTATATGTATGTATATGCATGTGTCTATATGTATATGCTTGTATACATATGTACACATGTACATGTCTACACATATGTATAGAATATATGCGTATATGTACATATATGTATATATACATGTATATATATACATGTATATATATATGTATATATACATATATGTGTATATATATGTATATATATATGCCTGTGTATGTGTAGGAAGCTATTGCTTTATTGTCTACTGGTTTGAGTTGTGAAAAACCCCAAAACAAAACAAAACAAAAAGCCTAACAAAATCCTTCATTTCCTTTTTCACTTGGTACAAAACATGACTATTTCCTCTTCATGCTTTTGGGACCTTCCCCTGAGAAACGATTTTAAATGTTACAGGAATGAGGTCACACAATCTTCAAACAGGAGACCCGAGAACTCAGTCACACAGGTCACCGTGACCCAGCACAGCAGTTTCCCACAGCCTGCATAGTGTCAGCGAGCTCGACATAACCCTGGCATAGCCTCTTCCAGACAGTGATGTCCCTTACCTGGAGGGCTGTGCCAGGGCCAGGGCCAGCCGCCGCAGGCTCCCAGGCTAGGGAGAAGCAGTGAGTGGCAGCTATGCCCATCTTGTTCTTTTGTTGGGAAGTCCGGAGGAATAAGTGGTGGGGGTGGGGGGAGAGGGTGGTGGATATGATCAAAATGTATTGTACGCACATGTGAAATTATCAAACCATAAACACATTTCCAGCCCCTTCAGATGGCAAGAGCGGCCATGATCACTGTGACCTCACCTCACTCCTCAGATGCCTCTCAGGTCTGCAAGCCTTATTCCCTGGTGTAAAGCAAGCTGGAATGGCCTTCTGCTTCTTCCCCTGCTCTTTGTGTGGTAGCTCACTGGGACACACACACCTTGTTCTGTAGATTTTAAAGCCAAATTCAGGTAATGTATACCGTAAAGTGTTTATTCTAGAATTGCTTTCTCTTTGTGCTGAGGAGACTGAGTCACTCCCGTGCTGGGCTGACAGAAGGGGCACTGCCCTCTAGTCTTTTTCTCTCTGTTATTTGGATAGCTCTTGGGGTCTGTTTCCCATTCCTCCTGTCTTTTCTTCTGCTTCATCTGATCAGCCATTAATCTGGCCTGTTGTCAATCCAGTTTGAACATGCCTGTTTTTACTGTTAGAATCTTAATTGCTTTCGTTACTTTTGTATTTCCCGACTTCACCCAAGAGGCCCTGGTTCTTTTCTCTACTTTCTTAGACTTACAGAGTATAGTCACACTGACTTCTCACTGGTCTTGCCTGTGAACCAGTCATGTTTCCGTGTTCACCAAAGTTTAAACTGTAAGCACTATAGCACATATTCGCTGTAGATCAGCCTCAGCTCCAGTCTCTTAGGGTCTAAAGGGCACAGTTTTGGGGTCAGTTTAGAGGTCCTCCAAGGTTCCCTGTGGCAGTCACTATTCAAGGAGCTGCAACCTTGTCCTCATTCACAAACTGTCGTTGCTTGCTTAGAGCTGGCTGGTCTTGAACTCATATGTAAATGAGGATAATTTTGAAGGTCTGATCCTCCTGCCCCCCACTTCCCAGGCCTGTAATTGTTAGAAAGCACCAAAATGCCCAGCGCTGTGTGGTGCTGGCTGGTTACAGATCAAGTTGCTGGCTGATTCTACCTGATTGTTTCAGAGCAGTTTGTACTAGAGCGATCAGAAGAAAGGAATTTGTCAGAAAGCATGTTTTACTGATGTAAATCTACACAGTTTATGTTCATGTGGAACTCAAGAGGTTTTGGTTTGGCAACCAACTATGCGATAGTTTCTAGGCTGCATTAATGACTGTTTTAACTTTCTGCAGCAATGTAAACTATAAAATGATCTGGAGTGTTATTATGATCATATCTCGAACAAGCACTAAAAGTTAAAGCTAAAGCCTGTAGGAAATATTCAGAGCCCCTAGGTGCTGCCAGTTCCAGAGAGATGGGAAACCACGTGACATCTAATTAAATCCTATTTCCACTTCCTGGACACTCATGACAGAAATGTACTGAACCCATGAGGCCTCAGGAGCCATTGAAGCTAAACCATCCTGCGATGGCATGTCTCAATATATATGTATGTTTGTGTGTATGTATGTATTTGTGCACATATGCATTCATGTTTGTATGTGTATATATGTACAAGTACACAAGTGCCTGAATGTGTGGGCATGTGTGTTTGTGTGTGAGAGATAAGAGAGAGAGGAGGCAAATAGCAGCAGGTGCTGAATGTTTGGTCCTTATGGTCATTCTCAGCAAGTACACTGCTTTTCTGTAAACTTTCTCTTCCTCCCACCTGTGTGGGTGCCTCTCAACTGGGGATGTCCTGGGCCACTTTTAAGAGATGCTTGGTGTTGCAGTTTGAATGAGAAATGTTCCCCATAGGCTCGTGAGTTAGAACACTTGGTTCCCAGTAGGTGGTGCTGTTTGGAAGGGGCTATGTAGGGAGGAGAAGGAAGTACTTCACTGCAGATAGATTTGAGGGTTTATTGTGTTCCTTCTTTAAAAAAAAATGTTCAGTGCTTCCTTTCTCAAAAGGGTCACAGTAAAGTTGTGGCTCTCCCTAAAATGCATCTCCCCTGGAGTTTAGTACAAGTATAAATGTGCAATCATACAAGAAATCTTGTCGAAGGAAATACTGTTGAAGTTATGATATATTTGTAAAGACATCAGAGATAGTTATTTTTAGTCATGTCATCTCATTTTTTTGTTTTGCAATGAACTTATACAACATCTATAAGAGAAAGGATCCAGGGCTAATCATCTAGGCTTCTACATGACCCTGACTAAGAAGGGAAAGAAAAGGATAGAGCAGGTGTGGGGGTTGAAGGGAAATGATATGAATGGAAGGATGTGAGGAGGAAGAGGGACCCAGAAAGATACTGAAAGAAGGTTTCCCAAGAAAACAATCTTTTCTGTGTTTCAGCACACCTTAACCTTAATTGAGATAAACAAGCTGAAATATTCTTGTGTCTGGAAAAATTGTCAGAATAATTAAAATAAATAAGAAATTTGAAACCCAGATCAAAGTACTAAGAATGTACTGAAGTCAACAGAAATGCAATTTGGAAAAGTAATGTTTTTATCAGTGAAATAAAAATGTTCTTTTAGAAACAAAAGAATTCAGGCTAGCAAGAGCTCAGCGTTGTATTGCTTCCTGGGGGGATGTGACTAAGCTTGTTCTCACCCCGATTAGGCACTGACTGCAGATCAGAGTGACAATTTCACCAAGGTACAACTTGGAGAAGCAGTGAGCTTACTGGGGTTGCCCACAGGACCATGGGTGAAGGGGCACTGACGGGAGCCTGGGTGAAAGGCAGCTGTCATCATTGAGAAGTCCAGCCCAGTCTGAGTGATGACTTGAGAGCTACATCCCCACAGCTCCCTGCACTGCTTGCAGACAGCATTACACTCGCCAGGACAGACAGTCTTGTTACTCAACTACTGTCTCTAGTAGTGGCTTATTTCTTACGTAATCTTGGTGGATCCTGTAAACTTCAGATTTCCAGGACACATGAGGTTTGTCTCAAGAGCTTCCCTTGCAGAATAAGCAGAGGAAATTCATTCACAGCACTACACCCCTTCCTCTGGAACTTACTTCCTTTCTACTCCTTTCTTTTGCAATATTTCCAGAGTCTTGCAAGGGGTGATGTATATGTCCACATACGGCTAAGCATTAGGCAATTTCAATGACGACAATTTGCCAGACTATCCCACTTTCTATGGTCATGTGCTTGGGAATACAGGTTCTCTATTTCTATCTCAATTAGCAATATTAGCTCTCAAATCAGATGTCATATAATAAATCTCTATTATGTACATATATGTATAGTGTACATGTAGGTTACGGAATACCCATTACACAAAGGGCTAAGGAATCTGCACCAATGTTTCAGAAATAAGATTCTATAAATGTAAATAGATTGAATTTGTAAGATGAAAACCCCAAACCAGCTGCCATATAGTCAGATGACTGTGGGCCACTGTGGGCCACAGGGTTGAGCCATGAGCTGTGGAATTGAGCCCAGCTGCAGAGAGGAAAGGACATGATACATTCGACACCCAGGAGTCAGTGAACAGATGACTGGAGGTTCAAACAGGTCAATGAGAAGATGGCAGACAGCACTGGGTAGACCAAGTCAACAGCAAACCGAGCGGAAGTCCGGGGGATAGTAGGAATTCTCTTCCTGTCAGTCCTTGATAACATGCAGGCTGTCAGATAACAGGTTGGTGGGATTATTTACCTTTGCAGTGCTGGTCTCCACCTCTTTATGGGGTACAGAGGAGGAAGCCGCATCCCCCCAATCCTTCTGGTGTGTCTGATAAGTTCTTAAGCTTGGTTTCTGTGATTTGATTTTGATACACCCACGTGTCCCTATTGTCTTAATTCACCCACATAATTTATAATGAAGCACCCTTTCTATTACCAAGAATAAGTCATTTATTAGTCTGTACTGCACGGGTGGCAGCAGACAGGTAATATTTTTGAGGGTCCATCCAGGCATATAGTCAACCTCAAAACAGAAATAAAAGCTGAGTGTGAAATGGCGTCCCTTATGCTGAAGCACAGTTTGAAAACTGCTGTTTACATAGATCAAGTCACAGCCTGATTTCAACACCAAATCCTATGGTAACACCCCTTCTTCTGTCTTCTGGTCTTTGAGAGGGGTCTGATGAACTGGGTTATACTGGCCTTTAGGGACGCTTGGTTATCACCATCTGAGGGGTGGGTAGTAATATTGCTGGTTTTCTTTGCCTCCACAGCACTCAGGCTGATCCCATCCATCTCCTTATTCATAAGCCAGGCACTTTCCTTGCTTGTTAAAAGTCTTTCCCAGATCAAGCAGTTCAGAGGCAGAACACTCCTGACTGTCATGGCTGCTTGCATCAGGCCCTTAAGCTCCCCATCTGTTTCCTGAAGCGTGGATTTCCCTTTTCTGTATTAAAGGCTCAACAGGAGTGCTATATTCTGTCACCTTTACCTTATTCTCTTCCTGCTCCTTACTTGACTCTTTGCATGGGCTCCAAGCTTTAGGCTCCCAGCATAGGCTCTGCATCACAGATCTAACCTGTGTACACCTTTTTATCCTGACCTCTCTAAGAAACAGTAAACCAACACTTCCATCTCATCCCCCACTTCTCCATTTTCCTACTGTCTTAGTTACTTTCCTGTTGTTGAGACACAGTGACCAAGGAAACATAAAATAAAGCAGTTAATTGGGGACTTGATATAGTTTCAGATGAATTGATGGGTTTAAAGTGATAATGTGATTTCTTTATTGGAATTTAAAAAGAATATTTATGTATTGCTAATACTGACTCCTCCTTTTCCAAAAATACTTTTTTTTTTACTATTAGTGTGTATATATATATATATATATACACACATACACACACAAATATATATATATATATATATATATATTTGTGTGTATTTGTGTGTGTGTGTGTATGTGTGCCTGAGATTTTCTTTAAATAGTCCTAAGCAGGGGTGGTAAAATAAAAATAAAACTGACCTGGCCATCAAATGATAAAAACACTTAAAGTCAAGCCTAGTGACTTGAGTTTAAGCCTCAGGACCCGCAGTAGAAGAACGGAACCAACTCCCTTAACTTGTCCTCTGACTTCCACACATTCTCCATGACAGGCACGTGTGATAACACCAATGCATGCATGGGCATACACACACACATACCAGTAGTAAATAAATATAACAGCAAAAATTAAAAAAAAAAATGACTCTTGAGATAATAAGAGTGTGGTAGCTCACACTTTTAATCTCAGCACTCAGTGAGTCAGAGGCAGGCAGACCTTTGTGAGTTTGAGGCCATCCTGGTCTACAAAGTGAGTCCAGGACAGCCAAGACCACACATAGAAAGCCTGTCTCAAAAAAGAAAGAAAGAAAGAAAGAAGAAAACCTTGAAGTTGTGGTCACTTCCTGTTAATGTTTAAACATGCCTGTGTCTTGCCACAGCCTGTAGCATCCACATCTGAGCATAAGCCCAGCCACTGATGCCCTGTCTTCTCCTTTGGCTGTGCTTGTAAAACCCTAGATGTTTTGGTTCCTGTCTTCAAATTTCTCTTATTCTTTTGATGCCTTGCTCCTTCTTGAGATCTTGAGCTGGGGTCCCAGTCCCTTCTGTTACTCTCTCCCTGTTGATGGCTTGGAATCCAGATAGATCACGGAGCTCACCCTGAACTGGTCCTTGCTCGAGGTAAGGTCCACCCTCCCAAACACATCTCTTCTGCAGTCAGCCTCACGCTGTGTGGGTCCTGCTTATGGCAAGCTCCTTCTCACTCTTTCCCATTCTTTGTGGTCCATCCTCATTCACTTTATTCATGATCTCCTGGCATGGTTCATATGAACATCACGTGGGGTAGTACATAGCTGGGTTCAATGGTAAGTGGTTGACTAATGGAACAAAGCAGAAGGGTGGAAGGAGGAGGAGGACATTCAGTATAGGATAGCCTGAGATAAACCATGATTTAGTAAATCCGATTGTTTTACTGATTATTCTAAAATTCAACATAATCCTAAACTATACACCCTGCAGTAAGAAAAAGGACAAATATATTAGGTATAACAAGCATTAAAGAGCTTTGCTGTGGTCATGGGAGTGGTCTTAAAATGTTTCTAAGTGCTGAACGCATTATTTCTGGATTACCTTTAGATGCATTTGTGCTTGAGGCCTTCAAAACCTCAGGCACAAAGACCCATGTAATGATAGCTTGAGATTGGCTTTTATCTCCTGCCTACAGCTCCCGGTGACCCAGGGCTAGTGTTTCATTAGCATTTCAGCTGCCAACGTGTTATGCTAGTGATAGGGTTTTATTTTTATTTTTTTAATTCAGAAGAATAATCTCCATATGCTCTCCTTGCTATACTGTTCTTGCTTGAATTACATAGGACAGCCCAGCATTTCCATGGAATACACTCTGCCGGAGTGTCTGTCGGAGGAGATCAAGGTCTGGGTGTAATGAGTGCAAACTCATTAGCACTGCAACTGTTGCATAGTAGTTTCCTCAGAGATGAAATTTTCCATGTTGGAGGGAAGCTCATTAAGACACCAGATGTGAGCCGGGTAAGGTGGTGCATGCCTATAATCCCAGCACTTGTGGAGGGCAGAGGCAGGTGTATCTTTGTGGGTTTTAGGCCAGTCTGGTCTACAAAGTGAGTCCAGGACAGCCAAGGCTACACAGAGAAACCCTGTCTCAAAACAAAAACAAAAACGAAGCCCCAAACAAACAAACAGAAAAGACGATGCCAGATGTTCTAAGGGAAGGTGAAACATTCTATCCTGTTGGAAGGATCTTAAACTCAGGAAACAAATGACCCAAAGGCTTCAGGAAGTCGCTGAAACTGACCAGATCCACTGGGCCCTTTCCTTCCCAAGTATATGTAAGCATTAAAAGATTGCTCAGGGACTCTCAGACCGGGTGAGCTGCCGAGAAGCAGCAGAGACCAGCCGAGCTGCCTGGAAAGAACACTCTCCAATCGGCTGAGCTGCTGCAGGCTGTGCACTGCGCTCCACCTTCCCACCTTCCTGAGCTGTTACCTGTGCAGGAGTGGGCTTTTGGAGATGCAACTGACTTTGGGTCATTTCTGCTACTGTAAGGAACCCCTCACCAATATTTCTGTCACTAACACCAATAAACTCATTGGTTCACTACGTTGGACCTTGGTGGTGTCCTTGCTTTGATCTGTTTTCAGTTCTCTATCTGGGGTGTGTTTGCCTATAGGCACCCTGCTTCTGGGTTGCCTAGTAACCTATGATATTATCATGTGTCACCTACCTGGCAGACGAAGTTCAGCTGCACACCTTCAAGGACCAACCGACCAACCAGACACTTTGTCTCTCTCTTACTCCTGCTCTCTCTGCCTCGCTTTCTTTCCTTCCCTGTCATGTCTGTCTCTCTCCTTCCCTATCTCTCTCTACCTCTATCCAATAAATCTCTTTCATATAATAGCTGTGTAGTGTGTGGCATCATTTTAAAACAAATACTAACACGGCGAGCAGCCATTTGTTCAGTGTCTGTGTGGTCAACAGGAATCAGGATTCTTTCTCGTGAGTTAAGTGAAAGTTAGTCCTTACCCACATGTGAGCTACAAGGAAACCCAAGCCATTGAACAGCTACTGGAAGAACAGTGGTCTCTGGAGGTAAGAAGATGAGGCTCATAGACTACTACAACTGAAGATAACTAGTAGGTGCCAGTAGGAAGGAGACACCTAACAGGTAAGTGCAGTAATTGCAGAGTGTAAGACAGTGAAAAGAAGACAGTGAGATGTGTGTGTGTGTGTGTGTGTGAGAGAGAGAGAGAGAGAGAGGGAGGGAGAAAGAGAGAGGGAAAGTCCATTTCAGGAGTGCCACCTCTTCCTTGTGAACTGTCTCATCTGGCTCTGAGAGTGACATCCATGTTAAGAATTTCCCTGGGAATGGATGTGTCTCACCCTCTACAGGTTGCAGTATCTGAGGAAATATTGAGGGCTCCCCCAGTGTCTCTGATAGCTCTCCCCTCTGTACAGGCACAGGGAGCTTAACTGGACACAGGCAGCATCTCTGGTGCAGCTTCAAAGGAAGGACGCCCTCACACACAGCCTTCAGTGAAAACCGTATAAAAAGGCTGGGGAGATAGCTCCACAGGTAAAATGCCTACGGCATAAGCGTGAGGACCTGAATTTGGATCTGTAGCACTCACATAGAAACTTGGTACAATGGCAAGCACCTTTAACATTGTTGAAGAGCTGGAAGTGGGTGGAGACAGGTGGATCCCTACAGTTCATTAGCCGGCCATCCTCACTGCATCAGTGAGCTCCAGCTTCAGGGAGAGATCCTGGCTCAAAAAATAAGGTGGAGAGTGGTAGAGGATGTTGACATCTGGTCTCTTCATGAGGACGCTAGTGTGATAGTATTCTCTCTCTCTCTCTCTCACACACACACACACACAGAAAAAAGAAGAAAGAAAGAAAGAAAGAAAGAAAGAAAGAAAGAAAGAAAGAAAGAAAGGAGGAAGGAAGGCCAAGTCTGATCTCCATGTGCTTATTGGACAGTTATTATTTCTTAGATTTATGTAGGCAGAAGATTGAAACTTTTCCACAGGCTGCATGATATAAACTCAGGGGGCTCCTGTGCACAGGGAATAGATAGATACTATCTATTGGCATGAATACCAATAGATAGTATTGTTGCCAAAGAGAGGTGGATTCATGATAATCAAAGAGATAGTTGTGAGACTCTCGATCCTGTACCTGCAAGCAGGGGCTGGCCCTGTGTGAAAACAAGGGCTTTGTGAGGACATTACTCTCTGGGGACGGTGAATATGGAAATGACTTTAGCGCATTTGTTTATTTGGCTCTTCCATGTGACGTGACTTGTGTTCAAGAGGCTGAGTGATGCTCTGGGTTTGTTCCCCCCAGGAGTCTTCATTGCAAACAAGATTTCCCGGCAATTGATGCTATTATTGTTGCACATGTCAACAGCTCCTGATGGCTCGTTTCTATTTCTCTGCAGTGATACCCATGAAGCCCTATTAGGCTGCAACTAAGTGACATTTTTCTTACTGTTTCTTCTTCCCACCCATATAATTGACATATTATATTTTGTCCTGTATCATCCTTTTGTATTTTGCAGCAAAATGTCCACATTTCTCATGCAGCCACCCAAGTTGGCTCTTGTGTACCAATGACAAGGATCGGTTTCTCTAATAAGAGAAGCCACTTCCTGGTGCTTCTGGATCAGTGCTCATCGGAGGGGCCCACATGGTTTGACAGGAGAGACTTCAAAGTTCATTGCTAGGATGATTTACAAAACTAAATAAGAATTGGACTGGGAACTAATTTTTTCTTATGAAGTTAGTAACGGCTTTTACCTGTTAAAAGTGCACAAACAGACTATCTGTTTTCCCAGAGAACTTGAGTATAATGAAGTTTAAGAAATAGCTATAGAATTAAATTATTTCCAAATCAAATTCAAAACTCGCCTTTTTGGAATTCAGAACCTTTATCATAAGAGCATTGAATTTCCAAGCTGCAAGATTCTGAGAGATAAGATCTAATTCGTTTTGGTGTCTCCATCAATCCAACAGTGAATCAATCAACGAGATTTTCTCCTGTGTCTGTATAAAGGAAGCAACAATGACCCGAGACAAAGCTTAGAAAGGGAGATTGCCGCAAGCTGTGCCTAGAGCTGCCAGACCCTATGAAGGTGTGACCTTAGTGGGTGGGATTCATTAAGAAGGCAGGATTTGACACTGGCTTTGAGAATCCATATTTGAAAAGAGAACAAAAATATGGGGAGGGTTTGTGGCATCAGGGTCTACCTGAATAAGTAGAAGCTATTGGTCAGTGTTCCCACTGACCATATAGGATGGTCAGGTATGATATGGAGCTGACATGTGTCTTCAGGGACCCAGTATAAGAGAGTAGGTAGTGGGTAATGCAGAGACTGAAACACTGAGAATAAGTGGCTGCAGTGTTAGGCCATAGGCAGGACTATGATATCAACCTTTTTCCCATGCCAAAGCATGGAGAACATCTAGGAAGAGGTGGGGCAAATGACTGTAAGAGCCAGAGGATAGGGAAGAACGCTGTCTTCTGGATATGGCAGGCCCCTTGCACACATAAACTCACAGGAACTGTGGTTACCTGCATAAGACCTGCAGAGATAAGCCAGTTAAAAATTCCAGCATGGATGGGGAGGTGCTCATGAGGCCTTACCCCTTACTGGGATATTATTGTCAGCTAATGACTTCTGGGGGAGGGAGTGTCATGGGCTTTGGTGGGGCCTGGGCAGTGGTAGTTTACATATTTTCCCTCTCATGCCTAATACATGTAGGCAGCTCTAATTAGCTTGGTGACTTACAAATAATATTACTAATAATGGTGCTAATTAAAGTTTAACAGAAGGCATGAAATTGGCAGTGATATGTGTTTGAAAGGACCCAGGAGGAGTTGGAAGAGGCGAGCAGGGATGGCTGTGATCAAGAAACATTCCATAGATATATGAAAATTTTAAATAAAGAAGTGTGTGTGGCCAAAAGAGTGTGGGGCTATTAAAGACTGGCAGAAGACTCAGTGCCTTTAAGACAGAGTCCAAAGGGGAGACCACCCTAGGTGACAGTGGCCTGGGACAAACAACTTTCTCTTGCTCCTTTCTTCTCTGTTGCTGGGGAGATGCCAAAGTTTGGCAAGCCACCATGGCAACTTCATTCATCATTCTGACTGGTGACATCTAAGGACTTCCGGAGGCAGAGCCACTCCCAGGAGGAGCTGAAATTAAATTCAGGGGGTGCTTCAGAAGGCCAGATCATAGGCCAGTTCAGAGGCGCAGGTCAGGGCACTTGGAGACCTAGGGATACTTTGAGCTTCCTGCCCACACTGCTGTTCTGTGTTGATCTGGTTCAGACAGGAAAGACCGGGATCTTCCTGTTTGAGCAGTTACTGTAATCTTCTTCCTGCACATCACCTCTCACTAAGATCTGTGCTCATTCTGGAATATGTGTGCGTTTATGTGCTCTGCATTCAAAGCTCCAGAACTAGGTAGGTGCGTTTAGAATTGTTGTGGCGTCTTGTGAAGTGACCAATTAGCACGCAGTTAATTTCTTTATTAAAAAAATCCTCTTCTTTTAAAATCTCAGATGGTCTACACAGCATTTCTACTAGCATATACAATATATAATATATATTATATAACATATATATATATACACACACACACATATATATTTCTAAATAGAAATAAATTAGTATTTTCCTGACATCTATTCTAAATGTTTTGAGTAATTTTTCCAGTTTTATTGAAGTAGAATCAACGTGCACATCTTTTTGTTCATAGTACGCGGGTCTCTCCAGTCTTGGGCTTTCAAGTTTCCCGTGTTCCTATGTTGGATGCTTCTGCTTGGAAGATTCTACTCATCCCGTGATGACTGATTCGCTGGCATTCATTTCTCTCACAGCCTTTTCTTTTTTTTCATTATCTTGCTGGCCCTGAATATCTCCATCCTGCTCCTGTCTTGCCTGTTTCTATTCCTTGTATTCTTCATTTCATAACTCAGCTGGTATTCTCTCTCCATTGTCATGAATCCTCAAGGATTAACAATCTCATTCCCTTCAAAACACTTCAAGAAGTGGTTCTCAACCTATCGGCCATGACTCCTTTGGAGTAGCACCAAATATCCTGCAAATCAGATATTTACATTATGATTCATAACTGTAGCACAATTATAGTTATGAAGTAGCAACAAAATAATTTTATGCTTGGAGGTCACCACAACTTGAGGAACTGTATTGAAGGGTCGCAGCATTAGGAAGGCCGCGACCCATTCGTTGATTTAGAGGGTGAGCAGCACATTTGCATCTTTAGCAGGTGAGAATCCTTGCTCTGCTCACTCTTTCCTGTCTACTGCACCTGGGTTTCTGATTTTAAAGGTGAGCAGTTTTGCAGAACATGTGTTGCTATTTTATGAAAGATTTATTTATTTATATTTTATGCGTGTGTGTGAGTGTTTGCATCTATCTAAGTGCGTATGTGTATTGGTGTCTATGAAGTCAGAAAAGAAAGTTGGATCGCCTGGGGCTGAAGTTATAGGTGAAACTGAACTTGGATCCTTTGCAAGAGCCATCTCTCTAGACTGTTGTTGCTATTATTCATTCATCTATTTATTCATATGTCATTTTCTTTGCTCATCATTATTCATCTATCTTGAGCTTTTGAGATCTGACTGTATTCTCTTGAAGCACCATGCACTCTGCTGGCCAGTGTGGACTGCAGAGCATCTTTGTCAGCAAACTTTTCTTCACTGTTGGCAGCTGATGGTTTTGATCCAGGGCACAACTCAGAGGCATCCTTCAAAACTCCAGTTATCCCAGGACACCGCAGTCTATTCACTTTCGTCAGCAGGTGTCGCCTTGTCCTGTTCCAACCCCCCCCCCCCCAAGAAAACCCAGATAATTCTTTCTGTTCTTGTGAAACCCCTTCTGTGTTTATCTTCTCTAAATGCTCTTGTTTTGCTTTTATCATAGAAAATTGATCTAATTGGTAATTACCTGTGGAGGAATTTTCTCTTTCAATGTGCTGTTGAACATGGCTAAGTCCAATTGTTATTCCTTCACAGAGAATGTCCCTTTCTCTCGGAAAGGCAATCTTCCAGCCAATATTTTATCATGTGTCTAGGTGTGGATACCTTTCCATTCCTCAGTTCTGTAGGGATCTCATATCTAAAGATGGGCTTCTCGAAAACCTCAGGGCATCCCTCTTCCCTGTGTCTCATGCTCTTGGTTCTCTCTTTGTAATACCTTGATAGAATAAGATTTAGATATTCTTAACTAATTTCCTCTGTGCTCCTATTTGTCCTATAATTTTATTAAGCTCTCTATGTAGCAATTTAGTATTTTCTTCTAGATCTATGTAGTCCTTGAGCCGCTTCTAACAAGATGCCTATTGTTAAATTCATAGACATAATGACAGCCAGATAGATAGAATCAGCTTTCCATTACTATAATAGAATTCTGAGATAATCAGTTTTTCAAGAGAAAAAAGGGTTGTTTGGCCCCATGTTTTAGTAGTTTGGATTCTAGATGGGTTGGCCCACTGCTCTGGGACTGTGAAATCCCACCATGAAGCAACAGTGTCCTGCATCAAAATCTCTCATGTGAGGTCTGGGAAGACAAAGAGAAGAAGAGATTCCAGAGTCCCAGCACCCAGTCACCTAAATACCTCCCACCTGTTGTGGACATTTTGGTTTACGATATGTAAACATGTTTTTGTTATAATCCCAAGTGAGGATTTTAGTTTGTCCACACCTGTTAATTGTCTTGTGTGGAGTGTGATCTTTGCCAGCTGGAATTAGTTGAATTCTGAGGACTTTGAGGGCTATAAATATGATAGCCCAGAGGAAGTGGTGTGGTGGCTTAGAGGAGAGAGAGGAGGAGTACTTGCTGCACTTGCTGGGTTGCCGTTGTCCCCCAAAAGAATCCCATGACCCTACCCAGCAGGAAGAAATAAAGAGGGCTACATCCCTTTTCCCTTACAAATTTTTTCCCCTACTTGGGCTTGGGGGTTAGAAAGGAGGTATAAGCTTTAAGGAATCCCCAAATAAAGCTGTGTTTGAAAAACTAGCATCTACCCCCCACCTCTAAAGGTTCTACCCCAGCAGTAAGGCCACACTGGAAACCAAATGTCTAATGCACAGTCATGAGAGAGACACTCAAGATCCAAACCATAGCTGATAGAAAACTATAGACAGGCAGATACAGACAGGTGATAGAATAAAGATGGATACATAGACACGATACAGATAAAGAGATAGATGATGGCTTGACGTATAGAGAGATAATAGATATAGACAGATAGTAAAGATAGATAGAGATGATGATAGAAATAGATGAATGACTAGATAGATGGTAGATAGGCACAGAGGTAAATGATGGATAAGGTAAGAAGAAAGATTTTTCTGCATGCTTTCAAGGGGCTGAGGATGGAACCAAGAACCAGTCACCTGCATCTCCAGCCCTCCAGTTTTTGTGTGTCTCATTAACATTTTATAAAATTATATTTTATAATGGATAAGAAAATATAAGACATGAATTTAAAAAGCTTAGGCGTGTGTATGAGAGAGAGACAGACAGACAGACAGATTCTGTAGAACTTTTGCATTTGGAGTACATTCTGCTTGTTTCCTCCTTAAGGTACAATGTCAGAATACCGCCTTGGCTTCCCTTGAAGCCCAAGGGCTGGTTCAAGCTTATGAGCATAATACACCATTCCAAGAGAGCTGAGAGAAGTACTGGGTATCTACCAGCAAGCAACAAAGAATGAAAATGGCCATTGGGAAGTGAAATATATAACTGGGGAATTTGTTAAGCAATCCTGACTCTCAGAAATAGTTCAGTCTGGAGAAAAAAGGGATAACAAATGTTTATTTCTTTACATTTTAAACATTTTTCCCAACCCCACATCTGAGTATCATCAGTCACATCGATGTTGAGAAAGCTACAAATTTACCTCATTTATTCAAAAGCACTGAGATTTGCAGTTTCACAACCTGCTAGCATCTTTTCATTAATAATCCCAAGCTCAGGCTTTCCTGCTGATGTTTTATTGCAGAGGTGGAAAAGCACTAAGTGATGTTTTGTTCCTTTAATTTTCTCATGCAAACAAAGTCAGGGAACAGAGAAAAATGCACAGCGACCATAGAATGTCATTATTATTTTATCCACAATAGTAGTACAATTCTCCATTAGTACAGCTTTCTGGTAATAGTAGCACATTAACACAGGAGGACCCGCCAATGAGAAAGATGGATTCCCTAAAGCTCTATGAATTAGTTTGCATGTGGCTAACTGTAGCCCATCACTGCCAAACAGAGTAATGTCAAAGTAGTCGATTTTAGACCTGTCTCCCCAGACTTCTGATGATGCATTAGCCACAGTTAAATTTACTGATAGATACTCAGCCTAACCTGGAACCCTAGCTAAGATTTCAGGGCTACCTTCTATGTGTGACATGAGGGGCTACTGATCAAAATTTCTTCAAAAAGGAAACACAACCTCCTTTGTCATTAAAAAGGACAGTGTAAAACTGTTCCCTTTGGGGGATGGCAAATTGTATGTGAAGAGCCAGCCTGCCTCCATTTTTTGGGGGCTTTAAAAGCCATCTTATAGTAAAGACATTAGGTTCATTCTTGTTTATGATTAAACCTTTGTTTTTCAAGGATTGGGCTATTCCCCACCTGTAGCCTTAACTACAAATGCTGTGTACTGCTTTATTATGCCTTATTATGTTTCAGCCTCTTCGGAATTGTGTCTTTGTGTCAGGAAGCTGTTAAGACTAACTTGTTATGCTTATGTTTTGCTCCTCTAACCCCACCTATTTGCTAGCCAAATTCTTCCATTTGGAAACCCCCTACCACAAAGCTACAAAACCCCTGTCTTTCTTACATGCAATGCTGACCTCTCAAATCCTGCCTTAGAGGGAGGCCGCCTGTATACATGAATAAAGATGCTTGTTTTAATTACCAGCTTGCTTTAATTAATTTGTCCATGATGATTTGGGTCAGTGGTCTTTCTCCTCCCATTTTTGGGATTAACAGTATAAAGTTAAGTTTGTCATACAATTTTCCTAATGAAAGGTGAGGTAACCCTTTTGGGAGGAGGCATAGGATGGAGTCATGTACTAGCTTAAACCTCCACAATGGAAAGAGATTTGTGAAAGGATATAGGAAAGTCTCATGTATCTCTTGCAGAAAATTAAGTAACCACTTACTGAAATATAGCTTTGACTTCAGTTAGAAATCGTGGTTCCAACCACAGTTGTATTTGTAAAATACATGACTGTTACAGCCAGAAATTGAGTACTACTTATAGATTTTATTTATTTAGTATGTGTGATTTCCTGCAAGTATGAGCTCACATGTATGCCTAGTGACCCCTGAAGCCACAAGAGGGATTCCCTGGGACTGGCATCACAGAAAGTTGTGAGCCAACACGTAGGTGCTGGGAACTGAACCTGAATTTCTGTGAAAGCAGCCAGTACTCTTATGCTGAGCCATCTCCCTACCTCTAAGGAAATTGATATATTTTTTTAAAATCACATCACTGTTGTTGTAAATATTTTGACTGTTTGGTCTCAGCAAGAGTCTGAAGTTGTTATATCTATCTCATTTAATCCAGAGTCACACACTTAATTATTCTGAGTTTGGGCTTGCAGCCTGAGTACTGTTTATTACATCTAAACAATAACGAGTCACACATTCATTATTCTGAGTTTGCATGTGCAGTCTGACTGTTGTTTATTTCCTTGGGCACTCCACTGCAGAGTTTTGTCTCTGTGCCTTAAAAACTTCTCCTGAGAAGCATCTGCAGATTTTGCCAGTCTCCTGGAGGTCAGCGTGTTAAAAGAGGGCAAGTGCTGTGCACAAAGGTAAATGAAGGAATCAGTCAGTGCTCTGTTAATAAAGTCCTCCAGCTTCACAGTTCTGCCCTTGGCAAAGCAGCCATGTTCCCTTATGAATAAACTAATGGACAATTTAAAAATCAATGTCAGGGCAATGCTGGTGAACTCAGCTCCCAACATACTCCTTTTCAGGTTGCCAGGCAACCATCATCTAGATCCCAAATCTTGTGTGTGTGTGTGTGTGTGTGTGTGTGTGCGCACACACACACACACACACACGTGCGCATATTTGTCCTATGGAAATTCAAAGCCCAGTTTTTTGTTGAGGGGAGGAAGTTAGAGTGTTATGAATGGAGGTTTGCAAACAAGTACAGAACCCATGAAGATAACAAGAGGACCATGAAAAGAAACCCTTTTCTAAGCAATTCCTTTTCTTCTACAGAACAAAAGAATGAAGGTGAGTAAGGGATTCTTTCTTGTGGCCTCTCCAGATCATTTGCTACCTGGTCAGATGACTGTTTCACTGTATGACATGCCAGGGCGACCATACAAAACATAAGATTGAATGGCATTCCAGCATTAACTTTGTGCTGGAGACATTTTTAATGAACGAATGCCTCTGTTTTGAACATTTACTATTTCATGGCTACTTTTCTGCACCCAGGGTTGGGAAATTTTATGTAAAGGACCAGATAGTAAACAGTTTAGATTTTGAAGCTAGGAGATGCTTTCTGTCCTACGTCCATACATTATGAGAGTAACAGTGGCAGCTCCAATAAAACTTACTTATATGATGGCATGTGATAAGGGGCCCTGCTGAGGTCAGGTTTGTGACTAGAAGTTCTTAGAGCTGGCATTACAGGTGGTTTTGAGTTGCCATTGAGTTCTGGAAACCAAATTCATGTCCTCTGCAAGAGCAGCCAGTGCTCCTAAACAATGAACCATCTCTCCAGGCCAGAAGTTTCTTTCTAATGACATTAATCTCTTCACTGCTTTGTCTACACTTGCTTCTCCTAACCAAACTGTGCACTTTTCACGCCCTTCTGCTCCGTTTTCCATTTCTGATACTTATTGTAAATGTGGATAAATGCAACAAGAAATAACCATGCCAAACACAACTGCTGTGCTGTTTTCAAATCTCCTTCAACACGTCAATTAGTTTACTACTTCTAAAATACACTCAGCATTTGAGGACAGACACAGGATGTAGACAAATTATTGTGCCAGAACATGGTGTAAAGTGACTCCAGCAGTTCCCTGGAGAATTCTCCTTCCTGCCTGATATCTGTAGAGCATGGTCTTCACTGTCCACATTTTTTTTAGCATTCCGTTTGTTTGATTTGGGTGTGTTTGGAGGATGGGGCTATGGGATTTGTCAGATTTCTTTCTTTCTTTCTCTCTCTCTTTCTTTCTTGCACTCTTTCTTCTTTCTTTCTTTCTTTCTTTCTTTCTTTCTTTCTTTCTTTCTTTCTTTCTTTCTTTCTTTCTTTTTCCTTTTCCTAGCATGTCATTTTCTCAGTTAAAATCAGCAGCTTAGACACCATATGTCGCTTCACTTTCTTTCCTGCTTAGAGAGTCCTTTGAGAATTTGTTTTAATATTCCTTTGTTAGGCTGGGGCCGAAGCTTGGCAAAGTAGAGCACTGTCTAGCATGGGTAAGGTCCCGGATTTGAACCTTGAATGCACAATAATAGATAAATATATAGTTTTACTTTTAAGTGCCTTGTAATGAATGAATCCAAATAAGTTTCAGATCACCTTCTGTGGAAACAGCCAAGCAATGGGATAAAGCTCAGTGGGCTAAGGAGTACTTTTTTCTCAGACTCCAGGACCTTTGCTTCACAATGGTATTGTCATTCACTGACATAAGTCTTGTGTTTCTAACGCAACAACAGATGAAGGTTTTAGTGTTGAAACAGGCTAAAAGCACTCCTGGTTTTGCAAGCCACGTCCTGGCATGCTTGGTATGGAGTGTCCCCCGGAATGGGTGGGCTGGCTGGTCTTATCTGGCATAAGCTAGACTTATCTGAAAGAAGGGGACTTCAATTGGGAAAATGCCTCCATAAAATCCAGCTGTGAGGCATTTTCTTAATTAGTGATTGATGGGGGAGGGTCCAGTCCATTGTGGATGTTGACATCCCTGAGCTGGTGGTCCTGGGTTTTATAAGAAAGCATGTTGAGCAAGCCATGAGGAACAAGCCAGTGATCAGCACCCCTCCATGGCCTCTGCATCAGCTCCTGCCTCCAGGTTTCTATCTTGTTTGAGTGTCTGCCCTGGCTTTCTTCAGTGATATACTACAATGTGGAAGTATAAGCCCAATAAAAGCTTTGCTCCTCAACTTGCTTTTTGGTCATAGTGTTTCTTGACAGCAACAGAAACTCAAACTAAGACAATAGAAAAAAAAAACAAAAACTTTTTTCCATAGTGTTCAACACTTAGCGGTTTTCTCACATCTTGGTGGAACAGGAAGAGCTGACTTGTTCTCTTCAGCAATAGTCTAACTCAGCCTTAACTATGAACTTTCTTAAAATAATATAGGCACTGGGAACTTTAAGAGAGAAATATTTGAGGATTTGTTGGAATTCTTTAGTTTTCTCCTGTTATGAATGTGTAGACAGAAAAGTCAATGAAAATTCTTAGAAGGTCTGATATTTAGCTTTAACTGTTAACTTGACACAATCTAGAATATCCTAGGAAGAAAGTCTTCATGAAGGATTACTTGTATCATATTGGCCTATGGAATGTCTTTGGGGGATTTTCTTGATTGCATTAGTTGAGGTGGAAAGACTAGCCCACTGTGGGCAGCACTGTTCCCTAGGTTTACGTCTTGGACTGTATAAGTATAGAGAGACGGGGCTGAGAGCAAATAAGCATGCATGCATTTATTTCTCATATTTCTTGACTCCAGATGAGATGTGGTTAACTGTTTCAATTCCTGCCACCTTGACTTCCTTGTAGTGATAGACCATAACCTGGAATTGTGAGCTAAAGTAGATCCTTTCCACTTGAAGTTGATTTTGGTTGAGGTGTTTTATCATAACAACAGAGTTGAAACTAGGGCAGATGGAACTCCAGCATGAGCACCTCAAGGTGACCTGTGTTGTAACTGCCATCTGGCAGACACAAGCTTCATTACACCTGCAGAGGAGTGGGGACTTCGCAGCATATTGTCTCAATTATTATTAATAGGAATCCTCATTGGCATCTTGCCTCTAAAAGATATTAACATGTAATTTAGAAACAGAACCTAGGCTGTAAGTAAAATTCTACTGTTTATTACAAATCCATTTTCCATGCATGGATATTACATGTCCTTTCTGGTAGCTTCTAGACATTTGGAGATAAGAAGAGATGTTGAACCGTAGATTAGACTGTAGCTTGGTTGTAGAAAACTTGCCTTCCAGGGACAAGCTCCTGACTCAATTACCAGGACTTCAGCAAATAAATAAATAAATAAGAAGTGCTGAGAATTAAAATATTAGAAGGAAACTGTTAAATCAGGGCTGGGAAGATGGCTCAGTGGTAAAAAAAGGGAACCAGACTTTGGATCCCCAGAACACACAGAATGCTGCATGGACGTGGTAGCATACCTGATATTCCCAGGGCATTGGCTAGTGAGATCAGCCACATCGATGAACACTTAAGGATAAGCTAGAACCACCCAGAAAGATTCTAACATTAACTCTGGCTTTTACACCATGCACATACATGCATATGCACACACACACACACACACACACACACACAAAGACTGTACAAACATACATGCAAACATACCAGTATGCACATAACACACACAAGAAAAAGAAAAGAAAAAAGGAAGAGAAGGAGGGTGAGGAGGAAGGGAAGGAGAAGAAGAAAAGAAAGAGGAGGAGGAGAAGGAGGAAGAGGAAGAAGAAGAAGAAAACTATTGAATCAGTCGCAATCACTACACAGAGAGGTATTTTCAACTGAGAGCAATACCTGACTTTAATCAGATTTGAGGTATGAATGTAAAGGCGGCACAGAACTGAATTATGTTCATGAGCCACAAATTCCAAGCAAGCGAAAGCCTGCAACAGTGGGAATCAGAAAGTTTGGAGGTCAGTACTAAGACTAAACTTTATGAAGATTTAGACCAGTTAGACTCCTACAGGTCAAACTATATAGGGTAGTTTGCTCCGATAATGCCAAAAAGGCAGCAGTTAGCTGTTTCAGGAGACTCCTTGGACAGTGCCCAAGCACAGCCTCATCTTTCCACTTGGACCCTGTCACATCTTTACATAGGAGAGGCAGTTACATGTTTACCGTCTTCTGCCCTTTGAGGGGTGCACGTAGTTCTGCTGAGCCGTGCCCTTCAGGTAGCATGGGCACTGTAAAAACAGCTCTGGGCAGATCTTCCACCCAGGACATGCAAATGAGAGTCTAGGGGTCAATGCCCCCAGCGCCTTCAGAGTTTTTATCTCCTTAAAGCCTCCTCTTGTATGCAAATAGTATTCAGACCTTCAGGAGCTAATATCACAACACAGTGTCATACGCTTATGACTATAAACACACAGGCTTCATTTTTACCTAAACACAGTTTGAAAACAATTTAATTCCTGGGCACATCTTGCTCCTAGTGTCCTATTTTTTTTAAATGCCATTAGATGTTCATAGACCCTTTAATATATAGGTACTTGAAATTAGATATTAGTTTGAAGATTATTAGACATTGTTTCATTCAAGGCTCTGAAATCACCATAAGGTAGTTAGAAGACAGAAGTGACTTAGCAGGCTCCCCACCTTAATTCCATAGCATTATGCTAAGATATTATTAATACACTGGCCTCTCTTTCTCCTTACTCACTTTTTGTAAGGTATCTTCTGTGCTGTAATTGTATGATCCTGAGATGAATGACCTTCTTGCATGGCTGTCCAATCTTGGGCCTCATCAGTCCCTTCATCCATCAAGTGTCTCTGTTTGACCATACTGGTCTTTAGACACGGCTGGGTTAATAAGACCCTGTTGCCCTGTTAGTGCTCTTGTGCTATCATATTATTCCTTGGATTCTGGTTTGTCATGCACATCACATCAGATTGCACCTTGGGGAGCTAAGATAATGAATGCTTGCTACATCCGTGTTCACCGAAGATCTGAAGAATTGCTGATGCAGTACAGGGTCTGTGGAAGTGTGTGTTATGTAGTGATCTACAGAAATTGGAGAAAAAGAGGATATTTATCTCTTTCATTACAAACACTCACATATCCTCGAAGATGCACTGTGATTGTATTTTTAAGCTGAATGGAAATGCTGATTTTAAAGCACTCAGAAAAGGCTTGCTGTGGCCTTCATTATCCAGTGTTCCTATGCTCTGTAAAGGTGTTCCGGATTAGAAGGTATCAGACAATTGTCTCTAAGGGAAAACACACAGTTGGACCTGTGTACGTATGTACCCACATTTTTCATTTGGTCAGTTATTTATATATGCACCAATTTATTTGGATTTCTTTCTGACATAAAACATCTCAAAAGACTAATAACTATTAAGAAGATTTAATTGCAAATAAAAATCTTCTGACAAAGAAAATATATTTGTTTTTATTGTTGAATTTTACCAAAGTTTTGATGAACCAATGCTTCTCAAACAATCTCAACAAATCAAAAGGAAGAGAACCCAGGCAAATTAATTCTATAAGGCACACATTACCTTGACATCAAAACCAGACAAACACAAAGAGAAAGGATAATGTAGGCTGGTATCCCTGATGAAAACATGTGTAAAAGCTTTCTATAAAGTCTTTCAAACCAAATCCAGCTGTAGATCAGAAAGATTACACACTATGAACAAGTATGCAAGGTTGGTTCAATGTAAGCACATTGGTTAACATAATATACCAAAGTAACAGAATCATGGACCTAAATTATTTCAATATGGTCAATACAAAATTACAAAATAAATAATAAAAGTCAACAACCTTCAAAATAAAAACGATTTCTAAAAGAATATGTATAAAATGCTGTATGAGTGGGGCTATAAACTAGTACAACCACTTTGGAAAACAATGTGGAGGCTCCTCAAAAAGCCAGAAATAGATCTACTGCATGATCCAGCTTTACAACTGGCGGATTCCCAGAGATCTTCTACATCTCACCACAGAAATATTCATGTTCACTGATGCTTTGGTCACACTAGCCGAGGAATTAAAACAACCTGTATGCCCATCAACTGATAATGAAAATATGGTGGATATACACAATGGAATAGATACTCGGCAGTAAAGAAAAGTAAGATCATGAAATTCAAAGGTAAGTGGATGAAACTGGGAAAAACAAACAAACAAACAAACAAACAAGTACACAGTGAGGAAACTCTGGCTCAGAAAAAGCAACACCAAGTATTCACTCTCATATGTGGATTCTAGCTTCAAACTCTCGTTTTGTGTGTTCAACTCTGAGTACATATGAAAACTAGAAACAGGCCATGGAAGCATTCACTAAAGGAAGAGTGGTAGTAGAATGTAGGTAAAATGAAAGTATAAATGGGGATTAGTAATGGGGGCAAAAACGTTCAAGTCGGTAAAGGAGTGCAGGGGTTGAGAAAGGAGGGATCAGGGAAGGTTAATGGAATGAAGTGTGCCTGAAAAAGTTACCTGCGAACCAATGATCCTGCAACACAAGTCAAAGAACATAGTAAGAGAACACGTGATAAGAACCATCGTGGAGTGAGGGTTGCTGAGAGCTAAAGGTACAAATGGGATAGGATGGTAGGGGAGAGGAAGGATAAGGGATGGGTTACTCAAACTAAGAGCACAGGAAGAAAATTTGTGAAACACCACTAGTTTGTAAGCTATAATAATACTTTTAAAAAGGAATCTGAACAGAGGTACCTCACATGGATGAACAATGCTGCTACCAGAACACATCGATTCTTAAATACTAATCTTAGTGCTAGCAAAAGTTACCTCTCTATGGTCAGTGATGCTCCCGAGAAATCTAAGACAAAACAGGCCATTGTCGTTGTTTTTGGGTTTTCCACCATTACTACATTCTACTCATAAGATCCTGTTGCTGAGGATGCTGCACATTTTGATTGCAGATGACACAGAGATAAAACTTAAACTGATCAGAAAACTCTCTGTGCTGGTTAATTTAACTTTCATAGCGCTGGTGCTACGCTGGCTGATGGGGGGACATTAGTGGTCTTACACAGCACTGTACCACACTGTACCACACATCTCCCAGGAAAGATAGGCCCACTGGGGCAACAGGGGCACCACTGTTTATGGTGTAACTAACCACTCATGATTTAATTTGAGGCCTGCTCCATAGGAGGAAATTCATGTCTGGTACCATAAACATGAGTAAAACTCACGGCTAAAGAAGTCACAGCCCAAGGAGGGGGACCCAATTTTTCTAAGTGAGCATGTTGTCAAAGTGCACTCTAAACAATTATGTTTTCATCCATGTATTAGTGCTCTTCTTAACCTTGGCCAGAAAAGCTTCTTATCGCAGGGGACTCATTACTGTTTATAGTGCTACTCCATCTATGTCACCTTCCCTCCCCACCCACAAGGCTCGGGGAACATTTTGGAAGAGGGGGAAGGAAAAATGCAAGAGCCAGAGAATGGGGAAAAGTGCTGTGAAAGAGTCTCTGGACACGACATACTGTAACACACGTGTACTCACAGCTGCTGTGGTCACCTGTACAAGGTCAAGCCAGTTACAAATCATAGCATGGAGTGAGGTTGAGGGAACTTCCAAGGCTACACTTCTAACTGAGAATCTACTGGTTGTTGATGGCTACTGAAGGAGGGAAAGTTTCCGTTCTCTGCAAGTGTGGCCATTGGTAGGTCTCCGTGCCTCAGTAGATGAACCCAAGCCTGTGCTTCATTATCAAAGCATTAACAACGAACTCAGTGAGTTTATGTATATACATGACACTTAAAAGAGGACATGAGTTGAGAGGGAGACTTGCTGGGTGGCAACCATTGAGAGTTGGAGGGAAGGAGAAGGGGATGGAAGTAATCAAGATGCATTGTGTATACATATATGAAATTTTCAAAGAAAAAAATGATGACCTTCCATGCAATAAAGTGTTGGTGACCTAAATTAGCATTGGGGCATTGGGGCATGCTAAGTGCAGGGTAAATAATGCGAATCTTTCTCAATAATATTGACAGGTTTTAGTGTCACAGCAGTGAAATACTGTAGAAAAATCTCATCGAGTCATTTTTTTCTTACTGAGTGGATTAGTAAGGTAATAGGAAATAAATGAGGCTTAAAAATTCTTGAATTCCCTTTCAGTAACCACATTGGTATTCTCATTGCTACAAATGAACTGTTCACATTGCTCATGATAAGAACATCCTATCTCAGTGAAGCTGGGGTTTAGGTAAGTGTATCGATCAATCAATCTCATCTTCATTCATGAAACTAATTTCTAGATATGAATACCTAGACTGCCGGATGCTCAAACATAAATGGGGCATCTGTATCACACTCTGTCCTCCCACAGCTCAGAGACCATGATGGAAGAGGGGACATAAAGGTTGTAAGAGCCAGAGGTGAAGGGTAACTACAAGAGAATTGTGTCTTCTGTTCACAGCAGTGCAGGTACACAGATGAATCCACAGTGTTGTGATAGCATCCACAAAAGCTGTGCAAGCATAAGCAATACCAAATTCCATATGGAGAGGAGGGGCGGACATAAAATAAAGTTTCACTGCTAGCTAAGGCATATTTGCAGGGGATGGCTGCAAGAGCGGCTGTTTTCTTTAAGCATGTGGCTTCTGGTGGATGGACCTCCCTCCAGCAAAGGCCATATACCCAAGAGTGTATGGGCAGGGCAAGCTGTGATTGCTAGATTTTTTTTCTTTTTTTAAAGACACTAAGTAGGGTGTGCAGGGAAGTGCTATGGGTCTTCAAGGAATAAAGGAATGGGTGAGTATGATTAAATTGAATTGTATGAAATTCTCAACTAAAAACGAGAAAAAAATATGGTTACTTCAATGCATTAATAACAAAATTTAAAATAAAAAGGCAAACCATTTTGTATGAACAATAAGTTTTTAAAAAGACATTTATTTGTCTTAAATTGGTGTTTAGAAAAGAAAATCTATATTTCATGTAGCATTGTTCTTTGATTCAATTCGTTTAGTATTTTAAAATTCATCACTTGAAGTCCCTAAATGTTTTGTTTGCCTTTTATAGTGGACCTATCTTGACATTGCTATCTAGATGTGTCTCTTTCTACTGTATCATTCTGGAAAATAAAAATATATCTCTAACAGGGAGCAATGTATGTAAAGACAATATAATGAACTGCCGAAAGCACTGGAGGCTGATGCTTACTAGAATTCTGTATACATTTGTGAGCATTCTGTAGGAAAAGAGAAGGGGACCTTTGGTGGAGACCCAGCAATAATTATACAGCATCTATCAGAAAGTTTGCAACCTCAAGCTCATCATGCTTGAGTGTGACCACAGCTTTTGGTGCCAGTTTCTCTGACGAACTTTAGGAGAACCTGAGGGCATTGTGCTTATCAAACTCAGCAGACAATAGTAACCATGTCTGGAATCGTCCTCGTTTATAGATGTCTCCATTAGAAAATGAGTAGGTCTGGAAAGTGAATGTAGTTAAGTTGCAGTATGCAAAAATATACATATAAAAGCTAGTGGCATTTCTGTAAACTAACAATGAACTTTCAGAGAAAGAACTGCAGAAAACAACTCCATCCACAGCACTCGGGTGCATGCATCTGTACACAGGCCTAGAAATTGTCACATCAGACAGGCTGAAACTGAACACCTGGCCTCTACATCTGACCTCTACATCTGACCTCCAGAGGGAGAATCTCACTTCTTTTCCTCCTACTCCTCCTCCTCCTCCTTCTTTTCTGTAGACATAATAAAGCACTGACCAAAAGAAATTTGGGGAGGAAATAGTTAATTTAGCTTATACTTCCAGGTCATAATCTGTTCCAGAGGAAAGTTAGAGCAGGAACTCAAGAAAGGAATCTGATAGCAGGAACCTTGGCTGCTTGCTGGCTCACTTTCTGATTTGTTCATATTCCTCTAGTTTTCTTAAACAGCCTAGGACCACTTGCCTAGGAAATGATGCCTTCCACAGTGTGCAGGACTCTCTAACATCAGTCAGAAATCAAGACAACCCTACAGACATGCTCACAGGCCAACCTAATCTAAGCAAGTCCTCAGGCAAGGCTTTTCTCTCAGGTGCCTCTAAGGCTGTATGAAATTGACAAGTAAAGATAACTAGGACAAACCCTTAACTTTGTGGGAAAATAACGAGAAGCTTACCAGAGGACAGGAGAAAAGGAAAATTGTAATGAGAGTCACCCTTCTCACTGCACGAAGACAAGCCAGAGTATTACTAAGAAGCAATGGCCTCGTGGCTTTTATGTTCTGGTAATGCTGAATAAACATGATAGCCCACCCCATATGGGAAAAGGTGTTTCTGTAAGATAGCACTGATACAAAGGTTAATTTGGAATTTATCCAATTTTAAATCTAATTTAATCTATATTAAGGAGATTGTGTATTATTGGCTATTCTAGAAATCTGTTTTCTTCATATTATAAAATTAATCTAACATAAACAAATCTCCATCTTTTTAAAAAGACATTTAACATGGAATACATCATTTAATCTCTCATGATGTGGAGAAAGAGCTAAAATAACCAGATTTGAAAGAGTTTATTGTTATATCTCAACAGAATGGGTAAAAGGCATTTCTGATAAATTAAGAAAACGTCTCTTTTAAAATTTCATTCATCAACAAATTATTATTATATGTTTTATAAGGTAGGAAGAAAACACGGTTAATTCTAGTTTGTCTTAAAATGTACCATAAATTTAAGAAAAACTTGTGAAATATCACCAGACTTTTTATTATTGAAAAATTAGGTGTAGAATGTAAAGTGCTTTTGATATTTATCATGAGCAAGATAATGAAAAGTTTAGCAGAAGAGTTAGAGATGACAAAAGGCCACTGGCTTAGGAATTAGATGTGATATATTTAATATTAATATATATATTAAATATATGTGAGAACATTCTATGTATTAAATATACAGACTGTGGTCCAGCTAGTCCAACAGTGACTGCTTAATAACAGAAGATCCAAGAATTCAGTAGTTGTTCGGTCCGCAAGGCTGCATGTCCCAGCTAGTCTTCACTCTAAGCATAATCCCAAAGAAGTAGGCTATAACATCAGTGAAGGAATGAACTTGACAGTGAGAGCGAGCAGACAAAGGGAGCAATCTTTCTTCGTTCATTTACCCTTTATATAGGCTGCCGGGAGAAGGTGTAGCCCAGATTAAAGGTGGAACTTCCCACCTCTAAAGATCTGGATTAAAGATGGATCATCCCACCTGAAAAGACCCAGAGTAAAAGCGGGTCTTCCCACCTCTAACGCTTTCATTAAGAAAAAAGTCCCTCACAGATGTACCCAGCCACTTGGGTCTTATTTAATTCCTGATATAGTCAAGTTGATCTCAAGAATACCACAAATAGCCATCACCATTTACACTTCGTCAGCAGGAGGTACAATCTTCTTATGCCATGATTATTTTTCAAATGAAACAATAACCAAGTAATAATTAGGTAATAATTACACATAATACCATATATTCCTTGAAGAACATTCATTTATTTTCTCAAACTTAAATATGATACACTGATATCCTCTTCATTGATGCTATGATTAAGAAATTAAGGAAAGAACACAAATATCTATACAAACACATTTTTTTTTAACAAAATAAGACAGAAACACTTACGTCAAGTATAATCATCATTTCTGCAACAGGCCACATGGTCTTAGCTGGTATTTATAACCACCTTCCTATTCTACTCATTCTGTGTTTCCTCCCCTTTCTGCAGGCACCTCAGCAGGTCTTGGCTATCTCCCTGGAGGAACGACCCATACCTGAAAAAGAAACTTTTATTTGCCTGCTTCATTTGTTTTCTCGGAGGCTAATTGCCTCTGTCTGCTAACCTAGTCCTAGTTCTGAAAATATTCTAGGCCTAGGTTAGATTGTACAGAGGACTAGGCCTAGGTGAGCAGACAAAGGCAATAAGCCTCCGTGAAAACAATTGAAGGAGGTGAATAAAAATTTCATTTACATATGGCACTCAATGTGGGGGTGCCAAAATGTTGCTTTAGAAAACACATGAAAATCCCAAATGCTCCTTTTACCATTGAAGACTCAGAAGCCAGATGTTGTGATGAAAACCTGCTAGCTAGGAGAGATAAAGAAAGCACCAGCTGACCTTCCTCTTCAGCTTACTCAGCCCAGCTGACAGCCCAGGAGGAAAAGGCCAAAGCCAAAGAGCTAAAGAGTTCTTCTCCATAGCCTCTTATACTCTTCTCTCCAAGTCCTTTCTTACTTAATCCCTGTCGGATGGTTCCTTGCTCTGCCTCTTGACCTAGGGTTAACTTTATTAAATCATGTATGCAGAAAACTCTTGGATTAAAGGTGTGTGCCAGAGATGAACCACACCTTGATCATCTGTTTACAATAAACAGAAAGTTCTTGAATTAAAGGTGTGTGTTGTAGATAAACCACACAAAACAAGAAATAGGTTTTTGCAGTTCACAGTCTCTGGGTCCACAATGGGATGAAATATACTGCCACACATGCCTTCATTTCTAAAATGCCCTTTGTCATTCTGCCTGGATTAGGCTGTTATGGTTTCCCATCGAATTTAATCACGGGACATGATCAAGAGAAGCCTTGAAGGATTGCCTGTACTCCCGACATAATCTTTCTTATCTCTGTTGTGGAGAAGCAATTCGATTTCCTCTTGGTAATCTGGATCAATCACCCCTCCTAACACTGTTCTTCCTTTTTCTTAGCCTGTTGGTTTAAGGGCCTCAGAAGCCCAAAGTGTCCAGGGGAAAGCCTGAGCCTCCAGTTCGATGGAATGTTTGTTTTGTCTGCTGGCAGGAGAGCTCACTACTCTGGAACCAAAACTCCTAGGCCAAAAGAACTAAAGATCATGGGAACAGGAGGCAAAATTTTCCTAGTGGGTCACTAAGAACAATAATGACTGGTACTATTCACTTTTCTACCCCTTGATTCCTAGACCCATGGATAGTGACTTTAAAAGAAACCATATCATATATTTGATGCATATTCAAAGTACATACTGCCTTCTGTAAAACCCTCCAGGCTGCTGCCACATATTTGGCACTGTAAATGTGTTTTCAAAAGGCGATTCCATCTTTCTATCAGGCCTTTGATTCAGGATGATGGGGAATATAGCAAAACCAGTGGATTCCATGACTGTGTTTGATGATTTCCATGACTGTTGCAGTTTTCTCGGGATGAAGTGAGTTCCTTGGTCAGAAGCAATATTCTGTGGAATATCATGATGATGGAGAAGGCAACACAGATGGTGGTTTTGGCAGAAACGTTACACGCAGGAAAGGAAAATCTATAACCAGAATAAGGATCTACTCCAGCAGGAACAAAGCACTATTCTTTCTACTTAGGAAGTGGTCCAATGCAGTCAACCTGCCACCAGGTCACTGGCTGGTCTCTGCTGTTGACAGATCTGGCACTCAGCAGCAGCTGTAACCAGGTTAATCATGGTAAGCAGGAGTCTGTCTTTTCAAGCCCGTGCATAAGCCCCATCTATGCTACCATGGCCACTTTGCTCGTGAACACATTGGACTTGATGTGAATGGCTCCGGAAAGAAGATGACTGTTTAGAAAATGCATCATCTTATCTTCTTGACTACTGAATTCCTGCTCTGTTGAAATCACCTTTTAATGAGCATTTACACAGGACACAATTACCATTCACATCATGCACTTATTTGTAGAAATCTATCCACGTATTTCTTCCCTAGATATCTTTCTCACCAATTTTCCAGTCACGCTCTTCCCAGGTCCTCTGTGACCCAGCCAATCCACTGGGTATACACCATGAATCAGTGAACAATTGCACATCTGGCCACTTCTTCCGAACTCTAATACCATGTGTATTGTCCAAAATTCTGCTGTGAAGATTTCCCTTCACTGGTGTCTTCCAGGATTGTGCCAGAAAGGGTTTATAATGCTGCAGCTGTCCACTTTTGGGTTGTGCCTGTATAAGATGCAGAACTTCAGCAAACTAGGCCCTAGTCTTCTCTCCCTCAGTCAACCCCATAAGGGCATAGGGCACAACCCCATAAGGGGATAGGTGCATAGACGGCATTGTAATGAGAGTGGAAACCATAGGCATTTGGGTAACTTCTTCGTGTAACTTGATTGTGCCTTCAAGACCTGCTTGGGCTTGATCACACATATACCACTTGCATTTGCTAATGGATTGCTGCTGTGACCATCATCCTTTATCAATTGGTGAGTCAGATAACATTTAGCTCATAGTGAGCAGCTCAGGTGGCCCATTGTGAAACACTCACTTTCCACTACAGCCCAATAGCAGGTCATGAACTGTCTTTCAAAAGGGGAATAGTTGTCTGCAGAAGATGGTTACAGCCTTGCTTCCAAATCCCAAAGGTCTTGTCTGTGATTCACCTATTGGGGCCTGCCAAAAGCTCCAAACAGCATCCCTACCTGCTATTGACACCTCAGATACCATAGGGTCTGCTGGGTCATATGCTCCAAGTGGTAGAAAAGCCTGCACAGAAGCCTAGACCTGTTGAAGAGCCTTCTCCTGTTCCAGGGCCCACCTGAGTCACCTGGTATATAGACTCAAGTAACACACCCAAGTGGGGGAAATACTGTCTCCAAACCTCTAGAGGTCAACTAAACATTGTGCCTCTTTTGTGATGGTGGGAGGGGCCAGGTACAATGACATAATGACTTATTATTCACCTTAGATGTAATATATCCATATATCCCACACCTCTAGACTCATAAGATTTTCACTGAGGTAGAAAGACTTTGGGTTTTTGTTGACTTTATTTTCCATCCTCTGGTACACATATGTGTTACCAACAGTTCTGATGTGGTTGCCATCTCCTGCTCATTTGGTCCAATCAATATAACACCATCAATATAGTGTAACAATGCAGTAGTTTGTGGAATAAACAGACAATCAAGATTATTCCAAACTAAGTTATGGCACAGGGCTGGAGAGTTAATATATCCTTGATGTAAAACTATAAAGATACAATGCTGGCCTTGCCAACTGCAAGTAAATTGCTTCTGGTGGTCCTTAAGGACAGGTCCCAAGAAAAAGGTTACATTAGGTTGTAAATGGGAATTTCAGCCTGTGAACCAATTTTGAGACTAGAACCAGTTTGCAGACCCAGAACCCCTTGAATGAAAGGACAGTCAGGTTCTTGTAAAGGGCATATGTAATAAATCCCTAATATAATCTTTAACTGCTAACATTCTTAGAGTCTAAGACTTGAATTTTCACTTTAATTTGGCCAACCTTATAATGAGGTTTTTGGTTTAATTTCCACAACTTGAGCTCTGTGGTTGCTGGAGAGAATGTTCTCTTCTAGGACACACTAGAAATCTTTAGACTGCTTAGGAACACCTGGAGCCAGTCAGTTTATTATTGAGCCAGTCAATTATTATTATTATATGTCCTTCACCATATTCTGAGATGCTTGAAGTTGTCCAATGTATGATGGAGTTCATTCCTTTCCTTTGTCGATTTATCCAGAGCTTTGAGGTGCAACCTACTGGCATCGTCATTTTTCTTATTCTCCACAAATTGTCAATTTTCATATACAGAGTCACCAAATTCATTGCCTCTCACAATTTGTGAATCGGGATAATCAAGTGCATTTGTCTCCTTAAATATTTGTAAGCTATTTCATAATATGGGATTCAGTACTCCTCAAGCTTCTACTAAATGTAACTGGAGAGGCTTCAATAACTAGGTGTTGGCAAATTTCAAAGTCTGTTACAGATATTTAATATTGTCCTTATACTTCTGTTGCTCTAGAACCACTCCTGGTACCAAAAAAAAAAAAAAAAGTGTATTACTCAGAGTTCTCTAGAGGAACAGTCTGATAGAATGAATGTATATACATGTGTGTATCAGGTGTATGTATAAAGGGGATTTATTAGAACAGCTTACAGGCTGTTGGAGAGACAGACAGACAGAGAGAGAGAGAAAGAGAGAGAGAGAGAGAGAGAGAGAGAGAGAGAGAGAGAGAGAGAGAGAGAGATAGCAGGCAAAGAGACCAACCTTCTTTTTTCCATGCCCTTTATATAGGCTGCCAGCAGAAGGTGTAGCCCAAAATAAAAGTGGATTTTCCCACCTCAAAAGATCTGGATAAAAGGTGTTATTCCACTTCAAAAGATCTGGAATAAAAGTGGTTCTTTGTTCCTCAAATGATTTCATTATGAAAACATCCCTCACAGGTGTGCCCAGCTACAGTTGTATTTTAGTTAATTCCAGGTGTAGTCTAGTTGACAACCAAGAATAATCATCATGCCCACTCTTTGAGCTGCTGTTGCCTTCACTTCTTCCAGACTTGCATTTTTACGGAGTTAGGAATGAGGCTTACTTAGCAGTGGTCTCTAGCATCACTATTTTATCTGTGTATTAGCTGCTTTTAAGTTTCTATCTCCAGATCTGGAGAGCTCTCCCTTGAAATCCAGACTTAGGTATTTCAAACTAGCCAGATGCATGACCAAGCCCAATCTGCTTCCTGCACAAATCCTGGGTGTCAGACACTTCTCCCAGCCATCTTGGATTTCCTTTTTCCATTCCAAAGGGTTTTGTCAGAAAGTGTTTTGGTTGTGTTAGGAATGCCATGACATTGGGGCTGGAGAGACAGCTCAGTAGTTAAGTTTACAAATGCTTGTGAGAGGATCCAGGTGCTGTTGGCAGCACCCACATGGCTCCTAACCACCTGTAAAGCCAGTCCAAGGCATCTCACACTCTCCCTTAGCTCCTATGGTACCAGGCAAGCAGTAGTGCCCTTCCTTAGATTTATGCAGGCAGACACTCTTACACATGTGAATAAATAATGAATAAACAAACCTAAAACAACAACTAAAAGAATACCATGCCTAAACCCCACTGTTCTCTCCTTGCCTCCTTCTTTCCCAATGATATTGCTGGATTCCCAAGGTGTCTCCTAATTGGTCATAGTGCATCTGCTCTAAATCCCACAGAAATCCCCACACAGTGGACAAGCTGACTAGAAATGCAAACTGTCTTTTGTCTCTTCCAACTGAATCATTCTGATAACAGTCACCAGAAATCCAGTAACTGAGCAATGGCCTCAACAGTCCTCCATAATCCAGTCTGCTCCCTTTCTGAAAGAATCTTGCCATTCTCCCTACCCCCCGTGGCCTCCTACCCCACCTCTGCTCCCTTGCTCTTCTGAGCATGCCATGAGTGTGCCATGAATTTAGTGTTGACCATCAGCCTCATATATTGAATAATCTGCTTCAAAATGTGTACAAAGGTAGGTGCTATATTTGTCATTGATGAAAATAGTGTGAACACATGCTTGGGCTGTTTGCCTTCCTGTTGCTGTGATAAACGCTGTGTCCAAAAGCAACACAGGGAGGAAATGGATTACTTGGCTCTCATTTCCAGCTCACAGTCCATTAGAGGGAAGACAAGGCAGGTACTTAAGACAGAAAGCTGGAGGAGACAGGAACCATGGAGCAATGCTGCTAGCTAGCTTGTAGCCTTGCACTTCATTACCTTTCCTATCCAAGGACCTCCTGCCTAGGGAATGGTGCCACTCATGGTGGACTGGGAACTATTAATAAGCATCATTTAATCATCAAGACAATTATTCTCAGACTGGTATGACCCAGGTAATCCCTCAGCTGCAGGTCTCTTGTTAGGTAACTGTAGGATATGTTAAGTTGATAAAAGTAGCTAGGGCAGTGTTCTTAGTAACCCAACCCTGTATCTTCCTTGGGAGAAACAGTTTATTAGTATATAATTCAGGTGAGTTCATAGAATAAGCTTCTATGAAGGACAAAAAGTGACAGAGAAGAGTTTCATGTGTATAGTTGAGAGAAGTAAGGGATAGCTGGAGAGGGAGGCAGAGAAAACACACCACAGGACTGATACTTTCATGACTGTATTTGGAGTAGAAGCTAGATTGGTAGATAAGGCAAAAGCAGATTCAACTGGCGGAGCCACAGATATGGGCAATTATATCAGACTTCACTTAAGAACAGCTCTTTGTGGTACTGATTCAGAGAAATTTGACAATATGTATTATTGTAAATGCAATGCAATTAAGTTTGTATTTCCTGCGCAATTTCCTCAAAACACAATGTCATCTAGGTACTGGACATGACAGCTGTGACAAGAAGGTCATGTGAGCCATATTCCTGTTCCACTGTCTCTGAAGACAATGTCTATTTAATATGTGAGGTGTATTACTGAAAATGAAAGGTCACAGCAAATACACAGAGCAGGTGAAAGCCCCCTTCCTCTGTTGGGAATCACTTGGCCACACCTTGCAGTCTTACCTCTCCATCACTCTGCACTTATCCATCAAGCCTAGCATAAGGTTGTTCAAGTCTCTCATTTGCTTGAGACTGTCCTCAGAAAGCTCTATACTCAGTAACATTGTGTTAAACAGACTTGCTTGGCTCTCTCTCTCTCTCTCTCTCTCTCTCCCTCTCTCTCTCTCTCTCTGTCTCTCTCTGTCTCTCTGTTTTATACTCCCCACTTGTCCCAGCTCCACCTTCCACAGATACAAGATCCCCGGGCTGGTGAATGGGTTCCTATTCTTGCAGGGTCCTTATGGGATGGCTCATGTTGACACTCCTGTAGAGGAACGTGGTCCACACAGCCAGGTTTCAGTGTTTATTCAGTCTAATAATTACCTTTCTCACCGCTGTAATGAAAATGTTACAAAAGCAGAAGGAAGAGTTTACCTTGCCCCCTGTTTGAGGGCACAGTCCATCATGGTAGAGAGGCATTACGGCAAGAATGTGAGGCATCCAGTCACATCACACCCATAGCGGGAAGAAGAGATGAACACTGGTGCCTGGCTCGTGTTCCCTTTTTCATTCAGTCCAGGACCCCAGCACAGGAGATGGTGCTACATTCATAATGGCTCTTTTTAACCCATTAACCCAGTTAGAAACTCCCTCCCACATTTGCCCAGAGACTTACCTCCTATGTGCTTCGTGCTTCCAGAACCCTCAAGCTGACTGTCATTGTTAACCGTCACTCATATAGTTTCATTTTCTGTACTGCCTTGTGCCGCTCTGTTGCTTTGATCTCTCTAGTTTGGACAGAGTGAGTTCTGTTGATCTGGCCTCAAGTTCATTGATTCTGTTTTCTGCCATCTCCATCCTGCTAGACCTATTCAGGGTTTATTTGGAATATTTATTTTTTCAGTTCCACTATTTCCATTTGGCTTTTATTCTCACTTTTTTTTCCCCTGAGGTTTTCTGTATTTTCATTTGTTTCAGGAGTACAGGTAATTCCTTAGGGAACCACTTTATATATGGGTGTGTTTGTGTGGATGCAGGTTCATCTGCATACATGCATATTCATGAGGATCCTGAGGTCAACTTCTGGTATTGTTTCTCAGGGGCCATCCACCTTATTTGATTTATATGGAGCCTCTGGTTAGGATCTGGGGCTCATGTGGTAGGCTACACCGGTGGGGCAAGCTCACCTCAGAGTTCCTTGTATCTCTGCCTCCTCAGACCTGGGATTGCAACCACAAGACCTGTGCCTGGCTTTTACACACCCAGCTTGCTACGTGGCTTCTGGAGACTGAAGCCACATGCCTATTTGGCAAACAACTTACCCACCACGTTAACTCACAGCACCTATGGGAACATTTTCTAGTTGTTGCCTTAAAATTCTTGTTATGTAGTCCCAGCAGCTGAGATCTCCTTGGGTTGGATCCTGCTCAGAGGTTTCTCTCCTATTGTGACTTTCCTGGTTCCTGGTATGAAATATGACTTTTTAAAAACTGTTCTGTGAACATCAAAATGTGTCAAGAGACTCTACCTCCTATTCAGCTATCTCCTTTATCAGGTGGGTGGCCTGCCACCAAGAAGCGGTATATTATGAGTCAGACTTATCTTTCTGCTAAGGTGGGAGTAGTGACTAGTCTGCCTTGCATTCTCTTTTCCATCTCATTGATGCCAGGTGGAGGTAGGGATGCTGGGAATGAGATAGCAGATTCCCAAACTCTGGCCTTTTCCTAAGTAATGAGAATTTCTGAGCAGCTTATCAGTGATTGCAAGGCTAAAGATAAAACCTTTGGCAATGACATGCAGCGAGTGGCTCTTCAAACCTCTCTGCCAGATGCTGGGGTCATGCCTGCATGTTGCTACCAACCATGCACATCCGTCCACGGATAGCACAGACCCTATGTGGGCCAAACAGGCCCTTTGCACATGTCTGTTCCCAGAATCCTCTATTGCTGGTGTCACACGCATATGTGAGTGCCTGGTCCAGCAGAAGCTTCCAGAAGAGGGCCTTGGATTCACTGGAACTGCAGTTACAGATGGCTATGAGCCATCATGTGTGTGCTAGTGACTGAACTTTGGTCCTGGGGTGGAAGCCTGTGCTCTTAACCCCCCGAGCCATCTCTGCAACCCAAACAATCTTTTTTGGGGTTGTAGAGTCCCTGGTCTGAGCTGACCACCTTCATGGTGGGGACCATCTGGTGGGGACACTGAATTTTAGCTGCTTTGTCCTGCTGTCCTTGTCGCCCTAGAGATGAGGACGATTGAGCTTTCACCCTAATTAAAACCTGGCATGTGCTTTTGTTGGCCAGCTTACCCTCCACAGAGACCCACATCTTACTTGGTTATGGCTGTGCCTCTCAGGTTCCCTCTAGTTGTGTGTTACATGCTTCAAAGCCTTGCCTTTGAAGCAGAAGGCAGTTTGGGGAGAAGGAATTCACAGCATGAAGTTTTAGAACCCAATAACAGAAGTCCTGTGTAGCTTGTTCCACAAGTCTCTCCTTTGCCCACGAAGCTTTCAGCTTTCCATTGCTGCCCAGCCAGCCCCTTGACAGTGACCAACTTTTCACAGGTTGGGTCAACACACATGGCTCTTTGGAGTGTTCAGTTAAGTATTAATTCAAAGATCTCTTCTCAAATGGGATCTAACTAACGTGGTTCTCCCCACTCCTGTTAACCCTGATGCCAGCACCTCGCCTTTTTTGCCTTCATGCCGCACGGAGCCCAGTGATTACTGTGTTTTATGCCTGCTTCCTTGTTATGTGTGTGGCTGACCCACCGTCATAAGAGCTCTGGGATCACTGAGGTCATGGCCATCTAGGGAAGCTGTGTCTGCTGTCTCCCAGGGTTCTCAGTTCACAGCGGGGATATGCTAAATGAACATGGACTACCCAGGGCAGACTAGGCGGCTGTTACCATAACATGCCCTTAATCATGATTACATGTAATACTGGTTGAAATGTTTTCTCACGTTTAATTTGAGTTTAAACTTGGTTTATATGCACAGTAAAGGGGAAATGATTCCAATCAATGCCCCAAATCTGAAAATTTAAAATATAAAGCCAGCTGCTGCGTGCACGTGAAGTAGTCAGGCTGTGTTAAAACCTGCATCTTGATGGGTGGATACGCAAGCCTATGCAAAGGCATTCCACCGATCTTTCTGTGCTCACCTACACACTGCCTCTGCAAACACAGGAAGAAGCTGAACAGGAAACACGGGGCATACAGTCACCAAAATGAGAATGTTAAAGTTTGCTTTGGGAGTTAGAAGAGTAATGATGGTACAAATTGCTATTTTTTTTTTAACTTAAATGATGAGCTTTTTTTGGTTATGGCTATTGGAGGCTGCTGGGGGGGGGTTCCTTTTCCTTGGGCTATGGCCACTAGCAGGTTACCCATGCTCTAGGGCATGACTCCACATCAATGAGAAAATGAGAACTGATAATTTGCTAATTGGACTTAGTGAATTCTTAAAAAAAAAAAAAGACGTGTGAAGTTGGAAGGGAAATGTGTAGGCAGTGTCATGGCGAAGGTGTGGGATAAATATGATCAAGATACATATGGTACATATTTATATACATGAAATTTTAAACGAACTAAAAGAAACTAGTCTACTGCTCTCTTGGATTTTACACTTTCAGGTCTTAAGGAGACATTGCTTTTACTTCCATCCCAAATAATTAAGATATAAATCAATATTGAATCTCAGCATTCTGGTTCTCTATTATTATTGGCTTTAAAAGCACCATTCCAAACATGTGTTTTACACATGTGTGTGGTTCATGCACATGAATGATAAAGGTGTACATATCTTTGTATAGTAGGCATGAAGATGCCTGAGTAAGACATTGGCCCTAAATGATAGCATTGAGAAGCGGTTTCTCACTGAACTGAATACTTGCTTTTTGGCTCAGCTGGATGACCGGGAGGCTCCCTAGATCCTGCTGTCCCCACCTACAATGCTGAGGTTATAAACACGCGCAATCATACCCAGCTTTTTGTGGGTTTTCAGATGCAGCTGCACGTTTGCAGAGAGAGAGAGCACTCTTACCAACTGAGCCACCTTCCCAGCCCTGCATTGAATATTTGTCAATAGCTTTATGTCAATAACTTTATGTTATTGATAAATATTTCCTCAGTGGATTTTCAAGCTTAGTTTATAGATTATCACGGGAAGTTGTTACTGGATGTGAAGATCCACCTTTGCAAATCAAAGTGATGATGACAAGTCCTGTGTTACACACCAAAATAGACATGTTGGCTCTGGTGGTAGGTGTTAACCATGCCCTTCTCTGTTCACATGCCTCATCTCTCACAGTTGTGTGCCTTGCTTTCCCCAGCTGGTCATGGCTGGAGGCATCATTTAAAACAGTGCTGTGGAATTCACTGGTGGTTAATATTGGAAAACCTTGAGCAGAGCTAAGTTGTCAGCAATCTCCTGCGTGCTCACATCTCAGTTCTCAGAACAAAACCAAAATGGTGCTGAAGCCGCAGGTACAGATGGGGAGTAACTTGGTTCTAGAGAATCCAAAAGACACATTCTCTTTTTTCTAAGGAATACCAGCTACTAGTTCCATTCCTGCCTCTTGCCCATGAGACAAAAAGTTGAAGCATCACAGTCAAGAGCTCAGTCTCCTTTTTCTCTGCATACCTGTTTGCTACAGATCAAACTGCTTGATGTACCAAAATGGGTTGTGAGTTCTTCCTTCATACCATTACTTTCACAGGGCTGACGGAGACACTGGGAACATTCCTCTTAGGTCTCAAATCAAAATAAAGCCACTGTTGCCCTAAGGAGCTTCCACCCAGCCCCAATGAACATGCATCCTGCTGTCTCCTGCAAGTTAATGCTGAAGGTTCTGCAACATCCACGTTCATCTCTTCACAGCTTGTCAACAGCCCTTCACAGATCTGGGAGAGACCCATATGGCCCTACTCCTCCTGGCTGAGCTATGGGATACCTACAGATCCTGGAGGAGGGCCAGTCATCTTCTTGAGTTACGTACCCATCACCTAACTCAGCAGACTCCAATAGATAGCTACATCCCTGTGGTCACAGACAGCCCTGGTTAAAGTCACTGGGTCATAGACCAGGAAGAAAGGGCATGAGTATGGGAGAGTTGTTAAGAAAGAAAGAAGCTCAATCAGGCTGGGAGGGAGATAAGAGAGAGTGAAGAGAACAGTAATAAGAATTCATTATAGAAAGAGGTGGGGGGGATCCAAGATGGTGGCGCTAGGAGGACACTTCATCTGAGGAACAGGACAGCAATGTCTGTATAGTGACTAAGAGACTGAACTATGGGCCCTAAAACTACAGTGATCATGTTTCCCAGGTGAGAGGAAACTCCACAGTGTGGGAATCAGTTGGGTCCACTCTCGGGTCACCCAGCCAGAACACAGAAGAGATCCCGGGTTGCACAGGCACTAGGTAGCTGGACCAGAGCCACAGGCATGCTTGTGCTGATGATCACCTTCCCAGGCTGAACGGTGGGCACAAAAAGCACCAGAGACTGGGAGTCCCAGTCGCAAGAAAAACCCACAGGGAAGGAAGGAAATGGTACTGACCTCAGGTCAGCCAGTCTATCCCTGGAAAAGGTCCCGCAGACCGGTGGGTACACTTAGCCAGCCCTGAGCAGGGCTCCAGCTGCCAGCACAGAGACCTGCTGCGTGCCTGACTTTCTGTCACAGACAAAACTGTGTGCTCCAGGACGCCAGAGACTGGGCTTCCCTGTTGGGAGAAAACCCCACAGGGAGGGAAACAACTTAGAGCACTCAGCCGACCTCCCCCAAGCCCCAACAGCACACACAGGAAAGTTCTCAAGAAAAGGTCTCAGGTTCCTGCCCAGCCACCAGCTTGGAGCCACCACCTGCCAGCACCTGCACACTCTACACACCACCCCAAACACTACAGACTGGGCCTTCCTGTTGGGAGAAAACCCCACAGTGGGGAAAACATCTGGCCCTACCTCAGGACACCTAGCTCTGGAAAAGTTTCTGGCTATCCACAGGATCCTGACTCTAGCCTCCAGTTGCATGCACCAGAGCGGAGCTCACCTGCCACTGACTACCGCTTGGGTACTGGGGCACAGAGCCCTAACCTCAGACCTACAGAAGCCTGGGATCCCTGAGATCAACCTTTAGATACTGCCCCAAGGGGCAACCGGTTATTCCTAACTAAACTGACCAAACCACGGGGCACCCAGGGTACTAAATTACAGCAGCTCACTAAATTTACAGCAAGAAGCACAGAAGCAGGGCAGCTGTCTCCAGGACTTCTCCGGGTGAGAGGAAAGCCCTCTTGACTAACAAGGAACACAGTTACCACTCAGGTCTGTATTCCTGAGGTGAGCTGTGGCAATTCCTGAAAAACACTAGCCATTCGGTGACCATACCCAAAAAGCTGAGGCCTCCTTCAGGAAAAATCATCTTCCTACCAAGGGGATTCTCTCCAACACAGGATCCCAGGAACTACCAGAAACCAATACCCAACACCTAGGATAGCCCAATGAGTAGAAGCCAGCATAAAAGCTCAACCAACAAATGACAGAGCAATATGGCATCTCCAGAGCCCAGTTATCCAGGGGCAAGCAGCCCTGGACACCACAGCATAATTCAAGTTCAAGAAGATGACCTAACATCTATGCTTATGAAGAAGATAATAGAGGAAACAAATAAAATGCGTAAAGAACTAGAGGAAGATAAAGTCAAACAGATTATGGCCATCTATAAAGAAACAGAGGAAGATAAAGACAAACAGATTATGCCCATTTGTAAAGAAATACAGGAAGTTGCAGCCAAACAGTTTGTGGCCTTTAGAGAGGAAATACTTAAATCACTGAAAGAAATGAAAGAAACAGAGGGTTGTTCAAACAAACAGCTGGGGAATTAAAGGAAAATACAGTCAGACAGGTGAAGGAAATCGACAAAACGGCTCAAGATCTGAAGACAGAATTGGAAGAATTAAAGAAAAAGCAAATGGAGGAAATTGTGGAGAGAAAGAACTTAGTGAAGAAAACAGGGGTAAGCATAGCCAATAGACTACAAGAGATGGAAGAAAGAATATCAGGTGTGGAAGTTACAATGGAAGAAATCGATGTAGCCATCAAAGAAAATGTTAAATCTAAAAAATTCTGGACACAGACTGTCCAAGAAATCCAAGACAAAATGAAAAGACAAAACCTTAGAATAATAGGAATAGAGGAAAAAGAAGATTCCCTCCTCCAAAACTCAGAAAATATTTTCAACAAAATTATTGAAGAAATTTTCCCCAACTTAAAGGAGAGACCTATAAGAATACAAGAGGGCTACAGAAATAGCAAAAAGCCTACACACACATAGAAACTGAAGAATGTCCTACTAAATGACAGCTGGGTCAGGGAAGAAATAAAGAAAGAAATTAAAGTCTTTCTAGAATTCAAAGAAAATGAAGACACAACATACCCAGACTTATGGAACACAATGAAAGCAGTACTGAGAGGAAAGTTCATAGCACTAAGTGCCTTCAAGAAGAAATTTGAAACATCTCATTCAAGCAACTTAATGGCTCACCTAAAAGACCTAGAAAAAAAAAGAATCAGACACACCAAAAAGGAGTAGATGGCTAGAATAATCAAACTCAGGGCTGAAATCAATAAATTAGAAACAAATAAAACAATTCAAAGAATCAATGAAACCAAGAGTTGGTTCTTTGAGAAAATCAACAAGATAGACAAACCCTTAGCCAAGCTAACTAAAAGGCAGAGAGACACCATACAAATCAACAAAATCAGAAATGAAAAGGGGGACATAACTACAAACACTGAGGAAGTCCAAACAATCATTAGGACTTACTTCAAAAATCTATATGCCACAAAATTTGAAAATCTAAATGAAATGGACAATTTTCTTGATTGATTCCACTTACCGAAGGTGAATCAAGACCAGGTAAATCAATTAAATAGTCCTATATCCTCTAAGGAAATAGAAGTAGTCATCAAAAGTCTCTCATCCAAAAAAAAAGCCCAGGACCAGATGGTTTCAGTGCAGAATTCTACCAGACCTTCAAAAAAGAGCTAACTCCAGTTCTCTTCAAACTATTCCACAAAATAGAAACAGAAGGAACACTACCAAATTCATTCTATAAAGCCACAGTCACCTTGGTACATAAACCTCACAAAGACTCAACAAAGAAAGAGAATTTCAGGCCAATCTCCCTTATGAACATTGATGCAAAATTACTCAACAAAATACTTGCAAACCGAATACAAGAACACATCAAAAATATCATCCACTATGACCAAGTAGGCTTCATCCCAGGTATGCAGGGGTGGTTCAATATATGGAAATCCATCAATGTGATCTACCATATTAACAAACTGAAAGAAAAAGACCACATGATAATCTCCTTAGATGCTGAAAAAGCATTTGACAAAATCTGACATCCGTTCATATTTAAAGTCTTGGAGAGATCAGGGATACAAGACACATATCTAAACATAGTAAAGGTGATATACAGCAAGCCTATAGCCAACATCAAACTGAATGAAGAGAAACTTAAAGCAATCCCACTGAAATCAGGGGCAAGGCAAGGCTGTCCACTCTCTCCATATCTCTTCAACATAGTGCTGGAAGTCCTTGCTAGAGCAATAAGACAATTGAAGGAGATCAAAGAAATAGAAATTGGAAAGGAAGAAGTTAAAGTATCACTGTTTACAGATGATATGATAGTATAGCTAAGTGACCCCAAAAATTCTACCAGGGAACTATTACAGATGATAAACATCTTCAGCAAAGTGGCTGTATACAAAATTCACTCAAAAAAAAATCAGTAGCCTTCCTGTATACAAAAGACAAAAGGGCTGAGAAAGAAATTAGGGAAATAACACTCTTCACAATAGCCACAAAACACATAAAGTACCTTGGTGTGACTCTAACCAAGCAAGTCAAAGACTTGTATGAAAAAAATTTCAAGTCTCTGAAGAAAGAATTAGAAGAAGATATCAGAAAATGGAAAGATCCCCCATACTCATGGCTTAGCAGGATTACCATAGTAAAAATGGCCATCTTACCAAAAGCAATCTACAGATTCAATGCAATTTCCATAAAATTACCAACACAATTCTTTACAGACCTGGAAAGAAAAATTCTCAACTTCATATGGAATAACAAGAAACCTAGAATTGCTAAAACAATCCTCTACAATAAAAGATCTTCTGGAGGTATCTCTATCCCTGATCTCAAGCTGTACTATAGAGCAACAGTAATAAAAACTGCATGGTACTGGCATAGAAACAGAATGGTGGATCAATGAAGCCAAACAGAAGCCACAGAAATAAACCCACACACTTATGGACAATCTGATTTTTGACAAAGATGCCAAAACCATACAATGAAAAGAAGATAGCATCTTCAACAAATGGTGCTGGTCTAACTGGATGTCTATAGGTAGAAAAATGCAAATACATCCATATTTATCACCCTGCACAAAAGTAAAGTCCAAGTGGATCAAACACTTCAACATAAAACCAGACACATTAAATCAGTTAGAAGAAAAAATGGGGAATAGCCTGGAACTCATTGGCACAGGAGACAACTTCCCGAACAGAACACCAACAGCACAGGCTCTAAGATCAACAATCAACAAATGGGACCTCATGAAACTGAAAAGCTCCTGTAAAGCAAAGGACACTGTCATCAAAACAAAACGACTCCCTACAGATTGGCAAAGGATCTTCACCAACCCTGACAGAGGGCTAATATCCAGTATATATAAAGAACTCAAGAAGTTAAACAGCAACAAATCAAGTAATCTGATTGAAAAATAGGGTACAGAGCTAAAGAGAATTCTCAATAGCGGAATATCCAATGGCAGATAAACACTTAAAGAAATGTTCAACGTCCTTAGTCATCAGGGAAAAGCAAATCAAATGACCCTGAGGTTTCTCCTTACACCTATCAGAATGGCTAAGATGAATAACTCAAGTGACAAAACATGCTGGAGAGGATATGGAGAAAGGGGAACCCTCCTCCACTGCTTGTGGAATGTATACTTATACAACCACTTTGGAAATCAATCTGGTGCTTTCTCAGACAACTAGGAATAGCGCTTCCTCAAGATCCAGCTATACCACTCCTAGGCATATATCCAAAAGACGCTCAACTATACAAAAAGGACATTTGTTCAACCATGTTTGTAGCAGCTTTATTTGTAATAACCAGAAACTGGAAACAATTCAGATGCATCTCAGTTGAGGAATGGATACAGAAATTGTGGTACATCAACACAATGGAATATTACTCAGGGATTAAAAACAAGGAAATCATAAAATTTGCAGGTAAATGGTGGGAATTAGAAAAGATCATCCTGAGTGAGGTATCCCAGAAGCAGAAAGACACATAGGGTATATACTCACTCATAAGTGGATACTAGACCTATAATATAGAATAAAAATACTAAAATCTGTACACTTAATGAAGCTAATCAGGAAGGAGGACTCTGGTTAAGATGCTCAGTCCTCGTTCAGAAAGGCAAAGAGGATGGACATTGGAGGAGGGAGAAAATAGGGAACAGGACAGGAGCCTACCACAGAGGGCTTCTGAAAGGCTCTACCCTGCAGGATATCGAAGCAGATATTGAGACTCATAGCCAAACTTTGGGCAGAATACAGGGTATCTTATAAAGGAAGTGGGAAATAGTAAGGCCTGGAAAGGACAGGAGCTCCACAAGGACAGCGATAGATTCTAAAAGTCTGGGCACAGGGGTCTTTTCTGAAACTGATAGTCTAGCCAAGGACCACTCATGGAGATGGCCTGGAACCCCAGTAGCCTATGGCAGTTCAGTATCCAAGTGGCCTCCATAGTAATGGGAACAGGGACTGTCTCTGACATGAACTGATTGGCCTGCTCTTTGATCACCTCCCCCTCATCGGGGAGCAGCCTTGTCAGGCCACAAAAGAAGACAGTGTAGCCACTCTTGATGAGACCTGATAGACTGGGGTCAGAGGGAAAGGGAGGAGGACCTCCCTTTTCAGTGGACTGGGAGAGGGACAGGGGTGGGGAAAAGGGAAGGTGGGATTGGGAGGGGAGGATGGAGGGAGGTACAGGGGAGATACAAAGTGAATAAACTGTGATTAATAAAAATAAAAATAATTAAAATAAAAATAATTCATTATAAATATGTATACAATTGTCAAATAAATTTAATAAAACATAAAAATAGTGAATGTGAATATATTTCTAACTTTGCAACATTGCAAACAGTGGTTTAATACATTTCCTGGAGCACTGAAATAAGTAAAGGTCAAAATAATTAGAAAGCTAGAGTTTGCAAAGTTCTGGAGCTGGGTGCTAGGATGTTTATACAACACGAAGAATGAATATTGATGCTGCTAAATTCTCATTTAAATGTTAATTAAATCTAAATTGATAAGGTGTTATTCAGAAACAATATTTTCTCTTATGTAGTTGAATATTATTTATGCTATTGGTTCACTTACTCAAAACCTTCTTTATAGAGAAGGCAAGAGTAAACTGTTCTAGATTTTTGCCAAATAAATAAAGGTTCTACCAAAATATCTTACTTTCTGCATTTTCTGTTGTGGTTAAATATTCTGGCAAAAGCTACTTAGGGGCAACAGGCTTCATTCTGGCTCAGATCTAATTACATCATGGTGACAAAATCAAGGCAGCAAGAGCTTAATTCTTACATTATTACATCTACACTCAGAAAGCAAAGAGCTACCCATGTTTGCTGCTCGAGCTCCCTTCTCCACTCTCATAGTTTAGGATCCCAGTCAGGAGATGGTGTAGCCCACAGTGGTATATTCTGCTATTAAGTTAATGATTAAGATAACTCCCATAAATGTGTCCAAAGCGTTGTCCTCCAGGTGCTTCTAGATTCCATCAAGTTGACTGTTAACACTGCTTATCACACTAACACATCAGAATACAATCAGAAAACATCATTTGGAGTCCATGCAATTCCATTAACATCAACAAAATCTTAAAAGACTCTTAATGAACTAATTATTTTGTTTGTAAAATGTAGCAATTCACTTAAGTTATTAGAAATCATTTTATATTCTTTCATATATGAATGAAGAGAGGGAGAAGGAGAACTTTCTGTGTTGCTACTTTAAGGTAATTCAGATCTTCCATTGTAAATGGAGCCAGCCATAAATTTGAAGAGTCCTATGTGTGTATGTCTTGACCATCAATAACTTCCTCTTCTTGGAAATGAGAATCTTGCAGTCCACAGGCCTCTCTGTCTATACTGGAACATATAGGTCTCAAAGGAACTGAGATTGCATCTGAAGGCACCGTAGATGAGCATCAGAATGAATGGTGGCCTCTGTTCTAAACTGAGAAGCAAAATGCCTGAAACAGAGGGTCTGGGCCAGGAAAGGCGATGGCGTTGGCACACTACATTGACTGACATATTGAAAACTTAGGAAAGCAGAAATGAGGAAAAGTCGTGGAGGAAACAAGTGGCGTCCCATTGCTGAATTCTAGCAGCATGGCTTCAGGCACTCAAGGTGCAAGAGAGTAGGGTGTAAACTGTGCTATATGAAGCTTAATAGAGCTTAAAAACAATAACATGGGGTATTGGACTTGCATAATCAGCTCTGGGGGATTCTACTCTTATGAGCTTTCACTGGAATCCCCCCATTAACCACCACTTAAAGTGTCCCAAGCTTTTTCTATCCTGCTTCTCCATACTTTTTAAAATTCTTTCTAGAAACCAGTTCCAGAGGCCTGCCAATCACACATCCAGGAAGACACAACATCCTCACTCATGGTATCAATTCTTTGTGTCAGTCAGACATTTTATCACTGTGAAAATGCCTGAGAAACAATTGACAAGAAGGAAAGACTTATTTTAGTGTAATATGACAGGGTTTAAGTTCACAGTCACTGGGCATTTTTTTATAGCCTTAATGATGCAGAACAGCATGGAGAAGTGGCGTGGTAGGTCCGACTTGAAGCAGAGAAAAGAGATAAGAAGGACTCAGGGCATATGGCCCCCAAGGATACATCTTTTGATGACATACTGCCTCAAGCAAAGTCTTACTAACTAAAAAATTTCCAGCATACACAAATAACTGTATCAATGGGAGACCAACTTATGAGACCTTGGGGGGACATTGTAAAGCTAGCTATGTTTCTTCCTCTCATATTATATCTCTGCTAGTGTCAAGAAAATAATACGAAAGAATATAAATAAATATATAAATAAATATAAAGAAAACTAATGGTTTATTTGGAGATAAAACACAGAAAGTAAAAATATGTATACATGTGGACACACACACACACACACACACACATATATATATACATACATACATACATACATACATAAATACATATATGTGTGTGTTTGGGCTGATAAAATACGAATTCCTTCATCTGTGGTGTTTTTAGAAGATTATAAATGGACATTGAAAATAGTTGTGTACATGAGAGTAATAGATCATGGACACTCCCAACTCAGGGCTCACAATGCCAAGAGCATAGACATCCACAGGTCTACTACCCTGGGAATTTCAATTTACTGGCTTAAAAAAAAATACTACTCTGAATTAAAAAGTCAAATTATTTTGTGCTGTTTACAATGGCTTCTTTTCAAATGGAGATCATAAACCTACAGAATTTAAGGTCACAGTGTTTATTTGAAGTAACCCATTGCTGCCTGAGCCCTTACTGAGAGATAGGCCAACTCTTCTCATTTTCCACATGATATATAAATGTGCTGCACTGTATGTTATCTGTGGCACCTTCTATTTATTTCCAATTGTTACAGATTTTTTGAAAAATTAAATTAAGCCTGTGATTGTTAGCTTGCTCCACCCTACATGCCTTATTCCAGGGTTCTTTATGGAAATAGAGTAACATTGCATATAACTACGGAGCTTGGTGAGAATTCCCCTGGGCAAACGGGAATGCAACATATCACTCTCCCCTCATTAGAAAACAGACAGGACACGAGATTTGACATAAGCAGACTTGATCTGGGGGGGGATTCTTGTGTGAGGGAATGAAGGTGGTCTCACATAGAATAAACTGGACCCCAGTGAAGGAGCGTGGTGAGAAGCCTGGGTGTCTGCAGATCGGAGAACACCCTTTAGAGAATCTCCATTCCATGGCTGGATATCCACAAGGCCCAGTGTCTCCCAGGAGTGCGCCACCATGAGGGTACTTGCCACCATCCAGGGCAGACTTGGAGAGACTAATACAAGATGTAATAGGGGCAGAGGCAGCCGCTGGTTTGTGTTTGAGGTGGGAACCCTGCCAGGGCTTTCTCGTGCACACTGCATGAGATGGATAACTCAAGAACAACCGACAGCAAGATTGTTGTTGGTCAAGTTACCAGTGGACACTGGGACCCCAAAGCTACCTTACCTAGGGCTCAGGATAGCATATCTGGCTGTTAGGTCCCACTGTCTGTTACCAGCAGGAATATGAACTCACTTACCCAGGGATAGGCACAACGTCCTGGCCCCATACCTAATAAGAATATGGGAAAAGCCCTCAGGCCATCACCTGACCCAACCTGCTCATAGGTGAAAAACTGGGCTGGTAAAACACAAAAGGATCACTACCATGAGGATTTGCATAGAGCATCAAAGAAACATCTGTGGCAAAGTACTAGACAGAAGGAAACATGGATGTTTACCTGAGGCAGCCTGGGAGCCCTCCTTCTAGCAGGTCATTCAAAATGACCTCCTTATGACAGAGCCCAGGCAGGGTTTGCCATGTGTGCATGCCTTGAGGTCACCTATCACTTATGGCTGCAATTATCAGCAACTCTTAGGAACTCTCAAGAGAATATTGCCTTTGCATTCAGAGAACTGCATTCCTTCCTCCTGCTGCCCACCAGCAATTTGAAAAGCTTCTCAGGATTTTTTTTTCCTGAGCTCCACCCCGAGTCTCTCTTTATTGGATGCATTGAGAAAATCACTTCAAAGTTAATTAGTTAGACTGTCAAGTGGGAAGGCTTAATGGCCCTAAAGTTAAGGAAATAGGGTACAGCAGCATTAGGCTTTACAAAAGAGCAGAGTCAGCATTGCCAGAAGGGGCTGAGGGAATCCGTGCGGATGTGCTCTAGGGACAGGTGATGGGTGCATGAGGGGAATCTTCTACTGATGAAAGATTCTGCAGAACAGAGTGGCTAGAGCGGCTTCTGATTGGTGGGATTGTTTGCCAAAGGCAATCTTGGACCCTGGCACAAGTAGCTTAAAGCAATGTGATCAACTAGGGTTTAATGACAGCAAAGAGATTAAGGTGGCATGCTCAGCCTAATTTACTTGGGGAGGGTACAGTTTGTATCCATAAACATACCTACTTTAGTCACAGGACTTTGGAGTGTAGATTTCCACAATGTGTTCTTTTCTCTGTGTTATTTTCCACTGGATATTTTCTCATGGCACTATTAGATTAGGTACCACTGCAGAGTTTCCTGAGATGCTAGGGTGACAAATATGTGCTTGATATGAGTGATCTTTAGAACACAACCTCTCCATGGAGTACTCATGGGATATTCAGCCCATGTTTGATGGACATTCCTGCATTCTAATGATTAATTAATCCTGGACATAGTAGGCATCAAAGGTTAGAAAACTGTCATTCCTGTGAGTACATTTGTCTTTGTCCTGCTTCTAGATTGATGAGAAACGATGAACTGGCATAAACTCCATCTGCTTTTCTTTCAGCCCTAGAGATGAAGGTGAGGAGGCTGCATTCCAATGCCACGGTGCACATCCTTGGCTATCTTCTGCCTCTGGGCTAGACTCAAGTCTCCCTTACAATTTTCTTAATGACAAGAATAGCCTCCTGATAGAGAGGACATTTAATCAATAGACCTGTGGCATACCGCATGCAACTTCATTATTTTAGTGTTCTGCAGCCCACACTGCACTGCCTCACGTGAAAAGTAGAATATACCAAAGCAGAGAGATGAGAAAACTTTAAGTATTACTGTAGGAGCAGCAGGAAGAGCACTCTGCTCCTGCAGAGGACCCAGGCTCAGTTCTCAGCCCCTACATGGCAGCTTACAACAAACTATAGTTCCAATCCCAGGGGGTCTGATGCCTGTTTCTAGCCTCTGTTAGGCACCAGGCATGGAGGTAATACACAGACCCGCACACAAGCAAAACACCAATGCACATCAAATAACAATAAGTACGTCTTTTAAAGATATCAGAACATGGAATTGCCACAGAAAGGGTTGTTTGGCAAACACAATGTTAATGGCGCAGTGATGACGCTATTGTTCATTCGCTGGAGCGAGGTTAGCAGACTTGTAAGTGTTCTGCCCGGGTGTCCATTCCTTCCTCAGAAATGGGCTGTGAGCATTTTAAAATGTTTTACTTTCTTAGGTCAAGTTTTTAATACTGTAAAATATGCAATTTTTAAGCACGAGAAAATAAATGGAAGTAGAATAAAGCAAATAGCACAAGGTGTTGTTCCATTATGAAGACTGGGTAGCTGTGTGCACTGACTTCTGTATCCACTGTCAGGAGAGGAAGTTGAAAACTCTAGGCTATTTCACTGGGGCTTAGCTTGGTCTGTGACAGGAGCTGCAGGGTTGTCTGAATATACCCTAACTTGAATGTGCCCATTTGCTCGGAGTGAGAAATGTCCCCCCACAGTCTCAGACATTTAAGCACCCCAGTTGGTGGGGTGGCTGGGAGGGCTAAGGTCACACAGTCTTGCTGGAACAAGTTCATCACTGGCTGGGTTTGTGTGTGTGTGTGGTATAGGTTGGGGTGTTGATAGTTTAAAGCTTTGAGCTGCTTCCAGCTCATTTTCTCTGAGTCCTGTTTGCAGTTCAAGGTGTGGGCTCTCAGCTTTCATCTTCCTGCTCTACCCAGCAGGCCTGTTGCCTGCCACTAACTTGTCCCCATCATTATGGACTCTAGCCCTTTGGAACTGTAAGCCAAAATAAACTCTTTCATCCTTAGGTTTTCGTGATTGTGGTGTTTAATGACAGCAACAGAAAAGCAATGGATGCAGCCATTAAAAAGGTTCTTTAATGACTTGAGGGACAGCATCCATAATGTAGAAAAGTACTATATTATTCATTAGGATTCCCAAGAATGGAAGCTGGTGGAAAGGAGCTAGAAAGAGGGTAGGCAAGAGCTAATAAAAGAACAAGGATGCCTTGCCTTTCTCCGGTATCTTTTCAGCCAGATAGAATGTGATCTATTATTGAGCGCTGCTTGTCCAGGCCTGAAAAAAAAATATACCAAAAAACTAATGAATACCACTATATCTACAAGTTCCACATTTCACTGCCCAAACACAAAATTTATCAGTAAAACTGGCCACATAACACTAGGTTTTATAACTCCCGTATTAATTATCTAAGAATATATATGGCAGGTATAGTAGGATGCTTCTGAAATGGTTCCATGGTCCCAGTGGAAGGAAGCTGTTTATCATGCAACAGCAAGAGGTTGGGGACAGTTTTGTCTGTCGTCTGCTACCCTGCTAAAACAGACAGTGCACTGAGTGAACCTGGCTGAACAAGGAAGAAGATTTCTTTGGCAGTGGGAGGAAGTATTAGCATTTTCCTTGCAGCTTACAGAATAGCATGAAAGAAAAGATATGAATCAAATAATAACTGTGAAACAGACAAAACCCAGGGGCCCTAAGGTCCCAGCGATATAACATAAGACATGGTTTCTGTTCCAACACAGTGACAGCGGAACCATCATGCCCATATCATAAGAAAAACCTGAAGCCAGTGACTTTCTCAGATCTGGAAGAGAATTGAGTTTTCAGGGCAAGTTGTCATATGGGCAAAACAGCTACATTCACAGCCCACTCAGGTTAGGTGGAGCAGATGCCCCTGGACATAAACTGCTGGAGTCCTGTAAAGATGATGGCCAGAGGGTGCCATGCTAGGATGTCTTAGGTGGACTCACAGCCTCAGTGACCTTCCCCACAAAGTCCTCACAGGGAGGAGGTAGGGAAGTGTTGCTATGGCCCTAGAAGACAGGCGGGCTGGGGAGAGCTTGGGCAAAGAGCTATAGGTTTGAGTTGTGAGCCCCAGGGCCCACACAAAAGCTGGGAATAATGCCACATCCAAAGGGGTCATGCTGAGCATGGGCAGACAGATAGGTGGATCCCTGGATCTCACCAGCAAGCTAGCTCCAGGCTCAGGGAGAGACCCTGTCTCAAAAAATAAGGTAAGGAATGAAAGAAGATAGCAGGTGTTACCTCTGGCCTCCATTCACATACCCACAGTTAAGGGTATCCCATATATCTGTGGACACATACATGCACACACACACATGCATGTGTGTGTGCATGTATGTGAATTTTTAAAAAAGAAGGCAAGGGGAACAGCCATTGTGATTGGCACCTAGAGCATCCTATAAAGCAGAGACCTGCTGTCCAGGTGGTAAGGCTGGTTCCAGACATTCATCCCTCCTTGAGAAGGGTCATGTTTCCTATTCCAGACTCCAATACCTTTCTTTTCTCTCCAAAGGGTAAAATAAAACCAATACCAGTGAAGATCATGGGTCACTCAGATACTGAGATATAATCATAGGATGAGCAAATGCTTCTCTGACCATACCTGATCCACATACCCAGTTGTGGAATGCATACACATTCACAGTAACAATAACAGTCACCTCAGCCGAGGGGTGTGTAGGGAAGCACAGAACCAGCCAGAGAAACCAAAATGGGATACATGGGACTTTGAAGCCCATGTTATCTACAGACATGAACATTTGATCCAGCCTGACCCTCGTCATATTAACAACAAAGACAGCTCCCCACATTAAAGTGTGTTGATTATATTGCCGTTTAACTTGTCATACCTGGCCCTCTGAGAAAATTTGTTTTTTAAACGTTTAGATTTATTTATTTTATGTATGTAAGTGTTTTGTCAGTATGTGTGCATATATGAAATGTGCTTGCAGCACCCAGGGAAGTCAGAAAAGGGCATTGGATGCCCTGAAGCTGGAGTTTTAAATGGTTGTGAGCCACTTTATGGGTGCCGGGAATTGAACCCAGGTTCTCTGCAAGAGCAGCTAGTGCTGTTACCCACCAAGGCATCTCTTTGGGCCCTTCCATGGAAATTTTAAGACAAAAATGGTCATGGAAATAGAAGATATACCATAAGCATCAGAGCAGACTTGGGTGGGATATCAATTTGAGATCAGTCAGAATAACAGTGATATATTCGCAGTTCAATGAATGAGGAGGATGGTGTGCAAAGCAGGCAGGTCATGTAGGGAGAGAGGGGAAAATTCTTTCTCACACAAACACAAAACCTAAAAGAAGTATTTATCTTATTGTTTTTTTTTCTGTTATTGTTGTTGTTGCTTATTTTGACTCTCATCTGTGTGTGTGTGTGTGTTTGTGTGTGTGTTTTGAATAGGGAGGGAGCATGAAGTTGGATGTGAGGTAGGTAGATAGAATCTAATAGAAGTTGGGGGAGAATAAAAAAGATTAAAATATGTGGCATGGAAATTTTTAATAGAAAACAATCACTGAGAGAAATGAAGAATGCTTTTAGCAGGTTCATCTGTAGACATGGCAAGCCTGAGAAAATCATCGGGGCTGGAGGGTTAAGCTAGTGAGAACTCAAAGGTGTAAAAATGAATATTTAGAATTCCAGAAGGGAAGCTTAAGTGAAGAAAAAAATGTATAAAGAAATGATAACATAAAATCTTTCAAAATCAATTACAGACACAAAGCACATTCTAGAAAATACAGAGAGGGTTGGAGAGATGGCTCAGAGATTAAAAGCATTCATTGGGTGCTCTTCCAGAGATCCTGAGTTCAATTCCCAGAAAGTACAAAGAATATCAACCAAGACAGAAGAAGCACCTCATGTTTAAAATGCAGGTGACATAGATAAGGAAGAAATCTCAAAAGCAGTCATTGGAATTACACAGAGAGTGGGGAGGAGGAAGAAAGAGAAGTGAGGAAGGAAGGTGGGAATGAAGGGGGAAGAGGAGAGGACAGAAGAAGAGAGGGAAACTTTTCCCAGCTCTAAAGAACAATGAAGTCATGTTGCTTGTATTTATGTATTTTCTTGGAGAATATCATATTAAGCAAGTTACACCAAAACTCAGACAAATATTCCTTTTTCTCTCACTTGTACACCCTAGGTTTTGGACACACACATAAAATCATGTAGCAGAATCAAGACTGTCTAGAAAAAAGAAAACTGATTGAAAGGTAGGGAAGAGGATGGGGAAGGTGGGGGATAGGAATGATCAAAGTTCATTTCGTATTTATATGAACATCTTGGGAACATTTCCCAAGATGTGGCACTATGAACAACAACTATCCATCAGTTTAAAAAAGTATAAAATGAGTTAACATATTCTACACAGGAGTAAGGGTAAGGATAAGGTCCAGTTTCTTATCAGGAACCATGGGTGCAAGAGAAGAAAGACTGAAAGCATTAAAAGATGGGGATGAAAAAGCACAAGTTTGAAAAACAAAACAAAACAAAAAGCGAAGGACCCTGGAAATCAGCCATGCACAGAGCCCCCCCAGCAAGAGCTATTCAAAGATGTGGGAATCAAAAGTCAGAAAGCATGGGAAAGAAAGCTTTAAAAAGGAGATCTTCCTCTTTTCTTAGTCGGTGCTATGCTACAGCTAATTGTTTAACATAAAAATAGAGTGTGTATTGATCTATATTAGCATGCAGTTAGGCGAAAGAGACACAATGAGTAATGGAGTTCTGCCATGCCAGGGTGAGCTGAGATCACTTACCAACTGGGCTCTCCAAGGCTGGCATTAAAATAATTACAAAATGAGTTTGATTAGTATAATAAGATAGAAGAAAAATGGAATCACATCAAATGTTCGGTCAAACCAAGAAAACAGAAAAACAGGTAAAACAAAAAATAAATGTAGTAAAATTTTAAAATCAGTTTAAAAAAAGATAGATATTAATCCAGCATATCCATGATCACTTTCAGTGGAAATACCTTAAAGACAACAATTAAGCGGCAGAGGATTCTATAATGGGAAAAATTCAACTGCATATATTGCACAGTAAATGAATTATATACATGCCTTGCTATCTGAGGGGTTCACGACATCCCCTCCCTGAGTAGTTTTCAGGGGAATTGCTGGAAGAGGAGTATCATTTTCCCCAGTGTATAACCATGGAAAAGTAGCTTCTTCTCCGGGAAATAACAGCCCACCTCTGCTCATGCACGCAATGCTCATTAAACTCAGTGGGCCACACACACAGGATGACAGAGTGGAGGGGGCTTCTTGGGGAGAAGAAGAGTTTCTGTAGAAAAGGGAGGGTTCTGAAATGATGAGAAAGGGCAATGGGGATTAAACACAACTGAAATTCATCATAGATGTGTATGAAACTTTAAACGTTTATATGTATGGGTGTTTTGCCTACGTGTATGTCTATGTACTCTGTGAATGCCTGGTACCCACAGAGGCCAGAAGACTGCACTGAACTCCCAGAACTGGAGTTACAGATGCTTGTGAGCTGCTATATAAGCATAATTCAACCAATTTTTTCTGGAAGAGCAGCCAGTGTTCTGAAACACTGAGCCATCTCTCTAGCCTCATATGTATGAAACCTCAAGATAATTAAATATAAAGAAACTCATTACAAATGCAAAGAGGTTAAAGATAAAGGCATAAAGTTATCTATTCTATGCTAAACATGATTTTTTTTTAATCTTGTGTTCATCTTGGGCAAAGCAGGGAAAAGCATAAAAGAAAAAGCAAGTTCAAATGTAATAGTAAAAAGGTCAATTTTCCAATAACGCACAATTGCTCCTAGTATTTGTCCATCCTACAACAGCAAAAACACCCAGAATGCCGTAAAAAGCTGACAGAACTAAAGAGAGAAACAAATTCACTATTGCAGTGAATTTTTTTTTCACTTCAGTCTTTCAGTAATTGATAGCTCAGACAGGCAGAAAATCAGTAATGATACAGTTGATCTGAAAGACTATCAATCAACGTGATGTTTTGACAGGTGTAGAATACCATACACAAAAGAGCATAACACACATTCCTGTCAAACTCCCTTAAGACATCCACCAAGGTAGGTTACACGGCAGGTCATAAAATGCATAAACAACATAGAGAGACCAGAATTCATAGCAAAGATTTTCTCAGGTCACAGAGAAATTAAGGGAATCTAGAAACAGAATTATGGCTGCACAATCCCCAAATACTGGAATACTAGGGGAGACTCGAATGCACTTTGCAGGAACTTTTAATCATAAACCTGTGCCATGGAGTAAGAATGACTTCTGTTTCCCTTAAGTGTTAACTGGTTCTATCAAAACCCGACAGACCTTTAAGAAACTGATGGAAAGTCCCCAGACAAGTTTAAGATTGTCCTCCCTTTTTCTTTTGCAAACTTGCAAGCTTGGTAGATAAAGCATGCTTCTGAGGAGCAGTTCAACCCAGGCTGCAGTTCGGGTGAGTCTCAAGGCCACTCCCTACTGGCTGCCTGATCCTTCCCAAGGCTCTGCCCTTACAGCACTGAGTTTGCAGTCCAGAGTATGTGGAGGGGTGGGGAGGTGGGGGAAGTGCTGATATCACAGGTGGCCCAAGTCCTTACCGGAGTAGATGAGGGCCAGAAAGAGTGGGCTGGAGGAAATGTTTAAACGATGGTGAAGCACTGTGAGCCGTCTGGCCAGTGACCAATGAAAGTCCCGGTCCCTGCCCTGGTGGACCCCTGCTGCGATGTCAGGGCCTTTCCCTGCCCCACTAGTTCCCAGACTTGACCATCTTTCTTGGAAAGCAGCGGCTGTGAAACCTGTCTCAGAGGTACAAGAATAAATGAGAGAGAGAAAAAAAATTGCTCAAAGATGCCCAAATGGAAGTGGTCGAAGCAGATTCTAATGACCAGCTGCCCCCCAAATACCCATTGCAGGGACTGATAAAGCTGCCTTTTGAATGTGAAGACACAACGAAAGGGGGTTATTCTGAGTTGGAATTGGGCACAATAAATAAATAGCAAAATAATTTCAACAAATAACTGAAGACTTTTCCTCTCAGCTTGGTGAACCAATGGGCTTATTGGGATTACCTACAGGAGTATGGCCGGCTCAAGGGCAGCTTCATCGTGTACTCATACACTTGAAGTTGGAGGGGGAACATGGGAAGTGGTTTCTAGGGGAGCTGGATGGGAAGCGAGAATAAAATCAGACTAACTGGAAAGTTTAGAGAACTCGCCCCTTTTCATTTTTAGCAGGGTGCCCTAAGGAGTGAGCTTGTACCAAATCAAAGTGCCAAAGGCTAAGGGGATTCCAGACTCCACTGAGCCCAAATTCTTCCTGCACGAAATGGAAGTGTGCACCACCCAATTAAGAATTTGGGGGTTTGAAATGGAAGCTGAATTGTGTGCCTTAGTATTCCATCCGGAATTATTCAAACCCAACTAACCATGCGTGAATAGAAAAAAAAAGAAAATGAACATTTTGCTCATTAATACAGCTGTACCCAAATGTGCTCTTGGTCCACAGTGCGGCCTGTGGTTTTAAAATGTTGCAATGCAGTCTCAAGGAGCCTCCACGCTTTCTTAGCTTGAATGCCTGCATTTTCAAGGGCGGGGATTACTCCTACCTGTGTCCAAACGCTGTCTAATTAAGCCAGAGCTTCACGTGGGGGTCGGGGAGGGGGCGGGGTGCAAAGGTAGCCAACTGTAAAGACTTAGTTTGCAGAAAGAAGTCCTGCGCCCTTTGCTCTCCTCAGTTATTGCCCCATTGAAGCTGATACCGGCAAAGGAAGCCCACCTGCCCCGTGAGCCTACGCCTGTGGAGTGGAAAGGAGGCTACATCCCTTAGCTGTGGTTTTTAGGAACCTTGCCAAGTATTCCTGCGTGTCAGCCTTGCTCCGCCTCCGCCCCCTCCACTTTCTTGCCTTCACCAGTGCAGTGGCTCCTGGCAGAACCTCGCATGCCACCTCCCGACCATCCCCGGGTTTGGCGCCTGGAGCGAGGAGGAGCAGGAGCTGCGGGGGAGCTGGGCCCCTCGGAGTTGCTTTTTCTTAATTAAGCCCGCGCTGAGGGGCGTGCCCGCTGCACTTGCAGCCCGGGCTGTGGTGGGTCTGGAGGGCATTGCAGAGACAGCACCGGAGCCCAGCTCCGGCCCCTGGGGTCCGGGCCGCGTGGCTTCGGCGGGTGGCGCGTGAGTGCGCGCGGCTGTCGTGGCTTCCCCGCCCCTGGCGCAGGGCAGGGCTGCGTGGACATCCCGCACTCTCCACCCAGCTTCTCGCTCCTCCTCGAGTCCTCTTGGAGCTGCTCCCACTTCTGGTTTGGAGAGACCTGGACTGTTTCCCAGGGAGGCAGCCCTGGGCAGAGCGCCCTCAGAGCTCCTGGCGCCGGCCCGGGCTCCCTCTGGAGTGCGGGCAGCTGCTCCTAGGGCTTGGGGCTGCGGATCTCAAGGGTTCGGGCAAGGGGGTCTCACAGAAGCCTGGAATACCGGCTGGAGAAGGAGGCTGCCCGACACAATCTCCCTTGAGGCGCGCGTCTCTGTTGCCAGCCTCCGAGCGCCCACGAAGTTTGCAAGGTAGAGTATCCGGACCCCCAACTTCTCGAGGACATGAATCAAACAGCCGGAGCCTCCAACAACGTCAGGTGTCCTCCAGGGAAAGGCCATAAGGTAAGAGAACTGCATCGGAGGGGAGGGGACTGTTGCTCACGTCTAAAGAGCAAGGATTCGGAGCTGCCATGCTTCCCTCGCTGTCCTTCAGGAGAGGCAGTAGATGAATGGCGAGGATTCTGGAAGGTGTGAGCTATATAACAGACCCAGAGCCGGCCAGCTGAGAGGGCTCAGCGTGTGCCTGCTCTGGGTTGTCCTGGGCTTGGAGGTGCTCTGTTGCTGGCCTTCGCTGGCCCAGGTCTAGTGGATGCAGCTGTTTGCCTCTGTTGAGTTTTCTGGAAAGACGGGTCTGTGGGAGGCAGAGCCCCTGAATCAGCTCTTCCAGGCTGGAGCTCCTAAAGAGACTTCGCGCTCTTGTCTGTGCCACAGACACGTGCTGCATTAACTTTAATAGAGCAGTGTGTGTGTGTGCCTGCAGTTATTCCTAGGAAATTAATGAGGTCCAGAGAAAGGGGGCAGGCAGGGTCCGAAGAACCCTAGCCGAAGCCTCTCGAAGCCAGCGTGGAGGGTCAAAGCTTAGAAATGCCAACTTCACTCAAAGATGCAGATTTAGATTTTTCCCACACCCATCTTGAGCTTCAGTCTTCCCTTGGCGGCACCCAGGGTTCCTGTTCTTTTCCTCAATCACCTGTGGTTGCCTTGTGAGCAGCTCTGAGCAAAATGTTTGCCTGGATACGCAGGACAGCCCACACCAACACACACTTGCCAAATATTTCGAAGTGTTTAAATTGGTGTTTAATCTAAAGGCAAGTACTTTGGAGTATTTGGTACGCAGCATGAATCTACACTTTCGGCAATTATCTTGTTTTTGCTACATCTACACTTGCCTATGCAGTCGTGTGGCTATTGGCATGTCAGGAAAATGTTGCCTTTGGGATCTTCTTGTTGGGTTTGGGATGTGGGGTTGGGGTTAGTAATGACATTGGGCTCATTTGGTGGCTAAGGGAAGCAATGTGCTGTTACATAGAGGTAAGAGGGGGCTCTGGCCTTAGCGTTTTTATTTCGGATGAGTAAAAGCTGTCATTTCTCCATTACCAGATCTGGGCGAAACATTTTAATCAGCAGGTCATGTGACTGATCTCCATCCTCATGAACTATGATACGATCAGTTCCCCATTCCACATTTACCTTAATATCCAGATGAAATGCCTTTTAAATCCATAATGGCTGACATTATAAGATTTTAGATTAAAAAATAATAAAGTTTCACACGTCAGTGATTATATAGTAGAGACATCTGTGTGGTTCAGAAGATCATTCAATAATTTCTTTGAAAAGAAAAAAGCCACTGGTTCCAGTGGCAGAGTGCCTTTTTGGCAGAATTGGACTGTAGGGTATCGACACCAATAAAACCTTCCTGGAAGTGTTGGAACACAAAGCAGCACTTAGAAGGTGCTAGAGAGAGAACCCCTTAGTCACAAGTCAAATATGGGCCCATTCATTTGTGTTGTGTCTACCCAATATTCAGTCCATCAACCCCATTAACTCAGTAATAAGACACAAACGATCCATCATTCCTGTCACAAATGCAACTCTTGATATACCCAAAGACTGAGGTGCTAGGTAAGAATGTCAGTGATATTTTCTCTCAGTGTTCCCATCACTCTGCCTCTCATGGTGTGAAGTCTGTGGCAGCTCTCCATTGCCAAAGGTGATGTTATGTTGGCTGAGGAGAAAGATGATAATTCCTGTTCTAAGAGAAGAGCCCACTTAGGGAGATGGCAGTGTTGGAAATGAGGATGAGGCAGAGCGGTGCCCTTCGGGAACAGGAACAAATCAGCAGAGGGACTTGGCCATCCACAATGCACAATACTGTTTGGACCGTATGAGATTTAGGTTACAGTGTCTCTTAATGAAATACAAAGTTCAATAATACAAGCTCACTTTATTAGAAGTTTCAGAGAAGTTGCTCCCATTGCAGCCACTGCTCTGAGTCATCTTGGGAGATGACCCTTGTGCAGTGTGTTCTGTGTGTGTTCTTATGTGTGCCAGCACACATGTGTGATCATGCATGAGGAAGCCAGTGAACACCTCTCAGCCACCATCCATGTTTGGTCTTTGACACAGGATCTCTCGTTGGCCTGGAATTCTCCAAGTAGGTTAGGATGGTGGGTTGGTAAGCCTCTCAACCTGCCGAAGATTGTGACCCTTTTACTACAGTTCCTCATGTTGTGGTGACCCCCAACCCGGACATTATTTTTGTTGCTACTTCATAACTGTAATTTTGATACTGCTACAAATTGTAATGTAAATACTTGTGGACACAGAGGTCTGCCAGGGGGGTCGTGACCCACAGGTTGAGAATTACTGCTCAGGGATCTGTGTCTGCCACAAACTCAGGTCTTCACACTGGGAAACATTTTCCCGACAGAGCCAGCTCTTAGCTCAGTGCCGACAGTCCTGGTGGGGCGCTTTGTCCCTTAGGTGGCTGCTCAGTGGTGGGGTTCAGTCCTGCGGAGACATGTTGCCATTAGCTTTATTCTCCAATACTGAGTCCCCAGGACTAAGAAACAAAAGCTCATTGTTGCACCTTTGGTGTGATCCTAAATGAGAGACAATCGACCATCTGCTGAGCGCTATGGAGGGAAACCACCACACTGTCCTCTCCTATAGGCAAGAGTCACTACTCCAGAGAAGTAGAGTGCAGAAATTACGGCCCATAGGGACATAGAATCACTCTTGAACTAGGCAGTGCCTGGGACTCAGTGAGGACTCATTAGCAACCAGGGCTGTTGTGCAAGGAGCCAAGTGTGGGCTAACAGGGACAGGCTGCCCATGGTCTGATTCCTGCCACAGCAGCCCCTGTGTTGTTATTGGCTCCCAGAAATTTACAAGGGCTCTCTATTCTTGAATGAGGGCAGCAAGACTGAGCTCTGTAGGCAATGGAAAGCCGGTACTGAAGGCTGTGCAGCTCCAGCCCTCAGGGAGCACATTCTCCCCTGTTGTGATGGTTTGAATGAAAATGGCCCCCCATAGGCTCACAGGGACTATTAGGAGGCACGTCCTTGTTGGAGTAGGTGTGGCCTTGTTGGAAGAAGTGGGCAGGCTTTGAAGCTTTAAATGCTCAAAACAAGCCCATGGTCACTCTCCTGCCTGCTGCCTGGGGATCAGGTGGTAGAACTCTCAGCACCTTCTCCAGCACCTGCACAGCTACTGCTATGCTTCCCACTATGATGATAATGGACTAACCCTCTGTAAGCCAGCCTCAATTAAATGTTTTCCTTTCTAAAAGTTGCTGTGGTCATGGTGCCTCTTCACAGCAATAGACACCCTGACTAAGACACCAGTACAAAAAGTGGAGTCAGACATGCAGTGGAAGAAAGTTCTAGCCAAGAGGGCTCCCTTTCCTCCTCAGGACTAAGGAGAAGGCATGACTCTCATAGAGTTTTGCTTTGTTTCTTTCTCAGAGAGAGATCTGTCCTGCCTAAGGCCTTGGGCTACTTGAAGCTCAGAACAACTATTGCTATGGCCCAACGAACAACAACTCATAAACTTATTTAAAACATGAGATGTACACACACACATACACAGCGCATATGTGGAGGCCAGAGGTCAACAGTGCAATATCTTCATTTACTGCTCTCCATCTTGCTTGCATTTCTGTTCATTCACTGCGTCTCCATCTCACTGACTCTGTAGCTCTGCTTGGCTACACTGATTGGCCAGGAGATCAATGATCTCCCTGCCTGCAGCACAACCCCCTCTCCAAAACTTGGAAAACTACAGTTGGCTTTGCACTTGGGTGCTGGGGAGATAAACTCAGTTCTTTACACTTGTGCAGCAAGTACTTAACCCACGGGACTGGGCTCCAGCCCCACATTATGATCACTTAGGTGGTTATTTGTATAACTTGATTGTACTGTTCTTTTAAAAATACATTAAATTTTAAAAATACGTTAAAAAGTTCATACATGGGTACAATGTATCTTGATCATATCCACCCTTCTAACTCCCTTTTCTCCCACCCCTTTCTTTTTTATAACCCGCTGGGTCCAGTGAGTGCTGCTTGTCTGGGCATAAAAGTGAGGCCAACCACAGTAACATGGACAACCTACTAGAAGCCACACACTTAGGAAAATGTAAAAGTTAGTCTCCACCACAGCAGCTATCAGCTGTATGGCTCCTCTGCTAGAGGCCGGCTAAGGATCCTTTTCCTTATCTATGCTTGAAATGTAACTAGGTTTATTTTGTTCAGTGCTTATGCAGCTGCTAAGAATTGTATGTGCAAAAGCCATGTCATAGCCAGCAGACAGCATGTCTCAGAATTCCCCTCCCCCTTCTTAGTTCCTTCCGCCTTCTCTTCCATTGTTGCTTCTTGATCCTTGAGTAGGGGGAAGGGGTTGATATCCCTCTACAGTGGAGCACTCACAGTTTGCGTGGTTCTTGAGTGTGAACGCGTAGATGATAATGTCCTTTGGCAATGTCAGAATGTTAGATATGCCCGACAGCTTTTCTAAAAAGGAGCTTTGCTCTTGGCTTTGTATTGTCAGTCGTACACTAGCATCAAAGCAACGATTGATCACTCCTCCATCTCTGGAAGCCATGGAGTTAGCTATCCAAAGCTTGCTCTTTGAAACTGTTATATCAGCACATCATGAAATTAGCTCATCTCTGTGTCTGAGATTTATGGGGCTTCACTGTAGGGTCTTCAACAGTTTCTGGGTGTCCAAGCCACTTACACAACCCCCTGAGGGCTTCTGCAGTGACAGCCTTCTCTCTGCCACGCTCTCCAATCCCTGTCATCTCTGACATGATACTTGAAATATTTACCAAGCTATTTGCTTTCTGCTTCCAGTGCTTATTTTACCAGAAGGATTGGGTAGGAAAGATAATCCCTGTTGGCTCATGTGTGTGTCGGTTTCCCTTGACACTGAGGGGAAAAAAACAAACAAACAACAAAACAACAACAACATGTTAATAGAAACCATTTTCGACCGATCAGATGATATTTTGTGGAATAATGTGATCCTGTATTTTCACTCTCACGTGGGCTTGGGTACATAGATACATATACATATAGAATTTTGGGGTGAAAGGACACATTTATTAACCAGGGTAAATTGGTATTGCAATGTTGCTAATAAAATTACTGCACATGTATTTACAAATGTACTTAGAAATGAAACATGAAGGTTTGCTTCAAAATAACTTGGACTTATAATAATGGGGCTTAGAGGAACCATACCCTCTATTTTTTTTTCTGGGTATGGAATTCTGATCTGACAGGAGTTTGCCTTCCTTTTGACATTTTAAGGATAGTGTCCTACTGTGTTTAGGTCTCTCTCTCTTTCTCTCTCACTCACTCACCTTTTCTCTGAGACACAAAACTGATGGAGTTCTTGTTCTCTGCCTGTGAGGTATCATCTCCCTCTATTTTCAGGATTGCATCCTGTCTTTGAGTTTCCACATTTAACAGTCATGTGCCCAAGTATGATTTTCTTTTTGTTTACCCTGCTAGTTATCTTGAATAAGTTATCTTGAATTGAGGTTATCTTGAATCTTTAAACACAACACATTTGGAAACTTTGTAGACACTGTCTCTTCACATTGTCTTTTTTTCCTGTCTCATTCTTTGCTTGTCAGGATGACAAGTGTCTGTGTTGCTCTGTGAGACTTTGAACATCTTAAAAGTTTCCATCCTTCAGGCCAAGCTGCTGCCCTTCATGCAATCCTCTGTGCCTGCCTGCAGGAGTCCATCACAATCTGGCCTGTGGACTTTTGACATTCCCTTCCCCCCAAATGAGAGGTGGAGAATTTCATGGGACCCCATGGTGACTGAATGAATATGGCCCCCATAGATCCATAGGGAGTGGCACTATTAGGAAGTGTGGCCTTGTTGGAGTAGTCTTGTTGGAGGAAGTGTGTCACTGAGGTGGGCTTGGGGGTTTCAGAAGCTCAAGCCAGGCCAAGTAGCTCACTCTTATGCCTGCTTCTTAGGGATCTAGATGTAGAACTCTCAGCTACTCTCCAGCACTATGTCTGCCTGCATGCTGCCATGCTTCCCTCCATGACACTAATGGGCAAAACCTCTGAACCTGTAAGCCGGCCCTAATTAAATTTTTTCCATGAGTTGCTGTGATCATCGTATCTCCTTGTAGCAATAGAACACTGACTAACACAGAGTCTGGTCTAATTAGCCATTCATTTCTCCCAACCAGTTGTATGCAGATCTACCTAAAATTGCACTGGCCTTGGCATCTCAGGGAGGGACACAGTATATAGGCTGGAGAACACATGGGAGGGGTGCTCCATTTATCCAGACACAAGGGAGTCATTGTCCATGATGGGTGCAGCCTTTCCAGTTCTTTCCAAGTCACTCCCACTCCTGTTAATCACTCCTCGTCCATGCCCTGTGAGTTAGCCTGGTAAACCCATTTGTACCCAAGGGTGAACTGTGGTAGAGTCATACTTTGTTCTGTTGTTGGAATCTTGGGGAGTACGGATTAGCATAGTTCTAATCTCCCCCAGGGATTGTTTGATTTAGCAAACAATTGTTAGATTTTTGTCTCAATTTTTTTTTCTCTCTCATCTTTGGCTATAACTATGTTGTGCTGTCTTCACCTTTAATGACTTTTCCCCCCTCTCTATTCTGCTGTTGGCTCACTCAGACATTTCTTATGCTACTTTTTAAATATTATTAGAATCTCTACTTTGTTCCCTCTTTATACTCCTGACTTTCTGTTTGATGTTATGATGCTCTTTCATCTATGCTAAGCATCCTTTTCTTTCTTTGATGAATTGCTTTACAGTAGCAACTGAAGATCCTATCTGACTGTCCTAACACCCCAGAATCCCACCTTGGGATCAGTCCATGTTGACAGCATTTTCTCCTTGAGGATCCGTTGTATGCTTCTTTCTTTATGTTTAAAGTCCAACTTTATCTTGGGGACTGTGAGCGTTTGGAAACTTGGGATTCTCTTAGATTTCTCTGATGACTTATTGGTTGCTTGTTCTTATGCATAATTTAGTTGAGTGGCAACCCAAATGCAAATTTTGTTCTTTTATCCTTACTTAGGTTGCTGGAATCTTCACAGTGCTCATGTGGGTGCAGCTGGAGTCTCAGGAGGGATGGAGGCACAGTACTTGAGGTTTTTTTTTTGCTGTTTCCCTCTCCCTCTCTCTCTCTTTCTCTGCAGCTTTGACAGTTAGCACACCCCTGTTCTGTCCAGAACCTGAGCCTCGGTGCCTTTTTTGTATAAATGTTCATGTCCTGGATGTGACAGTTCAGCCAGAGATTATCTTATCCACAGCTGGACATGCAGCTGCACCTGTATCTTTCATCAGTAAACTTGGTGCCCAGGCTTAACATCATGTGTTTTGTAAGTCTTACCCACTCTAGTCCTTGAGTTTCAACTATAAATCAGTAATTCACCGTTTATTTCTTCCAATATTTAGCTCGAAGTTAACAGTTCACTGTACCCTGAGACTCTCCAGGAGAGCAATAGGAACGCAGGCTTCTTTACTCCAATGTGGATTTCTCAAGAGGAGACTTTGCTTAAACATTGGTCACCTGTCCTTGCTGATCAGAGCTCGCTGTCTTCTCAGCTCTCTCTCCTCCCCTCTTTCATAGAGCTTGCTTAGTCTAAAGACTTCCTTTGCTCCTCTCCACCTCCCTTATTAGTAGCAATGCTGTTTTTGTTGATTGAGAATTTCATGCATGCATATGATGTGTTTTCATCAAATTCACTCCATTTATTCCCCTATTTCTTCTCCTATCACTTTTCCTTCCCGCCTTCACGTACTCTTTTTAAAACCCCACCGCTCCCACTTAGTGCTGTTTGTTTGCATGGGTAAGGTTATATCTACTGGAGAGTGGGTAGCCTCTTGGGACAGTATCCCTGAAGAAAACCGGGGGTTCTCCCCCACAACAGCCAATAATTGCTAATACTTTCTTAGCTAGAGATGGAACCCTGTGAGCCCTCCCCTGTATGTGCTGGGATTTTGTCTGGCTTGATCTTATACAGATCTTATGCATGCTGTCACTACTGCTGTGAGTTCACATGTTTGGAAATGATACCTATCTTGATGCTGTCTCTTTTCCAGCATCCTTCCTTTTTCCCTTTCTTCTCTTTTGTGAGCCTTCTTACTTATATATGTAGAGCTTTGTCCTTCTGGGATGTTTCACTCGGCTTCTAAATATTAAGACACACACTCCATTGGAAGCAAGCAGCCTCCTCTTCTCCATGACATGAAGGCCCTGTCTTCAATTTCCAGAGAGCTTGGTCGCTGTCCCCCTTTCTGAGAGACACTTTCTCAGATGATTAAATCATCAGTTGAATCACCAACCATCCTGGGCCAAGAAGAGCTCAAGTGAGCTCATGGCTCCTCCAGGATCCTGCTGTGACACACTGTGTCTTCCTTCCTCCTATCTCTTTCTTCCCCACAATGGCATGAGCACAGCGCAGAACTGACATCCTAGGAGCAGTTTCCATTGTAACTTCCAGCCCCAGTGATCTGCTTATTTGCATGGGTGTAGATATACATCTATTAGAGTAACCTCTTGTTCTTTGTTCAAGCTTGCTCTTTGGTTTTTAATTTCCCTCTTTCTACCTGCTCTGATCTTGTTTCTACATCTGTCTAATTTCTTCGAGTCTCTGATCCTGATGGCAGCACCTGGTTCCTCTTGTGTTTGTAAATCTCCTACACTGAACATGTAGTGTTTAAAGACAGGATCTAATCTCAAAAGTCATTTCTCCCAATCCCCTCATTTCTTCTGCTGAGATTCAAGATAAGCAGCTTGATTACTGAGAGAGCCAGAATGCTCTCATGCTGGGCTCCCCACTTCCATTCTCACCAAGTTCTACCACACCAGAATGTTTCATGATTTATCTGCCCTTTTGGGGCACACAGAGATGAAGAGTCACACCCAGCATGGATATAGGTGCAGTGCAGCCTGTTGCATAGGCTGAAGACACCTCCCTAGTGCCCAGTATTAGGAAGTGGGTGTTGATACATTGTGTATCTTTTCCATCCCCCCTTCTATAGACTCAGTGGGAAGTCTGCTTATTTGATAATTTCAGAAAGAAACAGGAAAGGGCACCATATAAATAAAAAATGTAAATTCTTTTTTACTACCCAGGAACTAAATCATCTTGAAGGACTTTGGGAAGTTCAATGTGGTACATACAAAATAAATTGCCTTAATGACTTCCAGTATATCAGTGAAAATCTATTTATGTTATTTTGGTTTTACATTTTATTGATTTTTAAAATTTTAATTGTCCCCATTTTCTGAGTTAAATGCATAAAATGAATATAAGCTCATGCATAAGTTAAATTTCCAGGAATAAAAAGCAGTAAATGAATAGTAATTGTTTTCCTGGTTTCATTTGTTGGACCTTTTTTTTTTTTTTTTTTTTTTTTTTCTTCAGTAAAAAGCTGAGTCTTGAGTGTGCCACATGGCTGCTCCCTCTCCAAGGGCTTCCAAGTATGACTCAACCAGCTAAGGCTTGAAAATATTTGAGAAAATTTGTTTCAATGATATGGATTGTAGACAGACTACTTTTCTTGTCATCCCTACATAATATATCACCACAGCTGTTTTGCAGTATTGATACTATATGATGTGTGTAAGTGATTCAGAGATGATCTGAAGGCAGGCATATATACCATCTTAATATGGCTGTAGATGGTTAGTGAACATCTGATGAGCTTTACATCTGTAGGGGTTCAGGAGCTCAACCCTGTGAGAACCAAAACGCGGCCATGTTTAATTACTGCACGCTTTGTCCTGCATGAAGAAACACAGTGAGATTTTATCGAACCACCAAGCCTGACATGACCTTTGCATATGGGCTCGCAGGTTATTTAGTCAAAAGAGGGAGAATAATTTATGTAACTCCTTGCTCATCCTCTGCTGAGTGTGTCAGAGCTTCTGGGTGCTTGAGCTGTTTTCATACCACAGTGACCATGTGATGTGTGCTCTCTTCGTCTTCCTTTCTTATGAAGGTTCCAAAAAGAGAATATTAAGAAATCATAAGCCATAGAGACATCGCTGACTAATTTAAAATTGCATCAGGTCACGTGTGCACAGTGCCAAATATGTCCACGTTCTTCAGTGTGTCTGTTTATTTCCTTATTTGAGACTGTCTTCTGTATCTCACAGGGGCCTCAAACTCTCGATGGAGCTGAGGTTGACCCTTGAACTTCTGATCTTGGCTCATACACCCAGTCATGGGCACGAGACTTGTAGTCAGTCAGCTCTCCAGGCTTCAAAGAGAGTGATCTCTTTCTCAGTTCAGTACTTTCCACTGAATCACTGCCATGAATGATTTTTCTTCCACCCTGAATGCGGAAATACCCTTGAACTGTGCCTGGCTTAGACTCAGCTAGATTGGTCTCGGCATCACTCGGCCTGTCTTCACCGCACTGAGCCTCTCCCAGACTGTGGTTACCACACGCTCTGAGTTCATGTACTCCAGCTCTGGGAAGAAAGGTCAGCCTTTCAGGTCAAGGTAGTGCTGCTTCAGGTGTTTTTCAGAAGCCACAAGGAACTTCATGGCCTTCAGGAGGAACCGCTTCTGCTCCAAGAGCTTGATCATCTCGTCTACCAGGCTATGTTGCATGTCCCCTGGCTTGATGGCAATGACAGTGAGCTCAAGTTGGCCATGGTCCAAAAGCCCACAAGTTGGCCCCAGTGGCAGGAAGGTGGAGGTGGGGGGGTGTAGGGAGGTGACCTTACAAGTTAGACTTTGCTTGCTTGCTTGCTTTCTCTTTTCCTTCCTTCCTTCCTTCCTACCTTCCTTGCTTCCTTGCTTCCTTCCTTCCTTCCTTCCTTCCTTCCTTCCTTCCTTCCTTCCTTCCTTCCTTCCTTCCTTGATATATTTTGAGAGGGATCACAGGGTAGGGAGAAAGACCTAGAAGGACTAGGAGGTAGGGTGATCAAGGTTCATTATACAAAATTCCCAAATAATAGAAACATGATATTAAAAATCTGATGATATATTGGGCCATTGTGAAGCATCTGAACTGTTCATCTCAGGATTGTTACAGACTGAGAGCAGAAACAATGGAAGCAACAGACAAGACCTTGTTAGCTGAGCTGGGTGTCATGTTTATCACCTGTAGCATCTCAGAGCATCTCCTTCTGAGGGTGGAGGACATCTAGCCAGACATTGAGACCCTATCAAAATTTAATGCTTTGAGCATTCCAGGCACAGTGATGAGCATTAGTAAGCCAGATATGAGCACAGGGACCAAAGATGACTCTACACTGAAATAGAAACAAAAATGCAAAAGTGGGTCTTTCAGCATCTGGAGTTCACTCAGTTGAAGCATGTTTCAGGTTGCCCAACTAGTCTTTTCAGGGGCCTTTACTGATGTCATTTTTTTTAACATATACCAAAATAACTACCTTTAATGAGAACCAAAATATAAGGCACTTTTGTTAATGAAGTTTATACTTTGTAGCTTAAAATCAATTATTAAATATGGTGATAATTACTGCTTTTGCTCTTGAAACATCAAAACACTGAAAGACTATGATTACCAACTTGGTTGATGTATAATCTATTTTACAGATTCACATTTTACAGTCAGTAAGCTTTTACATAAGTGTGCATACACCCATTTGAACACTGAGTAGATTAAGTATCGTTCTAGAAAGTTCCACAGGCCGTGTGATCTCTTTTCTGACCCTCCCACTTCATTGATTCTTCTACAAGCAACATATCACCTTCTCTTCCATTACTATATTTTCATTTTCTAACATTTTTTTTTCTATGAGAATGTTAATGTGTGATCACTTTTGTAACAGCTTTCATTAACTGTAGATGTTTTCAGATGTGTTCATACCGTAAGCCTATATCAGTAGTTTACTTAGGGCTAATATGGCCAGGCTTTGGATTTGAACTCCAGCACTACCACATAAAACACTTGTTGTAGACTGATGTGTATACTGTGATTTCTGTGTCTTCCTACCATGATGGATTTTTTGAAGCTTCAGGTTTGGGGATATTACCAAAAAGATGTTCTAAGCCTTTGTGTGCAAGTCTGTTTGGGTGTAGCTGGTATCTCATGTAGATAGGAGTATATGTACCATATGGTAGGTATGTGATTAGTGTGATATGTGTGGGGGGCATGTACATGCAAAGGTCAAAGGCCAAAGTCTGGGTGTCATTTCTAAGGAGCCATCTATGTTGGTTTTTGAGACTGAGTCTCTCACTGACCTGGAACTTACCACATAGGCTAGGCTAGCTCTCCAGAGTCCACATACCTGCCTGTTTCCACCTCCCCAGTGCTGGCTGGGATTACCAACACATCACACAGTCGAGGTTGTTTACCTGGCTTCTGGGACTCAAATTGGTGCTTGTGCGGTGGCCACTTTACTGACTGAGCCATCTCCTCAGCTCCCTGACTAGCTTGTTTTAAAAGTTTAAACTGTTAAACTGTTTTCAGTAGTGGTCTTAGAATTTTACTTTCTACCCGTGTGTAAAGGGTTTCCAGTCTCTCTGAATCCCTGCCAAGGCTCTTAATGAGTGTTTTGCCGCTAAGCATCTCAGCAAGTGTGTAATGCATCTTGGGACAGTTGACATAAGTATTTCATCAGTGACTAATTGTGTCAGACATCTTTTTATGCTCATTATCTGTCCGCACACCTTTGCATGAAGTATGTGGAAATCTCTGACACATCCCCAATGGTGCGTTTTCTTTCTGTTGAGTTGAGGTTCTTCGTGAATTATCAAGTCCCGTTTCATGGTAACTTCTGAGGAATATAAATGTTCACATTGGATGTTTGCATGTAGGAAGAAAACTCAGCTTTGATCCATAACCACCACTTTAGGGAAATATTTGCTCAAAATGGGTCATAAACACAGATATCAAACCCAAAGCCTTAAGAGATCCAGAAGGAAGTATGAGGTAGCATTTGTGCTCAGTTGATCAATTTCATAGTCCTCAGAAAACTTGGAACCATTTTACTTCTTTTTAGTTTAAACATCCCTGTCTTATGAACTTCTGATATGAAATTTTTAACACTTACTTTGAGTTTATTATTTTTTCATTCTTTCTTAAAGCAAGGACTGAGATGATTGGCCCATATCCCTATTTAACATGGATATTTAATAAAAACTGTACACTAAGTTTTGCTTTTTGAAAGTTTTTGTATTTAGTCTTTGATAATTTCATAGGTGCATACAACATATTTTGATCTTATTTACACAGTTCCTCCTCCAACTCCCCCTGAACTGCTTTTCCAATGCATTTCCTTGACAATTTCATGTCCTCTTCCTTTCAGTTATATATATATATGTAGCTAGAGAGAGAGACAGACAGACAGACAGACAGACAGACACACACACACACACACACACACACGGATGTGGGTCTGGGTCGCCTGTCCACTGGAGCTCCAGCAACCTGAAACAAAGATGACTCTGTCTCACCCAGCTGTTGTGCCCTTTTCAACTCTATTTTATTTGGCTTTTTACACATCTTTATTCCTTCCACCAACCCCCTAGCCCTAGGTAAGCGAGAAAGAAGGTTAGTGGGGATAGACGGCATAGTTCTTTTTGGCTGCTTCCTGCTGGTTAGGGTACTTGGGTTCCTTGGGGCAAGTTCAATCTTCATTTCAGGATATCTCTAGCAACCAAGAGCACCAGAAGGGGCAACAGCATTCTTCTTTCTTGGAGCCCCTTTCTCTTTCTGGGTTCTGACATTTATTCCCTCTCAGAGACCTCAGAAGTAAACTAACTTCAGCCAGCAAAGAGCCCCTCTCAGAGCCCACATGAGGCAAATAGGATGCTGTTATGGACAATCTCAATCAACCCTATATCTCACACCTGGGATTAAAACAAACACATGCTTATATAACATAACTGAGTCTTTAAAGACAGCAAAACTTTCTGCTACACCCAGCAGCTATCAACTGCCATCCACTCCTAAGCTGGAAATGGGGCTTTAGGAGACCTCCTCCCACACATGCTGAGATTATGACTGGCTTGATTTTTTGCAGGCATATACAGCTCCTGGGAGCTCACGGGCGCAGTGACAATGTAAAATCTGGAAGAGAGCATTTTACGACTCCTCCTCACCCACCAGCTCTTACCTTCTTTCTGCCACATCTTCTGTGCTGTTGCATGATGCTTGGATGGCAGGAGCTTGATGCAGGCAGCCCATCCACAGCTGAGCACTCACTTTGCTCAGAACTGACACTCTGACCAGATACGAGTCTCTGGATTATCACTGCAAAATGAAGTTTCTCTGGCCGGAGCTGAGAGCAGCATTAATCTGTGGTTAGAAACGTAAATGTTTAGAAGGCGGTTTGGGGTTTTGACCGTATTTGCTATGCCAGATGTGAGCTTCCTTCTAGTGCAGCGTTTGCCATTCTAGGTCTGAGTTTCCTCACTCACTATAATAACTTCCAGTTCTGTCCATTTTCTTGAAAACCTCATAACTGTAATTTTTGCAGTTAAATAACATTCCTTTGTTTCTATGTATGACATTTTCATCATCTATTCATCAGTTGGTGAGCATCTATGTTGATTCCATTTTCTGGACATTGTGGCAGCAACGGGCATGGATATGCAAGTGTCTCCCTCACTGGGTACAGAGTCGGTTGGTTGTGTGCCCAGGATTGGGACAGCTGGGTCATATAACAGTTCTATTTCTAGACTTTTGAGAAAAATCCGCAATGGTTTCCAAACTGGCCGCACTCCTATAGTCTCACCAACATTTGCTATCGCTTATATTTCTGACTTTGGTCATTCTGATTGGAGTGAGATGTAATCTCATATATACTTTACTATGTATTTCCATGGTGGCTAAAGATGCTGAACAGTTTTTTAAAAAATTACTAGTCATTATATTTCTCTCTCCTTTTAAAATGAGAACCTTTCATTCAGTTTCATAACCTATTTTAATTGTTTTTTTATGTTTTTTTAACTTTTTTGTTTTTGTTTGTTTTGTATTGTCTAAACACAAATCCTCTGTTGCATGTGCGAATAGGGCTTATCTTCATTGGACTAAGTTTTCTTTGTTGTACAGAAGCCTTTTAGTTTCATAAGATGACTGTCAACTGTCTGTCTTTTTTGCACTATAGTCCCACTCAGAGAGTCCTTATTCATTTCTGCAAACGGACACATACTCCCTTCTATTCCTTGAGAAGCTTTAGGGTATCAGGGTATCACAGAGGCTTCTGTGAGGTCCTCTATCCATTTGAAGTTGAGTTTTGTGCTGAGTGAGAAATAAAAAACTAATTGTTTTAAGGCATAGCCCAGTTATTATTTGGGTTCTCTGGTGTTTTATACTTCTCTGTAAACTTCCCCCTTAGGACCTCTTTCATGTTTGCACACCATAGATTACATTTTTATTTTTGTTAAATTCTAGGTTAGTTTTTATTGCCTTCATGATTTCTCCAGTGACCCATTTGTCATCCAGTAGTGTGGTGTTTAATTTCCATGAATTTGTGTTATTTCCTGTAGTTTCTGCTGATATTGTTAACTAGCTTTGTTCCATGGCGTCACGTAGAAGATGTTATTTCACTTTTCCTGTATTTCTTGAGGCTTGCTTTGTGTCCTAACATGGTTAATTTTTCACTTTTCTGAATATTGAAATCCATTTTTTCCCAGCACCATTTATTGAAGATATTGTTTTTTCCTTTAATGTATATTTGTGACATCTTTTGTCAAAAATCATGTGGCTGTAGTTTTGTGGATTTACATCTGGGTCCTCTATTCTACTGGCCTGTGTGTCTGTTTCTTGCCAGTGGCATGCTGCCTTTATCACTATGGCTCTGTAGTATAATTTAAAGTCAGGTATGTTGGTACATCTTAGAGATTCATTCATTCATTCATTCATTCATTCATTCATTCATTCATCCTATACTGTTCAGGATTGCTCTATCCACAAAAATTTTTAGAGAAAATTCCATGAGCCCCTGAGAAGAATGCATATTCTCTATTTTTTGAGCAATATATTACCTGTTTATCCATTCTGACCAGAAGTGACAACCTCTGTGAAAATAGTTTTAAATATTTTGATGTATCCTTTTCTATTTTAGAAATCCTAATCTTAAACTAAAATATCACTAATAGATGTAATTGTAAGAAAGTACGCTACCCACACCTATCACATTCTTAGGATATCTTTTTATATAAACATCACCTTCCTATGTTGGGTTTATTATGTCTGCTTGACAAATTGAGGCATTCATCATTGCACAATGCCTGTCTTCAACTCATTGAACAATGTTTGAGCAATATGTGACCATTGCTCTCCTATGCTACCCTTAGTTTCCATCTGCATGGACTCTCTTCTTCAATCCTTCATGTTTCATTCATAAGTATGTTTTCATTCTTAAAAGTGAAGCAAGTCTCTTGTAGGGAGCATATTCATAAATCTTTTTGTTTAAAAATTTTATTTTTCAGTAATTCAACCTGTTTTATATTCAGGGTAACTTTGAGCGATAAAAACTACTTTCCCTTTTTATTGTTTTCTGTTTTTTAATGGACAAGCTCTTTCTTCTCCAGTGCTGTTTTCCTTCACGATTGATGTTTCTAGTGGTATACTCAAAACAGTTTTGTTGTTGTCTCTCTCTTGCAGGTGTTTGCTTTTTAGTTACCACGTTGAAGCAGATCACACCTGGAATTTTCTTCAGGCTGATAATAAGTGGTTTTATTGCGTACAACTATCAGATTTTACTCTCCATACGTTAAGTGTTTAGTGTCTGAATTTACATCATCTATATTATGCACCTGTACATAATTTATTTTAGCTATAGCTATTGCTGATCACTTTGCCCTTTGAACTTCATTCTGGAAATGAATGGGACACCATCACTGAGGCTTAGCTGTTCTGAATTTAGGTGGTTCTGAGAACCAATGAGTTCTCAGTTGCCCACTGAGTCTCTTGGCTTCCTGTGTTTGATATCATTGTGAGAAGACATTCTTTCAGGTAGAAGTCACTGCAAAGCAGGCCCAGTGCTGATGGGCACCCTTAGCTTTTGCTTGTTGGGGAAAGGTTTTTCTCCCATTTCTGAAACACAGCTTTGCTAGGTAAGCTATTCTTGGTTGACACATTTCTCTCCTCAGCACTTGAACACATTCTCTTGCTGTCTTCTATCCTGCAGAGTTCACTGACAGTTACATCCTGCTCATTTCAGGATGCTCTCAGAATAGGGCCTACTTACTGATTTCTAATAGATTGGTTCTGTGTCTTGGTGAACTCCTTTTAGGGCTGAATTTGATGAGAAGTTTTTAATGAATGGGTATGATTTTCTGTTCTACACACCCAGAAAGTTTCACCCATCCTGTCTTTAGATGTGGTTTCTCTCTGGCATTTTCTCATATTCCTGAAAATGATATTATATATATAATAAATCTTGATGGTGCAGCACAATTATATCATCTATAATGTCACTTGTTACAGATAATTAGGCCAAATGTGTTGTTTTTTATTGATGTAAATTGATTCTCTTTCTTTTGATTGCATGGCTTCAAATGGTCTACCCTCAAGCTTGCTGTTGAAAGTTTGGATTGGATTTCTAATTATCATCTTATAGGGTTTACCTTTGTTGCTTTGTTTATTTTCTTGTTTGAGCATTGTTTTACAAAGTTTTAAACCATATATTCTTGAAGGTTGATAAACATCTTAAATATTCTTATTACTTTCAAAATATTCATGTGCCTATATGTACATGTGTCTGTATGTTCATGTGTGTATGTGAGAGTATCTGTGTGTGTTGTGTGTTTGTGTGTGTGTGCAAGTGCATGCAAGTGTATGTAACTGTTTAGAGATCAAAAGACCATGTACAAAACTCAGTTTTTCTCCTTCTACCCAGTGAGACCTAGTGATTGCAGAGGCCGTCAGGCCTGAAAGCAAACACCCTGCCCTACTGAGTGTTAGCTTACTAACGCTCCCTGGACATGTTCAGGAAGGCCGTTTTCTGAGGTATCTTGCTTCCTGTCATTTTATGGATGCTACATTTTTTTTTTTTTTTTGGCAGGGGGCAGGGCGGGGGAGTGGAGTCCACTCTAGTTTCTTTTGGATAAGTTGTGACCTCTGGAGTCTCTGTGTCTCAGTGCTGGTGTTTGTACACACATGGAAACAGCCACACTTTTGACTTTTACAAAAAAGATAGCTTAAAAAAATTCTTTATTCTAGCTGGTGGATTGGTAATCTTGGGCAAGCAGAGCTTGCTTTCTGGTTCTGAGAGCGCCTGGGCAGCTGACTTCAGTCTGAACTCAAATGGGACATCTGTCTTGGCCCAGCTCTCCAGCGACTGTTTTATGCAGCTAGACTGCTCTACTGCATGGGCACTGAAAATGTTCCAACCCACATGGGCCCCAGGGTGGACTCCCAGGCCAGAGGGCACCACTCTGCCCTCAGCAGTTAGACAGCGTTTCTCAAGGCACCTCAAAGTTGGATGGACCAATGGAAAACCTGTGCTTGTGATTCATAGTCTTGTATGAGCCTTTAAGACCCCAGGACACACCTCATGGCAGAACCATCTCTCTCCATGGACTCTCAATCACTTTTGAAGCAGGATTTGGAAAGGGCCATTTCTCAGGTTATTATTAGGTGGGGCTTGCCAGAACTGAGTTTATCAGACAAATAGAAGGTGTCTGTCAGGCTTCGTGACAAGAGAAGATCAAACTTACTAGCATAGGGATATACACTGAGAAACAATGGAAATGCCACTTGCTGGGGTTTTTGTTTTTAGAGAAGTATCAATAAGACTCTTCTGTGTTTGCTAATAACGTTTTACTGCTGGACCTGAGGTTTTGTGATGATCAGTTGGGCAGTTTGCTGCAGCATTAAGTAGAAGTTCAAAATAGAGAGGATAAGATCCTCAGGGGATCTTGTCTCAGGGGAATCAGGAAATCTAGGTTATATCCATAATGTATCTGGCTTTTTTTCCCTTTTAAGTACTTTGTATAGATATTGATTTTTTTTTTCTTTTTCAATCAAATGAACTCTACCAAAAATGCTGCATAATTTACAAAGCAGCTTGCAGGTTTCTGTAAGCACCAGGCCAGACCTCTAGCCCTGAATAAGTTCACCAATGTTACACTGAATAGCTTAAACCCAGGAGACAATCAACAAACAAATATTTAACCTAGTCTAAACAGAAATGCCTGAGTTTTCAAGGTAGCACACCCCATTCCTCTTTTGTTTGAATTATTGATGGTGGAGTCGAATAAGTTAAAATGCCTTGTCCAGGCTACAGTGCTTTGGCGAGCTCCAGTTTTTAGTCAAAGCTAGGCTCTTCTCCCTCCCATCCTGGCTTGCTCCAAGTGTAGTTGCATGAGCTGGAGGTGAGCTGAACTGTCTTTGGAGGTGGGTGGAACGCACTTTGGAGGTGGGCGGGGCTCTCTTTGGAGGTGGGTGGGGCTCTCTTTGGAGGTGGATGGGGCTCTCTTTGGAGGTGGGCGGGGCTCTTTCTGGAGGTGAGTAGACCTCTCCCTGGAGAGGGCAGGCACCTCCTTGTTTCCTCTCCAGCAAATCCATCCTTCATCTTGAGTTGATTTGTCTTTGGTTCTCACTCCTCCAAGTTTTGGATCAGGTGCTTTGCAGAAAGGTAGAGTGTCACATGGTGGTAGGTCTCTGTGGGTTTGATGCATGCACATAGATGAGCATTTCTTATGGGGAGCTTTCTGAGGATTTCCCTTGAGAATCACACAAGGGAGTGAAAGGTGGTTGTTACCTTCCCTCCAGCTGGGACTGTCTCTGGTTTTCCTGTGTCCTGTGGTCCCCTTCTGCTAGTCACTCTGCCTTGTCAGTGTGATCCTTCCACACTGTAGAAGTGACTGTAGAAGTCACTTCCACAGTGACTCCATTTCTAGTTCATGAGAGACATTCTCATTCCCCGCTACCTGCAGAACAGACTTGCCTGATTTGAAAAGGGTATTTTTGAGAGCTGGGTGGGATAGGACACAGCATTGTGCTTGAGACCACGTTTTCTCAAGACAGTGCATGCACCTACGGCAGGCAGTAAACTTCTGATTATTTACACTGGAAGAAAACCAATGTACCCCGAGCTGAGGTTCCGCATGTTGGCTTTGTCTGTCACAACCAAACATCATATAAAAATATTCGTAAATTTCTAGCTTCACACTTTCTCTGAGTAAGGTGTTATTGTGCCTGCTGCCCAGCTTCACGGTGGGCCATTGGAGTCATTTGCCTTCTGTGGCCGGCACCCTCATCCCCTCCCCCCAGTGATCAAATGCACAGAGTGGGAGTGCTTGTCTCCCTTGTTGTACTTGATAACGGCTCGGTGCAAGGGCAGAGATGCTGGCAGCTCATGACTGCTGAAGAGCAATCAGAGCATGCTCCCTTACAAGCAAAAGGTGCAGAGTGAGGAGAGACTGTTTCTTCATCTTCTTATTTTTTTTTTTCAGTTTATGTGTATGAATGTTTTACCTGAATGTATGTATGTTTTACCTGAATGCACCTTGTGTAATCCTGGTGCAACATGGAGGCCAGAGGAGACTGCCAGATCTCCTAGAACTGGAGTTACAGGCAGTGTGGTCTGCATAAGGGTAAATCTATCTCAGTTTGACAAATGATTGCCCGAAAAACCCTGATCCAATTACTCAAGAATAACTTCCATCACAAACCACAGACACACTTTTAAAAACTCTTTTGTTTACATTTTTCTCCCTACTCCGCCCCAATCCCTTATAACACCCCAACACCAGGTAGGAGAGAAAAAAGGGTTAGTGGGAGAGAGGGCACAGTTCTTTCTTAGCTGCTTCCTGCTGATTAGGGTCATTGAGTTCCTTGGAGCAAGTCTAATCCTCATTTCATCTTCTTGTCTCACAACACCAACCTGGAGCAGCAAGACGGAAGCAAGAGCAGTATAGGTCTTTCTCTTCTTTTACACTCTCTGGGTTCTGGCATTTATTCTCTCTCCAGAATGCTCAGACTTAAACTTTGTGCAGCTGGCAAAGAGCTCCTCTCAGAGCCCACACAAAGCAAATTGTCTGCTGCTGTGGAGTGTCTGAATCAGCACTACATCACATACCTGGGAACCAAAACAAAACCATGTTTATATCCACAACACAGTCCCCATGTGAAATAGTAGAAGCAGAACTAAGGCCAGAAAATTATCCATTTAACTCCCATCCTGATGTGCTCTGTTCTGCCTTCAAGCCTTACAAAACATCTAGCCCCAAGTGCCACCATGCAGCCTCCACTTCCTCAAAGAGACTGTGGCCCTTCGTTGTTCTGATTAAAAGAGCAATTCTGCTTCTGGAGGTGACTGCCTGTATTTCCATGTTGCTTCCACCAATCCCTGTCTAATAATGTAGGTTCAGACAACTGAACCCTGGTCCCCTGGAAGAGCAGCAAGTGCTCTTAACCACTAAGCCATCTCGGTGGTTTCGAGAGAAGAGGTTTTGAGAGAAAGGCTACATTCACATTACTTGTTGCAGTTAATTGCTTTATTATTGACTGCTGATCTCCTACCATGTCTAATTTACAAATTATACCTTATAAGGAAAGACAAGAACCATAGTGCATAAAGACATTTTTATGCTACTCATGATTCCAGGCATCCACTGAAGGTCTGAATGGCAGTTGTATGCTCACACTTAAGAAGTGGGGGGGGGGGTTCAGAAGGAGTCACTTCCCTACCCTAGTTTACGTCTTTCCTGCAGTTCTTTGAAAACACGTGTGCATCTGAGTCCTCTCAATCATCACGAGGTTCTCATTCTAATGCAGATGGGTGGCCTGAGTGGGGCATGAGGTTCTGCTTCAAAAACACACTCCCAAAGGATGTCTGTGCTCTGTGGTCCTCTGGCCACACTTCGGGTGACAGGAAACACTTGCCTTGACAGAATAATCCACAGTACCTTGCACTGTGTATGGATGTCAAGAGTCTGTGGACATTTTGATATCATGAAGATAGTCTTAACAGTGATTTGACCACTACAGTCTCTATTATCCTGAACTGTAGTTAAAAGTTTTGCTGTCGTTTATGTGGAAAGTAGCGTTGGAATAGAAACAAAGGCTAGAGTTTTCATGCTCAGTTTTGCTCCCAGATGCCCCAGGCTATAAGGAAACATCCATGTCTCCATCTTCTTCCTACTTTTGTTAAATGTGTGTTGTCATAGCAGGTTTCCAGAAGTCTGGCTTATGCCTAATTTTTTATTTTTGAATACAACTTATATTTATGTACCCATGTTCTTATAAATTTGACAGGTAATTTTGTATTTATATGTATTTTCTTCCCAGAACAAAAAGTACACCCTTGTCCTTAGTGTATGCTTGGTAAATATCTGCTAGGGATTGTGACATATATGGAGAATGGTGATGCCAGAAAGCCACTGAATAGAGAGAAAATTTTGGGTTTAAAATTTCTCTAGGAAATCTTTATTGATTTAACTATGTTGACTTATTAGCATGAAAATAATGTGTTCCACAATAATCTATATATAATGGGTTTTATACATTTCTCATGTCCAATTCTTCCAAAATCCCGTAGTAACAGTTGAGGAAACGTTGTAAACCTTATCATTATTTTAAAAATAATTATCTAAAAAAGAGGCCAGGAGGCCAGGCATAGCTCTGTTCCTCCTTTGATGCATTCCAGTGATTGTACATTAGGAGTCTCTCTTCTTTAAGGTAGAGTTCACTAATACATCAACCCAAAACACTTAATCTTCCAAGTAGTTCATGCTGTCCAACTTCCTAATGCACCCATTTTGATTCTGTCTATATCAGAATCTAAGTGATGATTTGAAAAGTCAGCAACTGTGAGCTCCTAGAATTCAGCTCCTGGGTTGTGGATCAGTCTGTTGAAGAGAATCAAGACAAAGATGAATGAGAAAAGCAAAACCCCACTATGAACTTTAAATTGTCGGTTATTTAGACAAGGACATTTCTTTCTGCCACTTTATAGAAACAGGGAGGAGGAGAAAGGGAGTTTGGGTGAAACAAAACGAAATAAAACCTTGGTACATTTCAAAGATGCCATGAGGCCACTTACAACCTTTTTTAAGAAGGGAAATAAGGGCCCATGTTTTCTGCCTATTAAATTACAGTATGTATTTTAATTCATAAACTCTCCAAATTTCCATATCTAATACAACTTGAGATAACAATGGAACATTCACATTAACACTTAGGTTCTACACACAAAAAAAAGTTAGATAACACATGTTAAAAGAGAATAATCTCCACGTTACACACAGTAATATGTAAACAAAGTAAAAGTAACTAGGCAACACAATTCTACTTGTAAAAAGTGTGCACCAAGACCCAGACTGAACTGGCAAGCATACAGGGACAGGAAGTTCACTTGTTTATGCTCTAGGGCAGAGAGTGACTATATCTTTGCCCTATTGGCTGGGGACACCTTCATATTCTTCTGTGAATGGCTACTTTTTCAAGACAAGGTTTCTCTGTTTCATCTTGGATTTTCTGGACTCACTTTGTAGACCAGGCTGGCCTCAAACTCACTCAAACTCACTGCCTGCCTCTGCCTCTCTGAGTGCTGGGATTTCAGGTGTGAGCCCCCACGCCCAGCTATGAATGGCACAAAGGAAAGAAAGGAAAAGGGGATGTGAAGTGCAGTGGGAGTCATCTAAAAGAAGGGAACCTTAACTGAGGAAATGCCCCCATAAGATCTGACTGCAGAGCAATGGGCTAGAGGACCCAGCCCGTTGTAGATGGTGTCATCCTTGGGCTGGTGGTCCTAAGCCCTATAAAAAAGCAGGCTGAGCAAATCAGGATGTGCAAGCCGGTAGGCAGCCCCCTTCCATGGTGTCTGCATCAGCTCCTGCCTCCTGGTTCCTGTCCCGACTTCCCTCAGTGATGGACTGTTACCCTTTCTCCCGCAAGTTGCTTTGGTCGTGGTGTTTTAGCATAGCAATAGTAACACTAACCAAGACAACAGTATAACTTAAATAATGTCATTTATTGTGCAAATAAAAATTTAACTCTCTTTAATTAATTGTGGTCATACCCGGGACTGGGAAAGACATCCCAGTAGGAATTAGGGAAGAAAGTTTACTCAGGTCTAAAAGGACTGGGTCCTATGTGCTAGGAGCATGTGACTATGTTTGACCCCAGAATGGCTCTAGGAGGTGCTTCTGCAGGGAGGACTCATCGACAGAAGGCAGCAAGGTCAAATGACATTTGCGATGATGATCTTAGTGTCATCCCTGAAGTCTGTGAACCTAAGGGTCTGATTGCCTGATACAGCGTTGTATGGCAAATGGTCAAAATTTATCAAAATTCCCACATTTGTCATTTATTACATTGACCTCCCTATAAGTTATCCTTCTCTGTGCTGCAGGGAGCAGGACTGAGCAGTGAGCCCACCATGCTCAAATGCTGGCTCTGATTTTTTTTTAATTAGTTACAGTTTATTTACTTTGTATCCTAGCCGTAGCCCACTCCCTCATTCCCTTCTAATCCCACCTTCCCTCCCTCATCTCCTCCCTGCCCCTCTCTAAATCCACTGATAAGGAAAGTCCTCCTCTCCTTCCATCTGACCCTAGCTTATCAGGTCTTATCAGGACTGGCTTCAGTGTCCTCTGTGGCCCAGCAAGGCTGCTCCTCCCTTGGGGGGGGGAAGCGGAGGTCAAAGAGCCAGCCATTGAATTCATGTCAGAAACAGTCCCTGTTTACTTTACTAGGGAACCCATTTGATACTGTGCTGCCATGGGCTACATCCGAGCAGGAGTACTAAGTTATATCCATGCATGGTCATTGGTTGGAGAATCAGCCTCAGAAAAGACCCCTGTGCCCAGATATATTTGCTCCTTGTAGAACTCCTGATTTTTTTTTCCTCTCTCAAAAGTCACTGGTTTTTGTTGGCTGCTCATCTCTATTCTCACAACATTCTCTTTATCTCTGTCTCTAACAGTGTCCCTGGACTTTGTGTAGTTGATGGTACCACCTATAAACAATAATGGTGACACCATAATTCCCATCTATTATTGCTCATTTTACTCATCTTTGCCTGTGACTTATCATATTATTTAGGAGCACTGTGTGAGATGTAGATGTGTGCATACAACAGAGAGTGGTTAACCTCCATCAGGCTAGTTAACATGTCCTCCACCCTATGTGAGCTTATGCAGGGCCTCTGGTCCTGGGACAATCAGTCACGTGTCTAGTGATAGTTGCTTCGTACTTGGGGTCCACAAGCAGATCCTTTACCTTGGAGGAGAATGAGGGCAGAGCATCTCACAGGCACTCAGAAGGGTGTGTGTGTTTGTGTGTGTGTGAGTATGAGCAAAACGCTGGTTCCAGTTATTTCTTGCAATAGTGCATATTAGTTCATCAAATAGTTTGAGGTGAGCCTCACTATTGAACTTTTTGTTAAAAAATCCCAAAGTTTCCCAATTTCATTTTTAGTTCTGAACATATTTTTTTCCCTTGAGCTTGGTGATCTTTTTTTTTTTAACTTTTATTAATTACACTTTATTCACTTTGTATCCCTCCATAAACCCCTTCCTCCTCCCCTCCTAATCTCACCTTCCCTCCTCCTTCTTCACGCATGCCCCTCCCCAAGTCCACTGATAGGAGAGATCCTCCTCTCCTTCCTTCTGATCCTAGTCTATCAGATCTCATCAGGAGTGGCTGCATTGTCATCTTCTGTGGCCTGGTAAGGCTGCTCCCCCTTCAAGGGGGAGGTGATCAAAGAGCAGGCCAATCAGTTCATGTCAGAGGCATTCCCTCTTTCCATTACTATGGAACCCACTTGAACACTGAACTGCCATGGGCTACATCTGTGCAGGGATTCTAGGTTATCTCCATGCATGGTACTTGGTTGGAGTATGAGTCTCTGGAAAGACCCCTGTGTTCAAATTTTATGGTTCTGTTGCTCTCCTTGTGGACCTCCTGTCCTCTCCAGATCTTACTATTTCCCACTTCTTTCATAAGATTCCATGCACTCTGCCCAACAGTTGGCCATAAGTCTCAGCATCTGCTTTGATAGTCTGTAGAGCAGAGCCTTCCAAAGGCCCTCTGTGGCAGGTTACTAACTTGTTTCCTGTTTTCCTCTTCTTCTGATGTCCATCCTCTTTGCCTTTCATGGTGGGGATTGTGCATTTTAGTCAGGGTCCTCCATCTTTATTAGTTTCTTTAGATGTACAGATTTTAGTAGGTTTATCCTATATTACATGTCTATATGAGTGAGTATATACCATGTGTGTCTTTCTGCTTCTGGGACAGCTCACCCAGGATGATCCTTTCCAGTTCCCACCATTTACCTGCAAATTTCATGATTTCCTTATTTTTCATTGAAAAACATGGAACGCTTCAGGAATTTGCGTGTCATTCTTGCACAGGGGCCATGCTAATCTTCTCTGTATTGTTCCGATTTTAGTATATGTGTTGCCAAAGCGAGCACCATATTTTTTTTATTTCCATCCTGCCTCTCAATAGCAAGTTCCTGAAAGCAAAAGTAGGTTCTGGTGTGTTCAGAAACATAGACAGCACTCACAGTGCACAGCAGAGCTGTGCCCATCAGACATGTGCTCAGTGTGCAGCTGCCAGCATTTGCAGTTTCTGAGGATGTATGTTGACAACCTCCAGAGTCCACAGTGCTAACCATTGCACAATGGAACTGTTGACAAAGCTCCAAAGGCATGGGGCCCTGAAGAGCACCGTGACAGGTGACAGGGGCCTTGAAAAATAGGAGTGCTGAGAATATGGAGCTAGTGAAATGAGGAGGAAATTGACTATTGATGAGAAAGATGAGTGAGGCTGGAATGGAGCAGTTTAGAGTGTGTGTCAGGGAGGGCAAGTTCTGATTTTCTTGGTCTTTCCAGTTTATATGAAGTACGATGTGAGATGTGGGCTCCCCCAAAGCGATTTCTTTGCAAGATGCATCATGACCTGACGTCCCTTCCTAACCTTGGATATGGAAGAAAGAAAATAAATATGATTTCTAACTGCTAAGGAGAGAATAAAGCAGGAAAAAATTGTGATGGCCACAATACATTTGCCTGACGTATTTATTAGGATTCTTTCCTGAAGCATTTATCAGGAAGAAACTGACAAGGAGTGGCTCGTTTCATACTCTTAGGTATATTCTCTGAGTTATTTTAGAAGAGGGGGTTTAAAATGTGGATTTATGAGTTACCTGTGCAAGCCCCAGCCATGATGCCTCGTGATCATTCCAGGTGCATTTCTCATTTCACCCTGCAGACAGGAGCCCCAGTGACCTGGGATTCGCTGGCCCCTGCATCCTGTCTCTGACATTTCAATCCAAGATGAGAAATAGCCTAACAATTTGCTTAAATCCCTCATTAATCCTGGATCGAACTCCCCAGGGCTGCTGGGGAGGCTGTTCTCTCTCATGCAGAGAGAATGCGGACTTGGCAGTGAGCAAATAGCAGAGAGATTTTTGGGGGAGCCTCTTTCTTCCAATCTGGCTGGACTTGGGGAGAAGCCACCCACCACGGTTCCCCATTGGGAACCAGAATATTTCCTGGTAGATGGCGTGGTGTGTGCTGAGTTTGTAGACTCTGCCCTCTGCACATCATCCTGACGGCAGGAAGTCAGATACAGGAAGCAAGGTTCTGTTTTCCCTGGGGTTTTCTCAAGAAGAGAAGGGAGGAGGCCCCAGTGTCCTCTTTATTCTGGAGATACTTGGGTGCCTTAAAGGAGCTGGCAGGGCTCGGGAGATTCTATCTGAACCCACATTAGAGCCACAGTCCATGGCAATTACTGAGACTCATACTCATTCAAACATTATAATGACATTTGAAGTTTAGCTCAATTAATGCTGTTCAAATTTGCTTTTAGATTTACTTATTTTATGTGTATGAGTGTTTTGCCTGCATGTACATATGAGCACCATGTATGTGCTGTGCTCTGAGAGGTCAGAAGAGGACATTAGATCCCCGGCAACTGGAGTTATGGATTGTTGTGAGTTACCATGTGGGTGCTGGGAACTGAACCTGGGTCCTCTGCAAGAACAATGAGTGCTCTTAACTGCCAAACCATCTCTCTGGCCCCTAACTTATTATGTGTTTCGATGGCCTTTTCATATAGTGAATTGGTTAACCAAATCTTAAGGCAGTAGTGATTAACTATTTTAAAGTCACGATTTTTTTTTTAAGTATTGATTTGAAGAATGATATCAGCCCTTCCCCAGAGAACATACATAACTATTCTAGAGGAATACACATAGTCACATACCTTACATTTCATATGGATTTTCCAGTCTAGAAGTAATGATCAACTTGGTGGGAACTGACATTTTCAGCTCAACATCTGTGGACCCTTTCTTCTGTATTGGTGTCATGCTGTTGGGAGTTTAAAACCAACCCTGTCTTTTGGGTGGACTCTGATTTCTCTAAAACCAGTGGTTTTTAACTTCTTAATGTTGTGACCCTTTAATACAGTTCTTCATGTTGTGGTGACCCCCAACCATAAAATCATTTTTGTTGCTGTTTGTGACTGTAATTTTTCTACTGGTATGAATTGTAATGTAAATATCTGTTTTCTGATAGTCTTAGGTAACCCCTGTGAAAGGGTTGTTCAGTCCCTAAAGGGATCGCGACTCACAGGTTGAGAACAAATGCTATAGATGCTCAGGGATTATTGGTAAAGAAGGGGGCAAAATGACTGCAAGGGCCACGGGCTATGGGAGACCATGAGGAAATAGTGTCTTCTAGACACTGCAGGGTAAGTGCAGATATGAACTCACAGTTGTAGGAATCATCTTATTGTGTACAACATTCAAATGCTGATTCTGTGCCCCACCCCCCATATCTGGTTGAATCCTTGTTCTGAGTATCTCCTGTCTCAATGTTGTGTAAACATTGCTTCCATTGTTCCCTGATTATGCCAATAAAACAGCTTAACAGCCAATCACTGAGCAGGAGAGAGCATTGGGCTGGGCCTCCTGCCAGCCAGCAGAAGATGAAAGACACACACACACACACACACACACACACACACACACACACAGAGAGAGAGAGAGAGAGAGAGAGAGAGAGAGAGTGAGAGAGAGAGAGAGAGGAGGTAGGGATTCAGCCATGAGCAGAGGTCCAGGAGACATCATGAGAGAGCAGCCATAAAATGCAAGCATCTTGGGCCTTTACTCTGGGAGGAAGCTAGATTAGGTTAGAAGTTAAAAATAGATTAATACTGCTCAGTTATTGTGCTGTAAAGCTTATTAAACAAATGTAATAGTCCAGGCTCAATTAACTGGTTGATAGCCAGGTTAAGAGAGAAACTGCAAAGCACAACTTTAAAGTGGTTTAAAAACTTTAAACCACTAACACACAGTAGTTATGATAGAATGTTTCAGATCTCTGCAAGCTCAAACCAAAACAAATCCCACCATGGAGAGCAGAGGCAGGCACAAGACCCCACTCCTAGCTAAGGAAGTATTAGCAACTGATAGCTGCTAGGAGAGAAAGAGAAGGTTTTCTTTAAGAGCATAGACTCTGTAAGTCAAACACAATCCAGTGGAAGGCCATACATCCAAGAGTATAGGGGCAGGAAGTATTATACTTTATAGGTTTTGTTTTTTAAAGAAGATAAAATATTAGGTATGTAGGGAAGGGGCTAGATGTATCTAGGAGGGGTTGGAGGATAACTAGGATCAAAGCTCATTATATAAAATTCTCAAAAATATTAAAATTAAAAGTAAAGTAAAATGCAATTAAAAAGAAGCTCATATGCATATTTTGGACTGTCCTTATCCTAAGCAATTCTTTCTCTTCTTTAATGTCTGTTTCATTCCTGGGAGACACTTTTCATAATAAAATCCAACATTGCTTTAAAGAATATAAGCACTAGGGACTAGAAGAAGAAAGGGGGCATGAAAGTAAGGGTGAGGGTCTCACCCCCTAGCATTGGGTCTTACACATGTAAAGATGGGGCTCTTTCTACACAGTGGCCTCACCACTTCCACAGGGATGCAAAGAGCATCATCTCTTGCCACCTACTTTTCTCAGTCTAGTCTTGAGATGACTCTACTCTGCGGTCAGGGCAGGATCCATAGTCATGGAGAAAGGAAGGACCTGGTGAAGAGTGCGAATCTAGGTACAAAGTGGCCTGCTTATCACCATGTGTGATAACCTTCACAGATACCTGCTGTAGTCTGACTCTGTGGTCCTTGATGAGAGGGAGAAGGTCCAGGTGCTGCACGCTGGGAGCTTTATGAAGAACAGGCCTGAACTTGCTTTGTGAAGCTAAACTCCACTAACAGAAAATCAGTGAACTGGGAGAACCTTGTTGGGGCCAGTGTAGAGTGTCAGCAATGTGGAGTGTGTACAGTACAGGACACGTCACAGACATATCACAAATCACAAAGCCGGGAAAGTCATGTGACCAACCAGCCTATTTTTAAGGCACAGCCACCTATAATGTGTGGCATGTAATAAAGTCTGAATTAGATATAAAGATTTGGAAAATGAAAGTATGCTCCTACACTTCCCTCCTCAAACACTCTGAAAACGATGAAACAAACTGGTGCACATTGATGGGAGGAACCTGGTGTGTACATTTAAGAAAACAGTCGTTTGTCACTGTATTCCAGTAGTTTCACTGCTAAGCACATACAAACACACGCATTCACCAAGAGAAATATAAAGAGTATTCATAGAATCATCATTACAGCAACTGTCAATTGAAAACACTCCTGATACTCATCAAAGCAGCCTAGATCACATGCTGCAGTGTTTTACATTAACTCGAACACTGCATAGTTACATGGAGCGACACAGACTGATCCCACAACCATTTATAATGTGCATGAAGACAGTAGTCAGGCTATACATGTTCATCTGCTATGTGTCTTGAAATTTTAGGGAATAGAGGAAGAGACTGGGGATATGATGGCTCAGTGGTTAAAGTTTGATTGCGGAGCCCATCTTGGCTCACAGCCTCCTGTGATTCCAGTTTCACTGAATCTGACATCCTCCCTGGCCTCCTCCGACACCAGGCACACATGTAGCTTATATACACACCATATGTGCACTCAAAACACTCATGCAAATAAAAAAATCATTTTTACAAGGTAGATTTTTATACTTAAAAGAAATGCAAAAGGACACAATTAGTGTGCAGTAAAACAATTAAATTATTTTCCTGTCCCTTTTCTACCAAAATATGGCATTTGAGATTGAGGTTTTCCGATGAGATATGTTGCCAGCATCACGTGTATATTACCCCTTGCCATAATCTGCCTTCTTAGCACATCTTCATCATCAATCTACATCCAAAACTGCACTCACTGTGCTGTGCTGGCAATAAACATAAATCCAGAAGACAGAGCTTCTGGATCTGCAATCACATGATAATAAAAATGATAGAAAATCTTCTCTCTGCCACTCGATCCCATCTTGTTCTTTAACATGGAGCTAACATTGAGCTTCTAGCCATTCACGTCATCAAAGGGCTGGAGTCTTTGAATGGTAGGTATTTGATAATCCTGAATGCTTTACCTGTTCTTGGTTTTACAGAATTGATTTTAGATGATGAATTACGGCTAGAAAAAGTTTAATTTCAGGTGAAGGTATGATTATGAATTCCACTTTAAGTCTTAAACACCTGCAGAGCTCAGTTGCAGTAAAGCTCATAAACACTCCTGCCACAGTCAACGGGAGGCTGGTTTTCACAGGCATGCCACAAGAATCTAAATAGACCTCTTTCTCCATTATTAACAAGCCACACCCAAATGGTCTGCAATTTCCTTTTTGAGTGCTGAGCTTTGCGGGGAAGAGGCAGCGGAGTGTGGGATGGTGAGGATATGAATTTGATTTAAATTTACTAGTGTTGACAAAAATGATTTTAAGGAAAACCCTACTGCATCAGAGCAAAACTAAAGCCAAAGCAAGCAGCCCCAATGTAATACAAGATAAAATCCTTTGTAAAAAAATTACAAACATCAGTTAAGCAGAGTTCTGGAAAGAAAATGAAGTTTAAACTCCACCATGTCATAAGTAATTAATAAATCTAGATGCCAAGCCTCCACTACCAATAGTTGACCCTAGGCTTTTCTAGTCAGCATGGATGTTACTATTGTATATTTTAATCCAGGAGTTCTGCGGAGCTGGGTAGAGGGATGAGTTGGATCCTTAGGAGTGATGGGGCAGTAATAAGCAGATGAGAGCTGGTTGCTTGGCACCCCACACAAGCCCAAGTTTCTCTGTCCTTGTTTCAGAGAAACAAGCCAAGTTTCTCTGTTTTATGAGTCTTCCTGGTTCTAACATAGTTAACACGTGATTCTGTCCCCCGACTGTCAACTGCATGAGGTGAGTCTTTTTGCTTTGGTAATGGATATATCTTGATTGTGCTGAACTCAGTACGTATTGTTGGCTGTGCTATTTTAGTATTTTAGTATTTTGTGTCCTCAGCTATCTTTCGTTTCCTAGTTCACATTTTTTTCCACATACTAGTCTTTTCTAAACATTCTCTGTGACTCTTCAGTGTTTCTCCCCCCTCAAATATACATGCTACATTTTTTAAATCTGTGGACACGTACTGTGTTTGATGTTACAGTGGCCATGCCCTGTAGATGATGGCACACGTCTAAGTAGTTCCATTTCTGCGTTCTCCCTTTGGAAAATGGATGCTGCATCTATTTTCAATCTGTTTTTCTGTCTTTATTAGAACTCGGTGCTTTCTCCATAGGTGGCTAAGAACAAAAGGGGAGAAAAAAGCAGGTATTTTAACTTTTATTATTTCCAGTGCAATATTTTGTCTATTGAATGTTCTAGTTAGATGTTATTTGCCAAGGTACTATTATGACTTTCTGCATTTATTATATAATCAGCCACGTGATGGACTTGGACCGTGGTTCAGTTTGTTGGTGCTTTCACATCCTCAGTTCCTCTCTCCTCCAGTCTACCATTCAGTCATCGTACACTAAGCTTCCTGTGCTGGGGCCCTGACTGCATGTTCTGATGAAACACATTACTCTAGGCAGATAAGGGCTTGCTCACCAACACAAATATGAACCTGATGCAAACAATGATTTGAGTGAAATCACAGAATATCTGAGCTGATAAAAATATGGAAGTTTTCATCTTCCTAGTAATGAAAGCAAATTAAAATTAATTAAAATGAAAATATTGTTTTGGCCCATCAATAGTGATTGGGAAAATCATTGTTTTTAGCTCGTACTAGTGTTCTTGTCAGAATAGAACAGACTCACATCTGGCTCAGGAAGTGAAAAGCGTATACACTCTGGAAAGAACATGTCCTGCATGGTATACATGAGGGGAGTGGAGCTCTACCTTAAGAAATAGTTCCTGAAGGCTTAGGATATAGAAATTTAAACTGCAATGGTAACATGATTAGCCTTTGTTACGACCTGGCCTGGGCTTAGCAATAGATGCCACTGGAAGAAACCTGCTAGAACATCCTGCTGTGGGGCCAGGCAGGCATTCAGCTTCCTGTAGCCAGGGAAAGTTGAAGATGGTTTGCAGCAGTCTCCAAAGGCCAACTGGGAACAATCAGAAAACGTGTGTGGAGAGTTCCGGGGAAGGGACATTAAATGAAAACGAGGGAAAACAACCTCTAAGTCAATGAGGTTAGTAGCTTATCATTGTCACTGTGCCACTGGCATCCTTAGGCTCATTTTCCCATTTATCTGAAGCCCATTGTGGTTATTTGCAGGTAAATAGCTCTGTCATTGTGATGTGTAATTATTGAAATGCAGAATCTGGAATATTGTAAAAATCATTTTAAAAATTGCCTTTATAAACGAAATTCCATGAGATCCTGGTGTTCTGTGCAGCTCAATTAGTTTGATTGTATCCGGTGGTCAGGCTCCTGAAAGGCGTCTCAGCATCCCTCTGTTTCATCTCTGCAGTTGGCCTCATGTGTTTTGGCACAGTCTTTGTGATTGCACTTTTCTACTGAGTATGAACTTGGAAGCTTTGCGAGACACTGAGTAGATATGTAAGCTGAGAAAATCATTCTATTATTCAGCACAGTGTCTCTAATTGATGCAAGCTCCCCTGCCCCCAGTATTTTCCCCAGCACTTGCCCTCTATGACCCTTCTCTTCAGACAGTTCCAGGATGACTGTGTCCTGACACAGAATCAGTGTAGGAGGAGCAACCCGCTCAGTCTGCTGGGACACTTGCAGTTCGTGAGAGCATTGTAGCACTTTGTTTTGAAACATCGACCTGCACACTGCAAACTGGTTGGTGGAAAGAGCTTCTATGTACTGAATTCTAGAAAAACCGCCAGTGCAAAAAGTCCTGTTTCAGATTGTCTCATTGTGGGGTATTGCTGTTGCTGAGAGACACTGTGGTCACCAGGAGTAGAACAGGGTGAAAGACAGCCAGTCTGCAATTCCCCTTTCCAGCCTGCTGGCTGAGAGCTGTTGGTATATTGGATGTTACTTTAATATACATTCCGGGAAGAGAGGAGACTGCCCCGAGTTTGGACCCTTCAAGGAGATAAGTGACAGTGCATAGTAATTTGGAAACAAAACAGATTTTGCCCAGAGAGATATTTTACTACAAAGTCTAGGCCCATTCGTCCAAGCATATCTGGAAAATGATGAAAGGGAGCAATCCCAGCACTCCTCATCCCAAGGAGTATTCATTTGGGTGACGCCTAGTCTATCAAGCCAGAGGCTTTTAAACTGACATGGATTGTGCAGAAAGTTTGCTTTGGACAGCCACAGTAAATGTTTCCTTTCTAGCAAACTGTTAGGGAAGTGGATCTGGGTATACCAGTGCCTCCTTAATATGGAAGCATCGTGCCAAAGGAGTCCATGGTAACATGTCAAGGCAAGCATTAGCAGGAACTACTTCCCCGCCTCGGGCTGCTGCCTGTTAATCATGCAAGGTCTAATACAAGCATTTCTCTGAAGTCAAGCTAAGGGTACTGCTAAATCTCCCTTTAACATGCAAATGCGTGTGGAAACTGGAATCATTAGAATAAAATGTCATAAATGAATGCACATATTAATCTTATCTAATTCAGCTACTTAAAAAAAAACACCACACACATTTGCTTCAAACAGAGAAAATAAGCAGGTCCAGACAATGACTCAGGAGCAACAGCTGCTGGGAAGGAATCAGCTTAACACTGTGTAGCATGCAAACATACACACGTACATACAGACACATATATACCCACTCAGTTACATACATAGTCACATATACACATATTGTACATAATACATTCAGGCACACAGGCAGAACATGCACATACATACACACATATTTATAGACACAAATGCAAATATACAGAAACAAATGAACAGTCATACATACATACATGTATTTGTACAGATAGACAGACACAGGCAGGCAACCAGGTACACACATCTAACATGCACACATATACCCACCAGCATGTATGCATACACACATATGTAAATGCATACACAAACACACATATAAACATACATACACACATATATTATTCTCTTCCTCTCTCTCTCTTCAGTTCCCGTCATGCCAGAAGTCAAACATAAATGTGGTGTCATTGGGGGTTAATGAGGATGTCTTAGGGTTGAGAGCCAGAACTGTCCCAAGGCCACCGAGAGGTTTGCATTTATGAATTAAAAACAAAAATGCATAAGAACACAGAAAAGGGGAAAGTGGGGAAATGTTTATAGCAAACATGTCAGAAACATTGTCAAGCTTGGAAGTACGTGAGTGATGTGGTGGTAACTGGCAGGAAACCACCGTGACTGACGCAATGCTCACCAATGCTGACCTTATTCAGAACACACATATGTGATAGATGGTGTTAACCTATGTCAGTATGTACATATATAGTACATGGTGGTCACTAATGTCAGTATATACATACATGGTACTCAGTGTTCACCAGGGTCAGAACGTATGAACATAGTACACAGTATTTACCAGCATCAGCAGACACATATATGACACACAGTGTTCACTCATGTCAGTACCCACATATGGGGTACATGGTATTCTCCGCATTCATCACATTCTGTGCTGGTCTGAGTGAGAATGGCCCCCATAGGCTCCTATATTCGCATGCTCAGTCCCCAGTTGGCAAATTGCTTGGAAGGATTAGGAGGGGTGTCTTTGTTGGAGGAGGTGTGTCACTGGGGGTGAGCTTTCAGGTTTCAAATGCCCACACCAGCCCCAGTCTGTCTGTCAGCCTGCCTGCCTGCCTGCCTGCCAGTCTCTCTGTCTCCGTCACTATATCTCTGTCACTCTCTGTCTCTGTCTCCCTTTCTCAGTTTGCCTTTCTGCATTTTAGGATGTAAAGCTCTCAGCTGTGGCGCCAGCTCTTTGCCTGCCACCATGCTCCCTGCCTTGATGATAATGAACTAAGCATCTGAAATTATAAGCATGCTCCCAGTTAAATACTTTCCTTTATCGGAGTTGCCTTGGCCATGGCGTTTCTTCACAGCAATAGAACAGTAACTACTACAATGACGTTTCCCGTTCATATGTGTGAAATTTATGGGTGAATCTAAGAAAGAGCACAGGATTGGAAACATACTGTAGGGAATGCTTGGTGGGGTTCATCATTGGAGCTATCAGGCCTGTACATTTTCTCTATGGAAATATTTTTAGCAGAAAATTTCTCTACCAGATGTAAGGCTATTCGGGTAAATCAGGAGGTGTGGCCTTGTTGGAGAAGGTGCGTCACCAAGGGTGGGCATTGAAATTTCAGAAGCTCGTGCCATGCCCAGGGTTTCTCTCAGTCAGTGAATCAGGATGTAAGTTCTCAGCCACTTCTCCAGTGCCACGCATGCTGCCATGTTCCCTGCTGTGATGATCATGGACTAAACCTCTGAAACTGGAAGCCAGCCCCCAGTTAAATGCTTTCTTTTATAAGTGCTGCCTTGGTCATGGTGTCTCTTCACAGCAATAGAACAATGACTAAGAAATATATCTTATATCAAAAAATTTTACATTTCACTAGAGTTAATTAATTTATTGTCACAAAATGTACCTTAAGTTATTGTTAATAGATGTATTATGTTTTTTTATTCTTTATTAATTACACTTTATTCACTTTGTATCCCCCCTGTGGATCCCTCCCTCCTCCCGTCCCAATCCCTACCTTTCTCCACCCTCTGCATGCATGCCCCTCCCCAAGTCCACGGATAGGGGAGGTCTTCTTTTCCTTCTTTCTGATCCTAGTCAATTAGGTCTCATTAGGAGTGGCTGCATTGTCTTCTTCTGTGGCCTGGTAATGCTGCTTCCCCCTCAGGGGGAGGAAATTAAAGAGCAGGCCAATCAGTTCATGTCAGAGATAGTCCCTGTTCCTATTACAATGGAACCCACTTAGATACTGAACTGCCATGGGCTACATCTGTGCAGGGGTCTTAGGTTATCTCCATGCGTGGTCCTTGGTTGGAGTATCAGCCTTGAACTCATTGGCACAGGAGACAACTTCCTGAACAGAACACCAACAGCACAGGCTCTAAGAGCAACAATCAATAAATGGGACCTCATGAAATTGAAAAGCTTCTGTAAAGCAAAGGACACTGTTGTCAGAACAAAACGACAATCTACTGATTGGGAAAGGATCTTCACCAACCCTATATCTGATGGAGGACTAATATCCAGTATATATAAAGAACTAAAGAAGTTAAACAGCAAAAAAATCAAGTAATCCAATTAAAAAGTGGAGTACAGAGCTAAACAGAGAATTCTCAATAGCGGAATATCCAATGGCAGAGAAACACTTAAAGAAATGTTCCCTCTTTTCTCCTTCTTCTGATGTCCATCCTCTTTGCCTTTCTGGATAGGAATTGAGCATTTTAGAAAGAGTCCTCCCTCTTGATTAGTTTCTTTAGGTGTACAGATTTTAGTAGGTTGATCCTATATTATATGTCTATATGAGTGAGTATATACCATGTACGTCTTTCTGCTTCTGGGACAGCTCACTCAGGATGATCTTTTCCAGATCCCACCATTTACCTGCAAATTTCATAATTTCCTTGTTTTTTATTGCTGAGTACTATTCCATTGTGTAGATGTACCACAATTTCTGTATCCTTTCCTCCCCTGAGGGGCATCTGGGATGTTTCCAGCTTCTGGCTATTACAAATAAGGCTGCTACAAAAGAGGGAACAAGTCAGGAGCCTGACACAGAGGACTGCTGAAAGGCTCTGCCCTGCAGAGTATCAATGCAGATGCTGGGACTTATGGGCAACCTTTGGGCAGAGTGCAGGGAATCTTAGGAAAGAAGTGGGAAACAGTAAGATCTGGAGAGGACAGGAACTCCACAAGGAGAGCAACAGAACCAAAATATCTGAGCACAGGAGTCTTTCCTGAGACTGATACTCCAACCAAGGACTATGCATGGAGATAACCTAAGACCCCTGCGCAGATGTAGCCCATGGCAGTTCAGTATCTAAGTGGGTTCCATTGTAATAGGAACAGGAACTGTCTCTGACATGAACTGATTGGCCTGCCCTTTAATTTCCTCCCCCTGAGGGGGAAGCAGCATTACCAGGCCACAGAAGAAGACAATGCAGCCACTCCTAATGAGACCTAATTGATTAGGATCAGAAGGAAGGAAAAGAAGACCTCCCCTATCAGTGGACTTGGGGAGGGGCATGCATGCAGAGCGTGGAGAAAGGTAGGGATTGGGACAGGAGGAGGGAGGGATCCACAGGGGGGAATAAAGTGTAATTAATAAAGAATTAAAAAAAAAGAACCTCCTTAGTCATAAGGGAAATGCAAATCAAAATAACCCTGAGATTTCACCTTACACCCATCAGAATGACTAAGATCAAAAACTCAAGAGACAACACATGCTGGAGAGGTTGTGGAGAAAGGGGAACCCTCCTCCACTGCTGGTGGGAATGTAAACTTGTATTATGTTTTAAATATCTGTAGCATCTATAGCAATTTCACTGCACTCATTTGAGCTTTAAAAATCATTTATGCTGTTTTTCATGTATACAACTGTTTTACCTGCATGTACATGTTCAACACATGTTTTCAGTACTCGTGAAATTCAGAAGAGTGTTGGGTCCGCTGGGACTGGAGTTCAAATGGCTGTGAGCAACCATGTATATGCTGGGAATCGAAACCAGGCCCTCTGCAAAAGAAGCCAGTACTCTTAGCCAATGAGGCATCCCTCTGGCCCTTCATTTGTGCTCTATGCCTTTTGTGATTCTGTTTCTTTCCTGGTTATTATTCCAGATTTTGTTCATTGTTCACTTGATTGATCACAAAGAACTATCCCTTTGTGGCTCTTGCTTTGCTGGCATAGTTGTCCTGATTTCCACTCTGAGTGTGTGTTATTTCTTTGGTTTTATTTACTTTCTGCTCTAGGTTTTTTTTTTTTTAAGGTGGAAATTAAGGTGCCCATTATAATGATGTTCTGTTCTGATACAGTCACTTAATGTAACCAATTTCCTTCTAAGAATTGTTTTAAAAAGCTATCTGAAGTTAATGTCATAATTTTGTTTTCGTTCCATTTAAAACCTGTCATACCTTTGTGATTTCTTCTTTGAGTTCATGTATAATTTCTTCCTTGAAATAGATTGTTTAAAGAAGTATAACTTGGACATTTTGCAGAACCTGTACCACTATGGATTTCTAATATTTTTGTTTGTTATAGTCAGCTCACATACTTTCTGTGACTTGGCTAGATGGCTTTAAGTGTTTTGAGGCATGCCTTGTTGTCCAGAATAGGGCCCATCTCAGGACGAGCCCCGAGGGCAGCTGCACATCCTTGCTGCTGTGGTATATACTCTGCAATGGAAAGGAGAGTGTGTAGGTGGGTGTCCAGGTTGGTGTTCAGTGTCCAGGTTGGCTTTGTTCACATTTGAAAGAAGTTTGGGAACATTTAGATATAAGTATAGATTTGCCATTTGCTCTTTGAAACACTGTCGGGTTTTGCTTCCAGCATTTTGAAGCTCAACTTTGAATTATATCAGAGTTATTATATAATTACAAAAGATTATATGTATATGTAATATTATCTGTTTTTAAGTTTGCTTTGTCTGATAGCAACATACCTACTCCAGCTTTCCCTAGACTACCACTGTTAATGTAGTTTCTAGTGAAGAATTTGGTTTTGCACAAATTATGATCTGCCATTTGTTCATTGTCCCTGGAATGGCTCCTCCAAATCCTTAGTACTTACTCTCTGAATGACAGGAGGATCCCTGGACCCTGTGAATCCCTGAACCATGACTGATACCTTATACTAAACATATAATTTGTGCAAAATATCAGTTATGACCAGTGGGGCACATGTTGTCATTCCAGCCTCTAGGATAAGCTGGGAACCGAGCTCAGAGAGCTATTAGTGAATATATCAGTTAACCATGCCATGAAAGAGAGCCCCAGTCAAAAGCCTGGTGAGCTCCCAGGTTGGCAATCTGGATTACTAATATTAACTGCCGCATCACGCAGAACATATATCATACCATATCATACAGTATATATAATATCTATATAAATGCATATGGGCTGTAGAATGAATATGAGTGTTCAGAAAGTAGCCTGTGCTGAGAATATAATAAAGCAGATAAGTCCTGGAAGACTAGTCTCTTTCCCTTTTCCTTCTTTGTGCCACCACTTAGATCGATTGCAGACTGATCCCTTTTACATGCTTTGTCACCTTGATATCTGTGACTCTATGTTTTAGTGGTTTGCCTTTGGTTTTAGACAACAGAGTTGGACCATGTCACCACCTATTTTCTTATCAGTCATGACATTATCAGAATCTCAAGGTAACCAGCAGAGTGTCTCTAAATATACATTTTATTTCTACATATGTTCTACCCCACAAATAATAGGCCCTCTGGATTTTTAACAGGTAAGCTTTTATGTGTGAACATTTTAGAGAGAAGTTCCTAGTTCCTTGTCCTCCAGCCCCAGCCCTTCACCCCCAGAAGGGTTTAAGATTAAATACATATTCATAATTCTCAAGTTTTAGTTTTTTGTCTCACTGACCATTTCAAAGTCATATATATGCAATAGTCTCTAGCAAGGACTTAAGGGCTTACCAGGCCTGTTTGGGTCCATGACATGTGGCCCTGTGTGGTGGAAGACCCTGTGGTCTTTCAGAGAGAAAGGAGAGGTAGTGCTGTGGAGAGCTAGCAGCAGCCCCAGGAAAAACCCATGATTCCTCTGCAGAAAATTTATCTTTATGATTGAATGTATTTGAAATTTCTGAGTCTTACTCAGTGTGCTCCAAGCTGACTTTTGATTTCTCTAAATATATATGTTTTACAGAACGAACATACCAACCATCAATGTTCTGACCAGGGACTTAATCATACATATACACGAGAAAACCTTCTGAGCTGGCTGGTTCTTCACTTCTTCTGTACAAGTTTGAGACCTGAGTTTGACTGTGAGCACCAACATGAAAGGCCAGATATGGTGATGTGTCTAATACTATTTGCAAAACAAAGCCTGGGAAAACAGAGGCAGAAGGACCCTGGGACTCAGTGGCCACTTAGCCGAGCCTAATTGGCAAACTCCAGGTCCTAGCAAGAAACTGACTCAAAAAATAAGATGGCCAGTTCCTGAGCAGGGACACTAAAGCTCATCTCTGGTCTCCACATATGAAGGCAAACATGTGTTGACACATTCATACACACAAACCCATAGAACACACACAGCTGCCTGCATTTAAGATGGAGCTTCACATCTAGCTAAACACATCTAAAATTTCCCTCAAGAATGCCCAGTAATTGTTGACAGTCAACACTTTCAATGGCATCCTTTTTCCATTGTTTTGGACTACATGTTATAGGATATGGTCTAAAAGAGATGAGACTTTTATTCTTAGCTAACATTATAAATTCACAAGTAATTACAGGAATAACTGAGGTGGTAAATCACAACAATCCAAACACAGTTCAAAGTAATTAACAATCAGCAGAAATGTTGTCTTTGAAGAAGAGGCTGATCTCAGAGACCTGTGAGCATCAGGCTCTCAAAACTCCAGTGCATGGGACCCAAGAGCATCACGAATGGATGGGGCATTTTATTGAATTTAAGATGTAGAATCTGAGCTCATGTATGAAAATCAGAAGCAAATCCTAGCACTGGATGGTGTGTTGCACGGATATGGAGAGCTTCTGCTCCCTGGAGGCAAGATGGCGTCTGCTCCATTCAGCACCAGATCCTCTGTTGCCACAAAATACGCTCTTTTATTTTTTTCTATCTTTTAATTTTTACAACAAAATACACTCTCAATAAATACTTTTTCTGTATGTGTATATAATTCAGTATGTATGTGTGTAAATGCATGTACGTATGCATGTATGTATGTATGTACAGGTGTATGTTTGTATGTATGTGCATATAGGTGTGTGTTTGTGTCTCTGTGTGTGTGTCCTGGATCCTGTGCCCAGCTGTGCCTCCCTAGAAAGGGCCATGCTCAGAGGGAGGCCTGGGGAAGAGGACAAGAAAGGGTGCTGGTACACTGGTATGTCACTGAGAGCTATACAGATCCCAAGAATCTTAGCTTTGAGGGTCAGTCTAGGGAAACAGAAGGGAAGGAAGAAAAGTTAGGATATTGCAAAGTGGCTCAGGGCGGAGACTTTAACGCTTCTGAGGGAGGATGTGAAAACCGTGGACTCTTCTCGGAAGGTAAACAGATAGAGCCGTGTGCATTGCAACTCCGAGGCCCTGGGGAGGCAGCCTCAGTACGCGGACTACTCACAGTTCACAGAAAGTTAACCCGGCTCTTCTTTTCCAATATTTATTTCTGCGCCTCTGAAGCCTTCTACATCTTACATACTCCTTTTTTTTTTTTTTTTCTTTTCTTTTCTTTCCGGAGGAGTTATGACAGGGAGAAAGGGCAAATATTGATCTCATCTCTAAACACCGGGGCCAGTATGTGAAAACGTGAAGCAATTTGTCTAAGAGTCAATAGTCACGTGACTTTGCTTCCTGACCTCTTGGACTGCTTGAGAGAGCTGAGCCTGTCGCCTGTATTCTAAAGCCTGCTCTGCCCACGGTTTGGGGTGGGACCTACCAAATCTCAATGCTGCTTCTAACCTGGCCTCTCTGCCGCTTTGCCCGTGACAGGGGTCATGGGGCCTTGTGAGAGCTAGGCAAGTCAAAAGAAACAATCCCCGACCCAGCACCATCACCCCCGCGCTTGTGCTTGTGGAGAATTATTCATGAACTATCTCGGGCTTTAGTGAGAGGAGTTTTGTTGTCAGCATGCCAAAATTGTATTGTGATTCTCAGAGCTAATATTTCCCAATAAGAATTCTGCCTGTGTTCTAGAATTCTGACAAAAGATAGGCAAGAAAAGACAAACACAAATATCAGCTTCTTGCTGCTCTTTGAGATTGGCTGGCTCCCCTTCACCCCTGCCTCGGGCCTGACATCCGATTACCCGCCTTTCAGCATAACTTATTACTCTTTTTTATTCAATTATTGATGCTTCTAAATGTGCTAAATCTTATCTATGGCGATGCTGCCTCCAGTTCCCAAGCCTGTTCAGAAAATGCATAGGAAAGAAAATTGTAATTCTTATTTCTGAGTTGAAACTACCTTCTGAAGTTGTAGAATAGAGTTGTCTGTGGAGTAAGCAGCCCCTGTGTCTTTATTCTAAGTACTTGAAAGAGGGGCCTCGGTCTGCGAGGAGGTCCTCCTGTCTCTGATGCCCATCACTACCCCTGCCACTGTCTATTGAGCCACTGTCTGCCCATATTGCTGCAGTAGCTCGGCGCTGGCCTCTTGCTTCCACCTGTCACTTCTAGCTAAGCAGGCACAGTGGTCCTGGAAAGCATACCTCGGATCTGATCACTCTTTTACTCAAGTCCTGTACATTCCCTATTGCACCGACAACCCAATGCCTACAACAACCCATAATCGCAGGAGACTCACAGCTGCCTCCATCACATCTGCCCACTATTCTGTTTACCCCAGCCCTACGGACAGGCTCCCTGACATTTCAGTCCTATGCCAGCCTGTCCCAGACTGGAGCATCTGCCCTGTTGTTCCTAGCACAGGCAAACTGTGAGAGTTAAAGTGCCCACTTGACTATGGAATAGGGTGCCCAGAGCAAGCCTTGGTTACAACTGTTCTATGTATTTCCAGATGTGATTAGCATTAAGATCTGTAGGATCTATAAAGCAAATGTCCTTTTCCACAGTGGTGAGCATCAGCCAGTCACTGATGCCTGCATAGAACTAACCAAGAAGAAGGAAAAATCTGTTTCTGTCTGCTGAGAGGTTCCTGTATACAGGAATTTCTGCCAGCCACTCTGGTTCTTAGGCTTCTGAACTCACCAAGTTATGCCATCCGCTCTTTTGAGTCTCCTGTTTGCAAGAGGGCACACTGTGGTGGATCTCGTGATTACACACACACACACACACACACACACACACACACACACAGCTATATATAAAGATAGAAAGTCATCTCCTTTATATTATATAATACAATGAATAAAATAATATATAAAGCATATATGAAAATTGAATATGCATATGCAAATCCATGTGTAAATGTTATAATTTATGTGAAAGATGATTCTAATATATAAGAATTTATATATTTCATGAACTCAGTGGCTGACTCTTTGGTCACCTCCACCAGAGGGGGACAGCCTTACCAGGCCACAAAGGAAAACAATACAGCCAGTCCTGATGAGACCTGATAGGCTAGGGTCAAGATAGAAGGGGAGGAGGACCTACCCTATCAGTGGACTGGGGGAAGAGCATAGGAAAAGAAAGGGGAAGGAGGGTAGGTTTGGGAGGGATGAGGGAGGGGGCTACAGCTGGGATACAAAGTGAATAAATTGTAATAAATTAAAAAAAATTTAAAGAATTTATGTTTATATGTATATAAAAATATATACACATATGCAAATATATGCAATATAAATTCACACACAAATATAGAAATATTTTATATAAACATGTATATGTTTTTATGTCTATGTTTTATAAGTATGTAGAAGAGCTGAGTTTGAGTCCTAACACCTACGTGGTGGCTCTCAGCCATCTGCTACTCCAGTTGCAGGGAATGGCTTGTTCTCTTCTGACCTCTGCAACACCACACTGTCAGTGCTCAGTGGCACTTGGCACTTTGCATAAACGTATAAACTCACACAAGGATACACATGCATATAGAAATTTTTTAAATAATAAGAATAGTTTTGCATGTATAAGTATATTTAAAATATACATTTTTATTTTTAATTATCTATGCATATAAAACGTGTAAATACACATACAAAAGGATATGCATATGAATATAAACTTGTGCATACATGTATACAGACACACATGTAATCCTACACACATGTACAGGCATAGGTAGACAGACAGAAGGTGCTGTACATATCTCACTGTGGCTTATTTTCCAGGGAGAGCCTGACCCTGTACTGACTGCCACTCTGGGCATCTGGTGTCTTACCCCCAAGCAGTCAGGTCTTTATTCAATCTTGTTTTTAAGGTAGTCCTCACTTCTGCCACACACACATTGCTTCCTGCTCCATCAGACTCCCGAGGACCCTCACCCGGCCATACTTCCTTTCTTTTTCATGACACAATGCATCAACTCTAAGGCAGTGCTCATTTCTCAGGCATCTTCATCTATGGATCTGAACTGCATCTCAGCAGGCCCTACCAGCAGGCAGGATGATCGTTTTGTGTTCACGGGTTTGGCAACATAACAAACATGCAGGAAAGATGCCACTGGCGGGGAAACACTGAGATCGACTTGATCTGTGGCGAAGAGCCATTAGAAAGATCAGTCGTGGGTATGAGATTAAGGAATGAAGTGACCAGCTAGTCTTTGGGACTTCCATTTTTAATTATTGGCATGACGCTATGTGACCAGCAATAAACTGTAGATAGAAGCAGTTTTAACAAAATGAAGACTCCCATGAAAATTAATGTTTCCCATTTTAAATGTCAAAGTGGTATTTCTTTCCCAGAAGTATATAAAATAGAGGTCCATTTTACATCCGATAAAACATGTAATTTATGTGGTGGCTGGTACCTTGTCAATGTTGTCATTCTTGAGGTGGTGCCTAGCACCTGTTACTGATTGTTATTGTCATTGTGCTATTGGGACCCTCTGGCCGTGGCCAGAAAAGCATGTCTAGTTGGTTCTGACAGAGACATGGAACGGCTTTTCTGAGTTCTCTACCTTTGTAGGCTGAAGGAAAAGCATGTGTTTGATATATGGGAAGAATGGCATGTTTCTAGCTCAAGTAGCCATTCTGTGACTGGATTGTAAGGTTCCCTTTTGAGGGGGGAGAACACGAGCCCTCTTTGCCTTTGCTCTTTCCAGCCATCCAGCTTGAGTCCTGGCTGACTCCACTTCTAGCCCACTTCATGTGCCCCTCCCCATCCTGCAGGTTCTTAAAGAACTCTGGTGCCACCTCCGTGGGGCCTTCCTGGAAGCCTCTTCCTCAGACCGAAGCACATTAGACTCCTGGTACAAAAAATTCTAAATCCTTTCCCTATTCATTGTGGTCCACTATAGACTGGTCAGTGCCTTCATTCAAAGCTCTCCGGGAAGTCTATGGCTATACTCACCTCCCAGCTGGTTGAGGTTCCTGGAAGCTAGGAGGAGAGCTGTATGAAGGCTTTATGTAAAAGCTTCTGGGTAAGCGATGACCCATAAGGAATCTGGCTTCATATTCTTCATTACATGTCTCCCACTGTCAGTTCAATTGTAGGAGATGGAGCAGATGCCACTAACCCTCCCTCCTCTTTATAAAACATGCTTTCACCCCCTCCCAGCCCCATCCTGTGTGCCTTCAGGAAAAGCTGTTCTTAGTTATACTTGTGTTGTGTGCATCCAAAGGTGGGAAGAAGCGGGGAGAACAGACTAGAGAAGGGACAGCATCCTTTGACAGTTCACAAACACATTTTGAATTATCAAAATGGGGATTTGGGCAGATTATTAAAGCAATTTAACCAAAGACCTTGATGGCTTCCTTAGCCCCCTTTTGCTAGAAATATTTTGTCACAATTCGGAATCTTCTCCTGTCTCGGTAGGTAGACTGTCATAAGCCATAGGTGACAGTTATCAAATCAACATTTCCCTTAGAAATGAGAACACACTAGTATCCTTTGCTTCAAAGAGAATAGACTTTGTGGAAAGGTCTGTGAGACGTGATGAGGCCAGCACTGAATGTGAGCTATGGCCGAGGAACTAAGACCTGGAGGCATTCTAGAGAACACTGGCTATGTTCAAACTCACCATATGATCCTGAGCATTGAAAACACAGAAAGCCATAAATAAAAATGTATTTATTTATTATTTATTACAATTTATTCACTTTGTATCCCAGCTGTGGTCCCCTCCCCGTCTTCTCCCAATCTCACCTTCCTTCCCTCTTCTTCCCCTATACCCTTCCCCGAGTCCACTGATAAGGGAGGTCCTCCTCCCCTTCTGTCTGACCTTAACCTATCAGGTCTCATCAGGACTGGCTGTCTTCCTTTGTGGCCTGGCAAGACTGCACCCCCCCAGTGGGAGGTGATCAGAGAGGCTGCCACTGAGTTCATGCCAGAGACAGTCCCTGCTCCCCTTTCTTTGAGGTTTCAGTTGAGTGTGTGTGGTGTTCACATGATGAATCATCCTTTAACCTCTCTGAGACCAAGGTCATATTCTAGTCTCCTTCACCTCTCTGAGACCAAGGTCATATTCTAATCCAGATGTTTATGTTTCAGTAGCAGGAAAGGGGAATTCTGATAGACTTTATATGTGTACCAAAGTTAAGTACACCTTTTATCTCTACTCACATATCATTTCCATTTGCCATTAACAACTTTTGCAACTTAAGATTGATTCCATGGCTTGAAATAAGTCTCTGTCATGAGACTGTCAGGGAGAATGAAACCTGAGAGAAAAGTCTGTGAGCTGCAGACAGCTCAGGGACAGAGGAGTTCCTGTGGTGAAAATAGGCAGGAAGCCAGTGGGGTTTCTTCCTTGGGCTCAGTGGATATTGTCTGTAACTTTAAGGAGGTGTAATTGATCGATAAAGGTTGCATATATTTCTGTCATGGAGAAGGGCTCAATCAGTCAAGTTCTTATCACATAAGATCAAACCTGAGTTTGATCTCTAGAATGCAAGTGGAAAAAACAAAAAACCAAAACAACAATAACAATAACAGGCCTGGTGGCACACATTTGTAATTCTGGTGATAGGGAGGGAGAGACAGGAGCATCTCTGGGCTTCCTCGACAGCCACCCCAATGTATTCAGAGGTCTCTCCAGTGTGAGAACCTGTCTCAACAAAGTGGTCAGTTTCCTAGAAATGGTACTGGAAGCCTCCACATAGAAACAGAAGTATATGTACACACCTGCATGCTAACACACACACACACACACACACACACACACACACACACACACACACAATCTACTTCAAGTGTTCATACACTGTGAAATGATTACCTCTCAGGTTGATGACAATATGTACCACTTTACCATGTTGCCATCATGTATGTCTGTGACTGTGTGCACATGTGTGAAGGTCCCCTGCTCTCTTAGTAAATTTGACCTGTACAGTGCGTTGCTAATTATACTCATCATGGTAGGTTTTGTTCTCCTGATTTGGTTTATTCTGCTTGCTTCTCCTGATTTCTGTCCCGTAACCCGAGCTCTCCTCCCAACCCACTCTTGATAGCCTTCCTTCTCCTTTTCTTGTATGTGTAGGTCGTGAGGACCTATCTTTCATGAAGCTTCTAGCTATTGTTTGGTCTTGGGCCTTCAAGGATCACCCAAGGTTTTGGAGAAGACAATACTGACTTTATCTGCTGTGAACACCTTTTATCTTCCACTTGTCTGTTAGTGGACATTGAGTTGTTTCTCCACCTTGGTTCTGACTAGCAATCATGATCAGTGATCTTTCTTCTCATACCTGTTACTTATCTGATACTATCTCTGAGAAGATGTTTGTTCAGGCCCTTTGCTCATTTTCAATTTGATTAATTTTTTGTTATTGACTGTATGGGGGTCCTAACTACCTTCTGATATTATTAGCTTTCTGCCTTCCAGTGGTTCAGAAATCCCTAGGCTCCATTCTTTACCGTTCTCTCAGTTCTGCATGGTATGTGTACATGAACATAGCACTAAGCTGCTAGCGTGGAGCCAGTGCTCCAATGGTAACTGATGGCTGAGTATAAATTAGCATGGCTTGCCACATTGTCCTGGGACACTTTAGGAGCCCCCGAGCGCAGCAGGGTGTTCTATCTACATGTAAGTATGTATACCACAAGTGTGTGCCTAGTGCTTTAGGAGTCCAGAAGGGGACACTAGATTCCCTGAGACTGGACTGACAGATGGTTGTTAGGGATCATGTGGGTGCTGGGAATTAGATCCTGGACCTCTGGAAGAGCAGCCAGTCCTCTCACTTGCTGAGACATCTCTTCATTCCCAGTATCTTGACTTTTAAAGGAACAGTTGACTACAAAAAGGCTTCCATGCTATGGTTGTGCTGCCTCAGTGAAATACATGCAGTGGGAAAAAGGCAGAGAGAGAGAGAGAGAGAGAGAGACCTCTCATGGGCAACACAGATGGCAATGCTGAGAGAGGTAAGGATAAGAAATACTGGCATCTCAAACCCAACTCTTCCCAGCAAGGATGTGTGGTAGAGTAAAAGTGGAACTGCTCCAGCACCAGGCAGCTCTTCTGGCTCTGAAGCAAGCACTGCTGTGACACTGCAGCAGAAAAAGTGGCGATTTGAATAGAAATGGCCCACATAGGCTCATGGATTTGAATGCTTGCTCACCAAGGAGTACCTCTATTAGGAGGTGTGGCCTGTTGGAAGAAGTGTGTCCCCAGGGGTAGGCTTTGAGCTTTCCAGTGCTTAAGCCAAGCTCCATGTCTCTTTCTTCTTGTTGCATGCCTGTTCAGATGCAGAACTCGCAGCTACTCTCCATCACCATCAACACCTGTATGCTGTCATGCTCCCCACCATGATGACAATGGATTAAACCACTGTGAGGCAGCCCCAGTTAAATGTTTTCCTTTATAAGAACTGCTGCCATTATCATGTCTCTCCATAGCAATAGAACACTGACTGAGACAGAAGGGATGTGGGCTTTCAGGAACGTGAGTCTTAGTTAGAAATCCAGTCTGTGTAGCCTTCCTAAGGCAAATCCAGTCAGAGCCAGGCCCTCTGTTTAAACTTGGAGCGAAGATAGTATCACAAATGGTAGAAAGAAGGTGTTGCCAATATGTTTGAGAATCTAACTTTTCAATGTCATTTGTTATGCAAACCAAATCTCTTCATCACCAAGATGACTGCAAATATATTTAGTAGCTAAACAGATGAATAGAACAGAAAGATAATGAAAACTAATAAAAATTGAGAAAACTATTATCACCATAGAATATTGTAAGAAAGCTACAAAACGATCACAATGAAAATCACATTCTCAAATTTTCTATCTACAACACATTTTGAATGTAAAATACATTCTACATTCAAAACTTCAAGAAGTGACTTTTAAAACCTGAGACATTTTGCAATAATTCTATATGTTAGCATATTTAACACAGCAAGTTAGAGAATCAGTCAAATAGTAATAGCATGTTTATTGAGGATCTAATCCATGACAAGCAGTGCCCCAAGCCTTGAGGACACAAATTCACTGCTGCAGTGGAGTCAGGACCTGAGCAAAGCAAGTGGACTGGTCAGTGGTCCAAATGGGCATGTCCCATGTCTCAGCTTACACAAGGCTGCATGTGGCCACGGATAGCCACGGTGTTGCCCAACACAAAAGTGTAAAGCTTACTTAGAAAATCGTGAACCTTTTTGTCAGCTTTCCTGTAGAAGTTCAATTGGGCTGTTCTTTGGTGTAAATGTTATAGATGACATCTCAGCGCCAGAAGGTTGAATGTGCCTGGCTCAGACATTCCTTGGGGCTACCTGAAAGGCTGGTTTAAGTCAGTATCTCTTATAGCTCCAGGTCCCTTGCCCTTCCCTTGAGCAGCTCTGCATGCTCTGCCATGGCATCCACAGGAAGTAAAGCAGTGAGAGTGGACAGTCTTGACACAGGCACAGCCTTGCAAGTCGGAGCTCAGGTTCTATTTCATTATGTGTTTTTGACACACTGGAATAGAATGAGTCAAAATGGATTTGGGCTCAGCAATAATGCTCTTGTCCCCTGGTTACAGCTTTAATCAGGTATTAAATTGCATAAACCCTTTTCAATTATATTAATTTAACTCGCCATCAGCACCATGGATTGATGCTTAGCATTAGCTATGAGCCAAGAGCCCTCAGTGAAGCCCTCAGCTTAGGAGGTGCTGATCGGCTCTTGGAGGAGCTTAGAAGGGTTCTCAAGCTCCAGGTGTTGGACTTTGATGCCTTATCATAAGAAAATCTGCTCAAAAAATCCCACCTAATCATCCATTCTTACAAAATTAACCTGTGTGCACATTTGATGAATTGGCATGATTAGCACAGGGTAACAACATGCTTTCATTAACATTCTTGAGAACTTTAGAAGTTTTCCTGAATTTCCAGAGCCATGTCAGTCATTCATTGAGTGATGGGCTCCTTAGCCATTCTTGCAGCAGAAGCTGAGCGAGTCAAGCAGAAGAAACAGAGAAACATGGAACCAAGTGCAAATGTGCTTGCTCTTTCTCGGCTGTAGGTTCAGAAGCTACAGCATTGGACCATCTTCTACTCCTGCTTGCAAGCAGTGGCTTTTTAATTCTGCCAGACTGAGTAGAATTAAACATACCCATCATGGCATTTTATCTCATTCCAAGATCAATGTCTCATGATTTACGCAGCATCTCCCCAGAGATAGCAAAGGCTTAGAACACAGTATACATATACTGGCTTAATCAGGCAAGACAGAAATAAGTTATTTTATTAACTGCTGACCCTGCCATTTACATGAACAAGAAAGTGGGCCAGCATTTTCTGTGCTGAGGCTGTGTATATTTGATGCACTGTGTCCACACACATTTTGTGCAAGATTTCACCATCTTTGTATCTTTTGCGGATCACATTAGAGCATCCTGAGAACTAAATTAAACTGAAGATGATCTGAGCAGAGAAGTTAGCAGAACCAGTATTTATGGATTTTCACTTAATTTTACTCTTTATCTAATATTAACCTCATTATTCTGAGAAGGTATTCTGAGAGAGTACTGAGACCTGCATGGGTTGGGTGTGAGCATGGACACCAGGCAAGCAAAGGCATCTTGCTTTTCATCAGACTTCTTCATGGCAGAACAAGAGGCCCCAGCTGGAAAGGCTGCCCCAGTTTCCATAAAGAAGACATGGAGGGGATCTGTGTACTGAGGGGAAATGGCCAGGAAAGTGTTTAATAAGAATGGCCCCCATAGACTCATATAGTTGAATGCTCAGCTAGTCACTAGAAAGTAGAACTATTTGAGAATGAGGAGGTAGGGCCTTGTGGGAAGGAGTATGCCACTATGGGTGGGCTTTGAGTGTTCAAAAGATCATGCCAGGCCCATTTTTCTGCCTGTAGATCAGGGTATAGCTATGAACTACTGCTTCAGTGTTGTGAGTACCTCCATGCTCCCTGCCATGATGATAATGAGCTAAACCTCTGAAACTGTAAGCACTCCCTCAATTAAATACTTTCTTTGATAAGAGATGCTATAGTCATAGTGTCTCTTCACGGAACAGTGGCGACAACAAAATGTTTCTCAGAGAAGTGGCCACTTGAGGTTTAGGGAACCAGCAAGTCACAAGAAGGAACTGAGCTGGAAAGAAACAGAGGCCAGGCCATGTGGGCAGGAGCACGGTTCCCCAGCCTTTCTTGCTTTTCTTCTCTCTCTGTTTTGTTACAGCTGAGGTTAAAGCCCAGGCCCTGTACATGCCAGGGGAGTGCTCCACTCCTGAGCTACCTCTCCAGATCACAATCGCTTTACTTAAAGGGCCAGAGGACATTCTCGTGGCCTTGCAGCTTGCTGTGTTGTGACCACTCTACTCTAGTGAAGCTAAATCAGCCACGGATGGTATAGATGTAAATGGTATAGATGTAAATGCAGAAAGTCTTGCTCACAGACAACATTTGCATGCCAGATAACATTTGTGTCATAAAGCAGTGTCCCTCTCTTGAGTTTCTTTAAATATTGAGAAACATAAATGGCATGCTTAGCTCTGGACTGTGCACAGCAGGGAGGGAGCTGGACTGGGTGTGTGGGTGTCGTTTGAAGACTTCCGGGCCAGAAACAGTAGAGAGAGTTAGGCTAAAGGTCATTCAAGAGTTGGGTGCCCAGTAGGCAGGAGACAGGTCACTTGAGGCATTAGAGAGAGGTGGATTTTATTCTACCAGAATTGTAAGCCATGGAAGGAAGCAAGGCAGAGAGATGGGCTCGTGGCAACTGCTTGCAGTTCCTCTGGCTGCAGCTACTGGATGGATTGCAGTGAGCATGCATGGAAACAAGCAGGTTAGTTGGGATGCCACAGGCACAGGCTAAGGAGCGTGAGAGAACTGAGTATATGTGTGTCTTGGATGTCAGCCTGAAGTCATTGGAGGTCTAACACTTCTCTGCCACCTCCAGCTTACTGATAAAGCGCTTGACGCCTGATCTCTGTTGCTTATAATAGATGTCGCCTTTTCTTCCTGATGGAAATAAAGACAAGCTTGAGCCCTCTGTTCTTCCTGAGAGGGACAAGCTGACTTCTGTCCCTGAGATTCTCCACCCTGATGTTCTGGTGTTCGCAACCACATCTGACTTTTGAGTTGTTCTGTTGTACACCGATTTCTGTTCAATGTTTCTAGGGAACTCTGTGGTGCTGCCCAACCAGGACTCATGGTCAGGATGTCCTCTTTGAGTTTACAGGGTATGTCAGCATCACATCCATTTTGATTCTGTGCTCAGTGAGATGGCCAGGGCAGATCTTTTTCTATTAGTTTTGACTCAAATCAACTGAAGTTTGACAACACGAGAACTCTTTGAGATTGCCTTTTAAGCAAACCCCATTTCCTGGAACTTAAGAATTTTAGTCATATATTGGTACATGTGGTGCACAGTCATGCATGTAGTAAATACTCATAAATATGAAATGATAAATAAGTACGTGGCCCCACGTTTCAATGCCAAATTCCATGTTTCATTACCCAGACACAGGGCAAACTATGCTTATTCTACAGCAACCAGTACTTCCTGCCCTGCACACAGTCACCATTCAGTCAATGACCTTTTAGGCAATGACACTGGAATTAAAGAAAAAACAAACAAGCAAGCAAAAATGGTTTCCTTCTCCTGGCTCAAGGGATGTGAAGGTACCACATATTCTTGTTACGTGCACAGAAAAAGATGTGACATGCATAAAATCCTGGGGTACAGTACTGGGAAGTTCGTGTTCCTATCTCTCATGTTCTTCCTTGTCAGGTCCTTTTCTCCTCCTCCTCCTCCTCCTCCTCCTCCTCCTCCTCCTCCTCCTCTTCCTCCTCCTCCTCCTTCTTAATTTTTCAACCAAGTGATCAATGATGAGAAAGACAAATGCTTATGTGGCTTTTCAGTAGTGGTGAACCATTTTCGGAAACAGCGTTTAAATAGAAAGGCTCCCACTGGTGTACTCCCAACAAACACCAAAAGGCTGAGTTTGCCCTCTACTGGAATTCAGAGTTACACCTCTAGCAATTTCATGAGCACAGGGAAGAAAGGACAATAGTTTTTTTTTTCTTTTCCTCCCACCTCACACATTAAAAATTCAAGCCGCCTTTTACCAACTTGGTTTACCCACTTCAGTATCCGTTCTAAATATAAATCAGCTTATATGAGCCAAATGCTCTCAAGAAAGACTGTCAGCACGAGTAGAGGGCATCTTTGAAGAACAGATGATCTGATGGTTGGCAAAGGAATGGCTTTAGTGTAATGGTCCATCCCAGCTTGTACCCTTCAGTGTGCTCCTACATCCAGGCTTTCAGTCATTTCACTGCTCTTCCTAAGAAGAATGACGCAAAAACATGTGTCAGACCTTAAGAGTCTTGTGCCTTCCTTGTGGTCAGCCACAGAGATGGGAGAAGTCAATGAAAAAACCTTTGATTCATCTAGGATGGCTCCTTACACTTTGAAAAGCAACATTCACACACTGGATCCTGTAATTTGATTGTAGCCCTTGCATGAATTAGGTACTAAATAGGATATTTTCTCTGTGTGGATTAGAGATTTTCTTGCGGTTTATTGGAGATTCTGCTTCTGATGTTATCTACACCTCTGGCATAGCAGTTCCTACTCAGCAAGATCTTAGCCTCTGCCTTTCAATATAAGAAAGTGACTCATAATTGAATGCTCAGAGCTGCAGGTGGAACACCCAGGGATGGGCTGTCTAACAAAACTGGGCATGGCCCCACAGCCCTCCAATCTCAGTTCTAGGGAAGGGGAGGTAGGCAGATCAGATCCCTAAAGCTGACCGGCAATCCTGCCTAGCCAAACCGGTGTGCTCCAGATTCAAGGAGAACCCTGCCTCAAGAAAGGGAGGTAGCATAACAGGGATTGATGCACAGGCACAGGTGTGTCACACACACACACACACACACACACACACACACACTTGCGCACATGCATGCACACATCCAGGCATGCACACATGTGCGGACACACAAGAGCTAGAGCTGAGGATGATGTATGCATGAAGGATGACAGGAGATCACACCCCTTCTTAATTGTGAGGGAGTGCTGTGAAACTTAGAAGCTTCACATCCAAACATTTCCCCTCAGACTCAGTTAAAATTCAGCACAGGAGTTGGGGCCAGGTTAAAATTGACTCCAGCACTAATGCATCTGCCCCTCCAGCCCACACTTCACACAAAAGGGGGCTCCAGAAGGCTTTCTCTTTATATTACAGAAGAATGAAGCTTTCAAGGAGTGGTAGATTGACCATGCCCTGCTGTGAGTGGCATGAAGCCAATGAGAAGCAGAGTAAAAACTTCTCCCTGTGAAGAGAACTCAGGCAGGTCTACTCAGAAAGCAGAATGTCCCATGCCTGTGTTTCCTCAGAAGGTTGCAGATGGAGCCTCAGAAGGAGGCTCTAAGACCAGTGAGAGACCCTGTCTCAAAAAGGTGAGGGTGACAGGGATGTCTTTAAATGGCATGAAATAGGATCTAATGTTTAGGAATACTAGCTGTTCTTCCAGAAGATCTGGGTTCAGTTCTCAGTGCCCATGCTGTGGTTCACAACCACCTGTAACTCCAGTTTCAGGTGATCTTGTCCCCTTTTTTTTACCTCTGCTCTGTATATATATATATATATATATATATATATATATATATATATATACACATTATATATATAATATATAATATAATATATAATAATATATATGTATATATATTATATATACAACATATATCCTGATATCTATATCTATATATCCTGAAAATATTTATACATGGAAAATAAAAATAAATATTAAAAATTAAATGGCACAAAATATCTTAGATAAGTGAATTACTAAGACATGAATACTTTATATCATTGCTTATGTTGAAAGATAAATTTTTTGAAGGTCACAGTACCAACTGTTTCATCACTTGTTTGCGTAACTACCAAGAAGTGTCAGCATGAAGGCTTTCACTCACATGAAACCAATGATCTTCCTAACCAATCCAAGCCCCGGGTTCCAGAGCTCAGCAACTTTGATTCTTGAACAGTCCACTTCGCCCTTCAGACCTACGCCAAGTGCCAGAGCTGGGCTGCTCAACCTCCTGCTTCTTGTGCTGAGCGAGGCATTGAGTTAAAAGCTCTAAGTACAAATTAAAGGGTAACTTGATATTACAAGGAAGATGTGTGACTTGGTAAATAACGTGAGGGTTGGAGATGAATGAGTGCAAGACTACTTAAACCAAATTGGTTTTGCCCATATTTTAGAGTCTTTTTTCATTTTGCTTATATATTCCACAGAAATGCATAAATCTCAAAGCAACTAGAGTCAGCTGGAAAAAACAACCCAGAAATACTCTAAGCATTTACCATGAACACAGTATATTTGAGAAAGTGGGCCGAGGAAAATTGTGATGAGTACTGAGAGGAGAAGCAGTAATGGATGAGCTGTGTCACCGATTTAATGCCTCCAAGGGAAGAGACGAGATCAGCTTGACACAGCGCTTTCTCCTTCTGTGTTGCATTTATTTTCCCAAAGAAACTGCCTAGTACAAAATACCAGTCATTTTGCTGAGTTTTAAAGAGTTCATTTTATTTTCAAATTTTGTGGGGGGTAGGATGGGGGTTGTGGTGTCTGCACATGAGAGTGCAGTGCAGGTAGAGGTCAGAAGAGGGCTTCAGATTCCCAGAGAAGCAGCTGCAGTCGATGGTCAGCCACCCAACAAGTGTGCTGACAACCGAACTCAGGACTTCTGGAAGATCAGTGTGTGCTCTTAAATCTCTCCAGCCTCCTATGAACACTACCTACTCCATCTTTGTTTCTATATGGTGCCCTAGTTTACAATACCTGCAGCTTTTCTTTTCATAAATGAGCCAATGGACATGATAAACAAATGAGGCTGAGAAGGATGAAGTATGGCAAAATGTAAACACACAAAAATCAAAGCTTCTCATAAAACTGTTGTTCCTGAAAAACCAACGTCAGATAAATACACTGAAGGATTTTGACCAATGTTGAAAATCCCTCAAGGACACCACAAAAGCCTGTAGTCTCAGAAGCAGGAAAGGGCAGCAACTCCAAACCCAGCTCCTATCAAAGCAATTAGATGTTGCTTTGTAAACTTCTCCTAGTTGGCCCAATGTTCATGTTTCTTCATCTTGTTGTTTATTGTGGTTATACCTTTTCTAATAATGTATCACGGCTTTAGCTAAGATTATTGATCAATAATTAACTTATTATTAATAAGTTAATAATTATTAATAATTGATCAATAATTAACTTATCATCTCTTAAATTCGGTGTTTTTATTACTGCTATTAGCACCAAGCCTTTTCTTTTCTCATTTTCTTGGGAGACAGAGATGTTCTGCTCCGTTATTCTCAATTCATATTTTCCCATTATGATGCATTCCTGTTATATCATGTTGAAAACTGCCTCCCTAAATCCAAAAGTATTTGTCTAGTACTCCCCCTGGGGCTTTACCTTTTTACTTAAGCTTACAGATCATCCAGACTTTACCTTACGCTAGGTATCAAGGAAGATAGAGGTCCGAATTTCTTCCAAATGCTTAACAAGTTGTCATAGAACATTTTACTGTTTACTTTTTGAAATTTTCACACATGTATCCAATATACCATGATCAAATTCACTCTACTCCCTCACTTACTCCATCTCCTCTCCAGACATTTTTCTAGCATGCCCCTTTCCAACCAACTTCATGTCATTTTCCATCTTTTTTGTCTTTTCCTGTAGCTCAGTGAGTCCCATTAGTCCCTTTATGGCCATGGGTGTAGGGTTATCCAGTTGGGCACAGGGAACTGACCAGTGGCCATTCACACACATATAAAAGAGGCTTCCTCTCCCCTCCCCCACAGGAGCTATTGACAGGTCATACTACTTGTGAAGCAACTGTAGGTTGAGAATGCAATAGTCATATAGTCAGTTCTTTATATTTGTAGTCATGGATGAGAAAGACATTTAAGTTTAGAATCAGATTCAAATATAGGGAGAAAATTATGACCAAATTGGTATTCTTGTAATATTCAAAACCTTTAATTTTTCACAAATATTTGTTACTTTGAGAACTTCTGAAAGAGTGATAGAAATTTCCTTTTTTTGAATGGGAACTGATCCTGCCATTGACCTCCACAGACACATTCCTCCTCATTTCTTTGTGTCAGAAGTCTAAAAGGTATTCCCTTGAGTATTTGAGGCATTATGGGCACAGGTTTGAGCCACAACCATTTAACTTGGTCCTTGAAATATCATACAAGTACTCTAGCTAGGGTTTTTGTTGGTGTGATGAAAAACCATGATCAAAAAGCAAACTGGGGACAAAAGGTTTACTTGGCTTACACTTATATATTGCTATTCATCACCAAAGGAAGTCAGGACAAGAACTCAAACAGCCAAGAACCTGGAGGTAGGAGCTGATGCAGAGGCCATGGAGGGGCGATGTTTATTGTTCACCCTGCTTTCTTATAGAATTTAGAACCACCAGCCCAGGAACTGCACTACCCACAATGGGCTGAGCCTGGCCCCACCAATCCCTAATTAAGAAAATGTTCTATAGGATTGCCTACAGCCCAATGTTATAGAGGTATTTTCTCAGTTGAGGCTCCCTTCATCAAAAACTAGCTTGTGTTATCATAAAACTATCCAGCACAATTGGCCCCTTGTCAACACAAACACATTACCATTAAGCCACAACCTTTGCTTTCTTATTCATCCCCAAAATCTCACATTAAAAACATAACTTAAAAAGCCCCACAGCCTTTCAAAGACATTAAAAGTTCAGTCCCTTTAAAATATCCAGTCTCTTTAAAAATCCAAAATCTTTTTTAAAAGTTTGAAATATCTCAACTGTGAGCTCCTATAAAAGTCAAAATTAAATGAAATGCTTTCTTGCACAATCAGATCAAAGCAAAATTAAATCCTTAACAGTGGAAATTATGCAATGTCTAATGTCTGGGATCCACTCACAATCTCCTGAGCTCCCTCAAAGGGCTTGGGTCACTTTCCAGCTCTGCCCTCTGCAGTATACACAGTTTACCTGCTAGGATCCAACTGGCTCCACTCCACTCCATTGATGCTGCTGTTCTTGGTGATCACCCCATCATATTGGCATCTCCAATATACTGGGATCTTATACTCAACTGAGTTGCACTTTCCCCAATAGCCTCCTCTGGGATCTCTTCAGGGCTACTAGCCCTGCCAGAAAGTGTCAAACTTCAGCTGCTTTCCATGATCCCTTTCCACCTCAAAAGCCAGGACCATCTGTGTGACTCCTAGACTACCAAGTTCAGCTACCAGCATTGAACACTCAGTGTTCAACTTTGGCCATGAAGAGAACACAGCTTCCGTGTGCTGCCTCTCAGGAAACACTTTCCAGAAGATTTCACCTCAACGATGTTGGTCTCTTCTTAAGCATCACTAATTTCTCAGCTCCAGATGACCATAACCGAAGAACCTTAAATCAAAATAACAAAGTGGCTCCAACAGATTATTTAAACTTTCCAGACCTCCATCATCTGCATTATTCTCAACATTCTTATCTTCCAATCTCCCATGGATATGCTCACCAAGCTTTGAACACTCAATGGCTTTTCTGATACAAAGTTCTAAAGTCCTTTCTCAATTTTTCTCAAAAGAACATGCTCAAGTCTGTTACACCAACACTCTACTATACTGAAAACAACTTCTGTCTTTGTCAGGGGTCTATTGTTATGATGAAAAACCATGACCAAAGAAAGCAAGTCGGGGAAGGAAAGGGTTTATTTGGCTTATACTTCAACATTGTAGTCCAACATTGAAGGGAGTCACAGGAACTCAAACAAGGCAGGAACCAAGAGGCAGGAGCTGATGCACAGGCTTACTCCTTGTGGCTTGCTCAGCCTGCTTTCTCATAGAACCCAGGACCACAAATTCGGTGATGGCACCACACACAATGGGATGGGTCTTCCCATATCAATCACTAATTAAGAAATGTTCTACAGACTTACCTACAGCCTGACCTTAGGGAAGTATTTTCTTAATTGAGGTTCCCTCTTCTCATATGACTTTAGCTTGTGTTAAGTTGACATAAAACTACCTAGCATGCCAGGGTATGGATAATTCCCACAAGAGACAGCTCTGCTTCTTCCAGCCAACCCATAATGACAGTCACTGCAATAAAAATTACACGTCATTCTTCTAGGTCAGACAAATGCTTCTTTTCATCTCCGCCTTTTCAAAATTTAAAAATATAAAGTCTATTTTTAGATCACAGATCAACCAGTACTAAATATTGGGCTAGACTGGGTCAACTGGATGCAGCTTGCCAGCCACATGCCGTACGGCAGGACTTAAAACATTGGAAGGCAAGTAGCATCATAATAAACTTCTTGTAATTCCTGACTGATAATTAATATGCTTTCATCTACATCATTTTGAACTGGCATGGATATAAATTATTCGTGGTGAATGGATGTGACGCTATATGAACAGCTGAGCTGAACGCTCCCCAGCGTGATAGCTCTAAGCAGAAGTGAAGTGTTTGAGGATCTCTGAGTTACAGGGATTGTACACCACTCAAGCTTTCTCTGAAATGGTTGATAATTGAGGCACAAAAAGGAATACATTTCAGGGTTTAACTTTAACTTCTTTTGGGGATTAAAAATGAAGGAAATTCATCACAGGGAAAAAATCTAGTTCAATGACTTTTCTAAGAGGAATTTGATTTTAACAAATGGATTTTGAGTTCTCTAGAGAATATTTATCACTGCAATTGATAATCCATTATGATTTTTTTATCCTACAACTATTCCTTTATTAAAACGTGGAAGGCATTAAACCATGTTGTCTTGTCTTAGAGGCTCTTGCACACTGACTTTATTTTCTTCCATTTGCTAACACTATTATCAGTGCACCCACCTGCTTGCTGGCTCTCACCTTGCTTCTCTCCTCTTATGCAACCCAGGGCCCAGCCTAGAATTAGTACTGCCCTCAGGAGGCCGGATCACTTAGCAGTCAAGATAATCTGCCACAGACATGCCCATAGATCCACATGAGCTAGGTATGCCCACTCTTCTCAGGCACTTCTAGGATGTGTCGAGTTGGCAAAACTAACCGTGACAGAAAAAAGATTATGTAATCACCACTATTTTGACTGGCATATCTTGTTATTAGTTTTAAAGAAGTGTTTTCCCTTTGCCACCTGGTGCCACTTGGTAGCACTAGTAAGTTTCTTGTTTTGACACTTGTTTGGCCTGATGGTAAGATACTGCTACAGGTTCCTTTTGGCTGGCATGTCATACAATCTTTGCTCTGTCTTCTGGTTCATATCTGTTCTTCCTACAGGGTGTAAGTTAGGACTTCAGTGTACCATTGACTCTGACAGTTCTGATCTTTTAATTTTCAATTCCATTTTAATTTCAGTCTCAAATCTAACCAGGATGATATTTGCTATGTCTGAGTTTTTCCATTTTTCTGCTGCTCTCTGTTCATCTGTCATACTCAGCTGCATTCTTTCTTTTACCTTTTTTACTCTCGGGTTAAAATCAAACAAGCAAACCATTTTATTTATTCCAGAAATATAAAATTAAAACACAATATTCTTCTTCTTTGTTGGTTACAGTAGACATTTTACAAACATATTTAATAATAAGTTGAAATGTGACAGGTATCTTATTTTAAACAAAGTTTAAACAAAGTGGTTTTGTTGTTGTTGTTGTTGTTGTTGTTGTTGTTTTTAACCTTACTTCATTTAAATCAACCTCCTTGTTGCCCTGGGTATCTTTCTGTTATTGCCTTGATTTTGATGACACATTGGTTAATTTTAATGCTCTTAATTTTTATTATTGTTTACACTTGCAATCTTCCATGTAATGTCACCCTAGAGTTCAATGTGCTGGGGCCCTTCCTCTTATTTTTAACTGCTCTGACAGGCAACGTTTCCCACAGGAATTATTTCTACTGTTCTTTCTCAGTCTACAGACAGTTTCTTCAGTTATGTCCAGTCTGGGGCTAAGACCATCCTGTGATTTTTTTTTTCTGACAATTTCCATATTTCCCTGTCACCACGAAGATGTCTGATGAGATTCCCTTCCTCTCATTCCTGATACCCTTGATCATATTTATGATTGCTATGCTGAGCTCTTTGCTATACCTAGCATGCTGCTGACTCCACATGTTTTCAGTGACTCTTGCTGTCTTTACACATGTCCTTTTCTGTCTCTTTGCACACTTAGGAAGGTGCAGTTCACTAGAGTTTGGCTTTGTTGGTGATGGTCGAGGCTTCTGAGATCTGAGGTTGATGTTTCAGTGCTTTAGAGGGCAGGTACCTTCAGGCTAATCACCTTGAAATTGCAAATATTTGGTTTTGTACTTTATTAGTGTAGCTCTCTGGATATGGACTCTAGGACTTGAGCCCCTACTCTGGAAGGAACTGAAACATAACCTCTGTCTTCTTCCTCCTTATCTCTGCCTATCTTCAGTCGTCCCTGTTCATGGCTTCCATTAGGTTAACAGCTAGTTGCTGTCTTGTCTTCCTGTCTTTCTTCTTTCCTCACCTTCTCCCCATTCCACCTCTCGATCCCTCCTCTCTCCCTGGCTGCCATGAGGTAAGCTTTCTGTCTGTCTGTCTGTCTGTCTGTTTCTCTCCTTCTCTCTCTCTCCTCTCCTGCTTCTCTGTATTCCATTCTCCTCTGTCTCTCTCTCTCTCTCTCATCCCTCTGCCCACTCTTACTATGATGCTTCTGTATTGGGTCAGTAGAGCCTTCTGTCCAGGAATCATATATGGCCTGTGAAACATTTAGCCCACAAATGTTGCCTTCTTTAACTTGTTTTCCTTAGGTATTTTTTTCACAGTAACAAAAGTCTAGGGAAGGCATATTTGATGCGCTTTTGTGACTTCTTTGTTTGAAAGGGCCCTTTCTAATGTCTGGACACTGGTGTCTGGGCCTGGCTAGCTCCAAGATCATCTAGGATTTGATAAAGATTTCTGACTTGCTGGGAAGGAGCCAGCAGGACTCCCTCTGCTGTTTCCTGCTGTAGTCTTGTGCATTTTTGGTCATGCCCCATATTCAACTATGCACTCAAAAAACCCACCTTCATCCTTATACCTGTGAGGTCAGTGCCTGGAGGTCAGCCAGAGGTGAGAGCTGCTTCAAGTACCTTCTCTTCCTTGCCTGGCATGTGCTTGGCCTTCGATATTCCCAGTGATGTGTTCAGACTTTCCAGAGGTCTCATGGACACTTTTTTTTTTTTTTTTTTTTGTCTAAACTCTTTATGGTGTCTAAACACTCTGGCTAGTGTGTTAGCTCTCACAATTATGGAAAGCTGAATAATTGCTTCTATCATGTTGACAAGTCAAAGACTGTCTTCACTCAAGCGCAGGCCCATTTGCACACAGCCTCATATTGAGTCTTCAGCTCAGCCAGGCCATTTCTCCAGAAATGTCCTAGCTTCCTCATGCAATGGGTGCTGGGCTGCAGCTTCCACTCTCTCTCAGCTGCTGACTGTAAAGTCACTGCCCAGCTAGGGTCAGAGTGAGGCCTACAGCAGGAGAAGACTACATGCAACAGAGCCATGAGCTTTACCCAAATTAGGCTGTTTTCTGGTCTGGGGAACCTCAGGATTTGGGCTCAGGTCAACCTTTCTGAATCTTTAATTCTGGCCTGTTTCTGAGTTTTTCCATTATTTTAACAGATGAAAATTTGTACTCTGCCACTTCTATTGACAACCCACTATCTTTAATTTACTCTATTATGAGACTACTGGTACATATCTGAGGTGTAGGTAATGACAAAGTACAAAGCTTGGCCACAGGCTCATTAGGTTTAAGAGGGGTTTTATTTCCATGGATTCTTGTTGGCTCTTTGCCCCAGGCAGTGCCTTGTGTGGATCAGTTGCATCCAAACTCATCTATGTATACACCTGTCCCTAGGCCTACTCCTGCGGGTGCTGTGTGCTAATACATCAAAGTACTTGATTAGGACTGAAATCACCAAGGGCTGCCTTGCCTTCATCCAAGGGGAAGAAAGGCACTGAGAATTGCTGAGAAGCTGTCTGTCACACCTAAGGAGGCTCCAACCCAGACTCAGTCCCATGGATGAGGTGGTATGTGGAGAGAAGTTGGGTAATTGACAATGGCCATAGTCATTGTGTTTAGAACTTATGAACAGGGTTGGACTTCAGAGGGCCTCATGCACTGCCCATCTACTTACTAAGCAAGTGTACAAAGTACTGGTAGAAATGACAAATTTATAGATAGGTAGGTAGGTAGATAGATAGATGACAGACAGGGCAGGCAGACAGAAAGATATAGATAGATTTAGATAGATAGATAGATAGATAGATAGATAGATAGATAGATAGATAGATAGATCCTAAAATGCCTCTTTCTTTGGTTATAAAGAAGCCTCTATCATGACTCAGTGGGTAAAAGCACTTGGACACAATCATGATGATTTGGGTTTGAATCATAGACCCTGCGTAAAAGCAGGATGTGTGAGCATATGTAACCCCCAGGGCTCCTAGAAGGAAATGGGAAGTGCAGACAGGGAATCTCTGAAAGCTCTGGGCCAGCCACCATGACAGACACAGCAGAAAACAAAAAAGAGACCCTACCTTGAACAAGTTAGAAGGTGAGGACAAGCACCCAGGATTTTCCTGTATGCATGCCCAAGGCATACGTGCACCCAGACTTACATGTAAGAGCATCCATGCACACTGATTGGATGAACATTAAAAGATACAAAAAAAAGTCCTTTATAAAGCCAACTTTTCAGGTCACAACACAGACTAAACCTGTCATCTGAAAATATAAAGCATCATCGTTTTAAGGACAGAGTGAGGGAGAGTAGAAATTATTAAAGTGCTCATATACAAAAGTCTCAAAAGTAAACAAGCAAACAGGGGTTGAAGAAAACCCTTGATAATAGTTACATAGAGAACATTGAATGTATTCTAGTTTGTACTTCTTAACGCACATCCTGGGAACTCAAAATTTCTCTCCTTCCTCTCTGCCTCCCTCCTTCCCCCTCTTCCTCTCTTTCCCTCTCCTTAACTCTCATGTTCCCTCTCTCTTTTTCCATTCTTTCCCTCTGTCTCTTTCTGTCTCCCTCCTTTTTATCACTTCCTCCTTTCCTCTTTTCTTCTATCTTTATCAGCCTTTCTCTCTCCTTTCATTTCCTTTCCTCTATATAAAATTACTGGTACTATTTGCTACAATCAGTAATCTCTCTGCAACCATGGCCAGCAGAGTGAGAATCCATGGGAGGCAAGACAATAGTTCAGTTCAGCACGAATCAGTAGCTGCTGTTCAGACTTGAAGAGTGTGACCCTGAACAGTTTATTTTGGGCTTATAGAAGCACAGCTTAATTTGGTTTTAAAACATTTTGGTGATAATTAACTCAGTCTAATGTGCACACTAAAGCTTAAGACGTGACTACATCAAAACTCTTTGTGAAGTGCGTTTGACATCTTCCATAAAGATGGGTTCAATAGATTGATGACATGTGAAACCTTCCACAAAGATGGGTTCTATAAATTGACAAGCTCATGATATGGGCTTGGAGGTGTAGGTGAAGTGCAGAGATTGGATGCAGTCTTGGTCACACCGAGGCTATTAACACCAGGTCACCATCACTAGGCTATTAACACTTCTCCTAGCCTTCTGAGCAGAAAACTAGTTATACATCACTCCCTTTGAAGGGACAACCATTTGTGTTTAACATTCCTGGTTCCCTAATGCTTACCTGGGAGCGCAAGGACATTTGGATCTCCCATACTGTACAAAGTTCAACACTAAATTTAAAATTCTGTCAGAAGGGAATTATATCTCCAGTTGAAAGTATCCCCTCTCCCATCTGTGCAGCCCCTGGTGTGTGACTTTGGGGTGGGACCATGATTCGTCTACTGTGTCTGGACTTCTCTGAATGCTAAGTGTTGTTGACAAAGTCTTGAAACAGAATATCCATCCCTTCACCTCCTGCTGTTTCCTCTATGGTATTAGTAATCAGATTTCCCATTCTGCTTAGACACATGTCTGGGCGCTACTTGTTGCCAGACCTTCAGCTGCTTTGTTGGTTTTATTTCCCTACCTCCCTATACCATCTCTATCCCTTCCTATCCCTCCAACACTAGGCAGAAGAGAAGGTTAGAGGGGAAAGGGGACCTTGATATTGTTACACTACTTCCTGCTAATTAGGCACATCGAGTTCCTTGGGGTGGGTTTGATCTTTTTTGTCAGGATTATCTCCAACCAGCAATCCAGCAAACAGCAACAAACTGCAACCATCAGCATCAGCAGGGGGAGCAAAAGCTGCCACCACTTCTGGGGTTCTGGCATCTATTATAGCTACTGAAGGATCCGCAGAATTCCAAACGTAAACTATCCTCAGCTGGCAAAATCACACCGCTGCTAGAGCATGAGGCAAATCCTAGCTCCTGTGGACAGTCTGAAGCAGCCCCTTATCTCACACCTGGGAGTAAAACAAAAACATATTCACATGATATCTCTATGTTCTAAAAGCAACAACAACAACAACAACAACAAAATTTTCACTACACTAAGTCCTTGGGGATGGTTCTGAGCAGGGGCTCCCACAGAGAAGTGGCTGTGGAGGTGCCTAGATATTTGGTTCATGTCAGATCTGTATGCTTCTTAAGTAGATTCCATCTGGATTTTGAATAAAATCTATGGTCTGGGGTCCATCATCCTCTGCATTGATGAGGAATGTGTGAAGGAGTGAATGAATCCTCCACACTGTTAGCAGGAACTCTCAGTTGCCCCAGAGTTTGCCTAGGTACAAAACTATGCTGATGTGATTCTTTTTTCAAGACCCATTTGCATACTGATGTGTTTGTTACATTTCCTTCTAATTGGTCATTAGCATATGTCTCCTAAGGACAGTTTGGGAGCCACTGGCAGACAAACTTGAATTACAGGCTCTTGCTTTCTGTTGATTCTCCTTCTCTGTCTTGCTGGAAAATGACAATTTTCTTTGCCATCAGCTGAAAGAGACTAAGCTGAGTCAGAATGAGCTTGCTAATTGCAAATGTGTAAAAAACTATTGCGTGTCTGTGAGGGAGAGACAGCATGGAGGTTTATTCATCAGATGAATAAACCTCCTCCAGGAAGACCCCTGCTTCCTGGCTCTGACAAGGTCACTCCAGGGCATGGGTCCACCATAGCTGTATCAGCTGTGTGAAGGCACGCCTTCTGGCATCAAGGAGAAACAACAGTAGTGACACTGGCAACATTTTCTTTGCCCAGGGCGCATCTGGAACTGGCTGGGAACCATGGTCAGTGACTGTCAGCCAAATTATAATACTGTCCCAACATCATGGAGCAGGATTCAGGTGATCCCACAACCCAAACTTCACTGTTTCCAAGAGCCCTTTGCTCCTTGGAATGTCTGTCTAGGAATACCTTTTTAGGTCTGTGTGAATTCAGACCTTGCAAACTTGCTGCTTTGTAGCACTTTCTCCTTGTCTGCTTTAAAGAGACATGTTTAATAAAGGTGAGATTTTTTTTCCATACACAGATCCCTGCCAGTGAGGGTGAAAGACTCTCAAGGTAAGTGGTGGGGACAAAGGCATCCTAGGATGTTGTCTGCCACAGTTAGGGCAGCTTTGCGCTGGGTCGTGACAGTTTAATGTGGTGGGTGGTAATACAGTGACTTGGTGTTTACACTCAGTGATGGCTGGCTCTGTCGTTCAGAAACCCGCTGCTCTAGGGATGCATTCTGTGGATGGAGCAGATGTCTCCTGGCTTGCCTGTTAAGCTTCTCCTTTAAATTAGCAATGAGGACCACAAAATGAGAACGGATGCACAGAACATAGCAAACAGTTAAGCATTTGGTGCTGTGACTTCTCCTTTGTGCCGTGTGGGTGGTGCAGTCCATGGGGGAAGAGGCCTGAGGTGGGCGAGTGGTCCACTCACAGAGACAGAGGGGCTGGACCAGTATAACCTGCACGGAAAACTTCAGTTTTGTCAGGAGCTTCAGCCTGTGTTCACGGTCCTGTCTGTCTAGTTCCAGCTCTCCTCCTGCGGCTCCCCTAGGCTAGGTGGCTACCCAGCTATGAGTCCCCAGCACTAAGCTACCTTGTGTTTCCCCTAACACTTTCCTGAGCCTTTAAAATCGTGTTCAGTTACTGAACTTTCTTCTAGAACATACTTCCGTACTTCCTCTTTCCTGCCCTGCCACTGTCTCTTGTCCTGACAGTCATGACCTTAAAGCTGTTTACATGGCTTCTGAACTCCTCTTTACAGTGTGCTTTGTCTTATCTCTTCACCAGATAACATAGCACTCACACACACATTTACATATGCACAATGGGCTCTATAGCACACACACATACACATACGTGTGTGCGCGCACATACACACAGTAGTCAAGCAATGCGGGGAACAGATGAATTAATTGTCGGTACTTACTTTCCCTGCTTTAATTATGTAGGATGTGTTAATGTTTAAAAGCATTGCACTGAGATACTTCATCAAGTAGCAGGTGGCTCAGAATTGTGTTTTCATTGCACTTCCCTGTGTCAGGCAGAGAAATGCTGTTCTCTCCAGCTATCCTACCATGTGCTAAATGTTCCTCTGCAGTTACCACAGATAATTATTCTTTTCAGATCATATTTAGACAATTAGAACTTTTAGGGTAATTAACTTTATATATCAGGATGAAAGCCTTTATAAACTTAAGGCGATAGGATTGATGTTATTAACAATAACAATTACCACAAGCCGTGGACCCATTACAGTTTGTATGCATAAAACTAATCCCTGCTGTAAAAATACTGGAAGTAATCATCAATGCAATTTAACATTCCCAAATGCAAAGCTTCTGCATGGCCTCATCCAGTAGAAAAATTTACCATGTCTCATTATAAAGCATCGTAATAGCAAGACCATAGTTTCATTTCAGAAACTTGTAGTGGAAAAGTTGTTCTCTGAATTCTACTTGCATGCCTCGGAGCAAGTCCCATAAATATAAATAAAATTTAAGCTTAGAAACCTGATAACTAGTTGTTTATACAAACAAAGGATCTGGATGGACATCTCTGAGAAAGAATATGCATAAGTCATCCATACTGAGAAAGAAAATGCTCACATGAATCTAGTGAACAGAGAAGTTCAAGTTTGATCAAACACATCTATTATATTGCTATTAAAAAGAATCTGAAAGTTAACCAGTGTGGGTAAAGATGCAGAGATGGGTATGCTACTGAGTAACTAACCATTTGGAAAGAAAGAGGTGCCTTGAAAGCTACAACCACCAGGAACAAAAGTACCCAAAACACTGAAAATCCCTTCCGTGGACAGTCATCATTTGGGGATTTCCTGCCCCAGTGTGCATTTGGGGCTGCACAGCTTTGTTGTAGGGGGCTGTCCTGTGCAGGTAAGATGTTGATTCTCTGCCTAGTGATGTCAGAAGCTTATTTTTTCATTTCTAATCATGATAAAAATAAGATCTTTACATATTGTAACATGTCCTCTGGGGAGCAAATTGAGAACCATATTCTAGATGTGCAGTTGTGAGTCTCAAATAACCAAGCATGGCTTTCTCTCTAGCTTTGTCCATGACATCATTTAGGATGACTGAATACTGACCTCTTTCAGGGGCCTGTGCTCATGCATAGCTCTGCCATCTGCCCTCTCTTGTTCGCACTGTCCCATCCTTAGCATCTTTTCCTTCTCCTGTTTCTCTGTAATTTATTCACTTTATATCCTGATTGTAGCCCCTCTCTAGTATCCTTTTGGTCCCACACTCTGTCCCTCTTCCTTGCTCTTCCTCCATACCCCACTCCCTTAGACCACAGAAAGGGGGAGCCCTCCTCCCCTACCATCTGACCATAGCCTATCAAGTCTCATCAGGACTGCCTAGACCCTCTTCCTCTGTGACCTTGCAAGGCCACTTTGCCAGGGGGAAATGATCAAAGAGTGGGTAACAGAGTCCATGTCAGAGATAACCCCTGTTCCCTTTACTAGGGGACCCACATGGACACTGAGCTGCCTATTGGCAACATCTGAGCAAGGGATCTAGGTCCTCTGCTTGCATCATTCTTGGTTGGTGTATCAGTCTCTGCAGGACCCCTGGGCTTTGTTGGTCTCCTTGTAGAGCTCTTGTCCCCTCCAGGTCCTCCTATCCCCTCAAGACTCCCTTTGTTCTCTGCCCAAAGTTTGGCTATGAGTATCAGCATCAGCAATGTTTTCAGACTCAACTCCCAATGTAATTTCTCCTCTTCCTGCCATCACTTTCAGGGCTCCTGCTCAGTCACTCAATGTCCTTATGCCTTTCACATGTGGAAATGAAGCAAAATGAAGGACAGCAGTGGCTATATAAGCTGATGATTGTGTGATGTCATAATAAAATTCCAAGCACAGAAAAAAAAAGAAAACCCACAAACCAAACATCATGTTATGAAGGAGCCCATGTCCTGAGTGAAACCCACAGCTGAAGACAAAGCTGCACTCCATGCCAAGCTCTTGGCAAGGTGCAGACATCCCAGGGGCCTGCCCTGATCTTCCCATGCCAAGCACAGATACGGAGCTATCGCGATGGACCCTGCTAGTAAGCACCGTTTACATTTGTTGATTGAAAATAAAACAGCAAAAGCCAGAAAGTCAGCTTAGGTGCTGGGCTCCACTTTATGATCTCCGCTCTGTAAGTGCTGGTGGCTCAGCCCTTAGCATCACTTCCCACCCTGGCCATTAGTCATCACCCTGCTGCAGTGGTGTGGAGTAGAGCCCAGCCCAGCTCACTCTAACCATAAACTCTTAGATTTGCTTCATTTTGCTATGTCTTTAGGTAGAGTACCTAAATAATACCCCAACACATTCTGCATAAGGCATTGTGTAGAGCTTTTGCTAAATGAAATTGCAGGTACAGACTCTTATGTTTTCACAGGAAAGACAAGATAGATGAGGTAGCCTTGACACCTCTTTTCCTTTCCTATTTTTTTCTTTTTGCATGCATATGTGCTGGTCCACATGTGTTTGCAAGTGCACATATATGTGTGATCCTGTGCATGTTAGGGCAACAAATTGACACTGGGTGACCCTCTCCAACCCTCTCATTCACGTAGATTGAGGCAGAGTCTCTCTTGAGCCTGGAGCTTATCAATTCCCTTAAACTATTCAGCCATCTTGTTTGGGGTACCCCTGTTTTTTCCCTGTGAGCTCTGGAACTGCAAGCAGGTCTCCAGGCCCTCTGGGCACATATATTGCTGAGGGATTCAGACCTCCCAGCCTCATGCTTACACAGCCGGAGCCTTACCCACTGAACTGTAACTACCTACCTTGGCCAATATTACTTCTTTTATTATTTACTTTTATTTATCTGTAGGTATGTGCCTGTGTGTTTATGTCTTATTGATGTAAGTGCCAGTAGAGGCTAGAAGAGGTCATCAGATCTCTGTGTGCTGGGGTTATATATGGTTGTGAGTCATGCCATGTAGGTGCATGCTGGGAGCCAAATCCAGGTCTTCTGCAAGAACAGAGAGTTACCTTAACTCCTAAGCTGTTACCCTAACTCCTAACGCTGCTTTCTTATATTTTAAATTTCTCCAAATATCTTAATGAAAGTTGGTCTTAATGCATTGACTTCTTTGTTTAATCTGCTCAGCATGCACTGACTTCTCTTTTCGGTCTAGGGTTCTTTACAACCTCTCAGTACAGACTAGTCTGGTTTCCTCCAGGCTGCAGCTCAACAGCTGTATTTAGGTGGAATCATCACAATCTAATGTCTCCCTAAATGCATAATTCAACAAATGGAAGAATGCTTGTAGAGATGCAGAACCATCAATGGAGCTCATTTTAGTATATTTCCATCTTTTGGTCTCTTCAATCTCTTTGACTAATTCATAAGCCAGTTCATATGCCCACAAGATTGAGTTTCTGTGGTTCCCTGTCCTGTATGCTGTCTTGAAGCCTCTTGTGGGTATTCTCTTTCACGTAGGACATAGTGTTTCTAAAGCTCCATGTGTGTCATAACATGTACCTATACCCATTTCCTTTTAATGGCTGAATAGCATTTCACTACACGTTATCTATGGAAACACATTGCGTTACATGATTAGTTTTCCCCGTGTGAGTCTGCAGGCATCTGGGTTATTTCTTCTTTGACTTGTTATAATTAATGTTGCTCTAAAGTTTGTGCTTGCATGTGTTTTCACTTTTGGGGGGATTCTGTACTCAGGGCTTCTCAGTCCTTGTGGAACACTGTATCTGCAAGGGCTTCAATTTTTCTGCATGCTTCACCATGCTCATTACCACACCACAGTCTAGATGGTGTGGTGTGACAGCTCATGGTGGCTGTGAGTTTAATAGTCTTAAAGTAGAAAAACAAGATCCGTGCTTTCGGGTTTTCAAATACAGGGGTGGGATGTTTATAACGGGAAGACGTGTGTGGTGCATACATTCCTCTACCTCCAAAGAGGCTTGTGCTGCTCAAGCTCACACATTTTCTTCCTGGTCACTGAGGAGGGGCAGGGTCTTGCATCTTTCCTCGAATGTAATCTTGGTTCAGGTCAAAGTACTCCAGCAGGTGCAGGAAATGGATCTGGACATCAGCAGGTCTTGCCTGAGTACCCACCCTTCCATTCTGACCTGTTTAGGAATAGAAGACCTCTGTCTCCAATGTTCAGGAAGCAAAATCTTTAACAATGTGGGATGGTGACTGCACCACGCTGTTCAGACATGCAATGTGCAGCATAAACACTGCATCAGAAGAGAGGGCTAAAAAATATGAATGATGAAAAGCTATTACTGGTGCAAATGTAGGAGACAATAGCCATAGCAGTATTCCCCTACACACACACACACACACACACACACACACACAAGAGAAAGAGAGAGACTATAAAGCAGAGAAAGCAGTGCTGGGCAGTACTGGATGGTGATGAATGCAGGGTAATACTGGTTAGTGCTGAGTGCTATGTGATGGTGGTGCTGAGTGCTAGGTACTGGAATGGTGCATTTGGTATTGTTTCCTGTTCTAGATTCTAATGGGGTGGTGCCTTATTGATATTCTTCTCAGCAAAGGACTCCAGGACTGAGTTTCAGAATGCAAATGAAAGGGCTGATTTCTTTCCCCTGTTTGTGATGCTGGTGTCACTAGTAGCTACAGCCTGAGTGACAGCTGGGATACAGATGATGAATGTGTCTATAACTCAGTTACACACATCCTGGCACCTCAGTTTATTTTTACCCTTTTGGTTGATATGCGAAGTAGTGGTTTTTCATAGAACTCATTTATCCACATAGACAGGTTGTGTGTGGAGGCGAGGGCGTGACATGCATGTGCACAGGTAAGGCTAGGTCAGTCTAGGGTAAAGCTCTGCAGAGAGTGACAGGCTCTCTTCCATGGCACCTGGCACTCACTGAGCAGGCTGGGCTGGCTGCCAGCAGGCTTTAAGGGGCTGCCTGTCTCTGCCTCCCCAGAACTGGGATTACAAGCATGCCCCACCATGCCCATAGGTTCCAGAGATCAGGCATGGTCCCATGCTTGTGAAGCAAGCACTCTACTGATGGAGATCTCTCCCCAGCCACCCTTGGGCACTTTGTAAGAGTCTTTTCTCTGTGCTTCATGTTTTTAGAATCCTGCAGTTAGGATTGCGCTCTGTTCTTCACTGTGCTGCCCCCACCACACACACACATACACACACACACACACACACACACACAGTGTCTGCCTCATGGTAGGGCTTCCTTGCTGCAGCTGACATCACCATGAGCAAAGGCTGTGGACAGAGAATCACCCTCTCCACAAATATCCATATGGAGGCTATTACCACCGAGCCTTGGGCCTCTGTTTTATTTCCATAACTTGGCCTTTACTCCCTTCTATTGGAGCTGTAGTATTTCCCATCCATAGTGTTTTTCCATAAAAGGCAGTTTTTTTCCCCCTGAGTGTGTTCTTTCAGCTGAGAGTGCACTGTTTACAGAATGCAGAGTCTTGGGCCTGGGGCCAGACCTGCTGGATCAGGGCATGATCTGGACTTCTGTATTGTCATAATCACAGGGGAACTTGAGTGGACCTATGTCAAGGACTGTGTTTGGACCACCGACAGTTGCCTGCAGCACAAGACTCATGACACAGCAAGCAATATTCTGAGCTATGCCCCCAGAAACTCGCATCACAGTGACAGTGAGAACTGACATATATCATCTTTAAGTTCTTTTGAATGACCAGTAAAACACTGTGTTGTTTTTAGCTTAATTTACCACTGGTTGTCAGATTCTTTCTCATTGATTTAGCAAATCCTTTGTTTATTTACTGTTTTAAATGATAATGTCACATTGGGTGAATTGCTTCATTTATGTGAGGATCTTAGAGTTGCTAACACATTTAACAGCTCTTAGCTGGGCGAGAAGCCGATGCCTGGGTGTTCTAGCTAACAGGAGGCAGAATGAGGAGTTAGCTCGGAAGAATCAGCACCAAAGCACTGGGACACAACAGTTATGATGCACACTCTCTTCACTGATAGCCCCTCCCTGTGGGACCCATGGAGGTCGGTGGGTGTGGGTGGGTGTGAAATCAATGAGCATGTGACGAGGTCAGAGAACTACCTTAGGTATCCTTCCTCTGGTGCCGTAAAATTTATTTTTGAGAAAAGATCTTGCATTGGCCTGAGACTCACAGATAGACTGGCTTCTGGCTGACCAGCAAGCCCTAGGGATCCATTACCTACTCCCACCTCCCAAGTGCTAGGATTTCAGGCATGAACAGCCCTGCACTTCTGTGTTTCCATGGGTTCTTGGGATCAAGCCCAGGCTGTTATATGGACTGAGCTATTCCCCCAGCCCAAGGTACCTACTTAAATCTTCTCTTGAATTGTGTTTCAAAGACCCTTCTACAGAACAACTAATGATAATTGAACCTATATCTTGCCTTATTAGATTTCTATAGCTAAATATCTATGGCATTTAGAATATATTTATTCATTTAAGATTATATTGGATAGTTTCATTTAAGTTGCAGTGGTAAAATATTCTAACAAAGAGAAATGTGGGAGAAGAAAGAGTTTATTTAGCTTATAATATCAAGTTACTTTCCATCAATGAGGGGAAGTCAAAGCAGCTGGTGACATAGTTCCTACAGAAAAAATAAGAACATACCTGTTTCCTTTCTTAGTGTAAGCCCTCTTCACTTTTAAGAATTGGGTCAAGAATCCAATTCTAGGGAATAGTGCTTTCCACAATGGGTTGGATCTACTCACTTGAATTAATAATCAAGAGAACCCCACACAGACAGTTCATAGGCCAAACTGAGCTGGAGGATCCCTAAACTGAAACTCTTTTCCCAGGTGCTTCATTGTTGTAGGAAGTTGGCATTTAAAACTAATCATCCTGATGATACCTGATAGACTAGGATCAGAGGGAAGGGGAGGAGGACCTCCCTTATCAGTGGACTGTGAGAGGGACATGGGTGGGTAAGAGGGAGGGGAGGATTGGGAGGGGAGGAGGGAGGTACAGGGGGATACAAAGTGAATAAACTGTAATTAATAAAAATAATTAAATAATAAAAACTAATCACCGCACACATCTAATCTAGAAAAAATAATAAATGAAAACACAAAGCACACTCATATAATGTGAAAGTCTAATGCTAAAGATTTAATATTTACAGTAAGAAATTAACATGGATTTGAATCTTTGGCAAGTAAGGTAGGCAGGGTCATATCTTGAAGAATTAGGAGAGCTTGTTGTGGGTGGTTTTATTCTAGACTAGGAAATTAGGAAGGTCTTCTGTGGGTATGAATGAGTGGACTGTAAAAGTAGGTGCTACCGGAGGGAAGGAGGGACCAGTGGGGGGACACTGACCCTGAAATGAAAAAGGGGGTGCAAGTTGTTGTCAAGAGCATATCAGACATCATACAGTCACCAGGGAAGGGGGAACATGAGCAGACAAGAGCAAGGACAGACAGGTGCTATTATTTAGAAATGAATTCTGCTTATTCGCACAGGCTAGCTGTAGGTCAAAGTCTGAACAGACTTGAGGCCCAGAGATGGTTAGAGTCATGGAAGTTATACCTGGTTGAGACAGGGCCCAAAGAGCTCATGTTAGGAGCAGGGAGATAGAGGCTATCCATCAGATGTGAAGCTCATACTCTGCAGATGCAGCCTCTGACAGGATTGAGACTGCCAGCTCCTATCTAGTCAAACAGCTTGCTAGGAACAATATCCAGAGGAAGGGCAGAAAGTCTGGGGCCAAGACTCTCCTCACCAATATAAAGATGATGGGGAGCACCCACCACAAAATTACTGAGAAAGGGCCAGAAATAGCTGAGGAGAGATACAGACACACAGAGACATGAGAAAGACAGTGCCCTAAAGAGATGATCAGGATGTGCAGTTCCATGCACAGTTAGGACACTTCAGAAACATGTGGCAAGATTCAGACACACCCAAACCAGAATTACGGGAAGATATCACGTAGAAATACTAGAAAAGAAAACAGTTGATACATAAACTAAAGCTCTGTTTAATTGTGTGTGTTTGCCCGTCACATGTGTGACATATCCCCACAGAGGCTGAAAGACACCACTGGATCCTCTAGAACTAGAGTTACAGACATTTGTGAGCCCCCATATTGGATACTGGGATTTGAACCCCAGTCATTTGAAAGAATAGCCAAGAATTTTAACCACTAGCTATCTTTCCAGTTCCTGAAATGAGGATCTTACTGAATGGAAAGCATCTGTAGTCACACGGATGAAGAGAAATGGGAGCAAACAAAAAAAAATGCAGAGAAGATTGTCATGAATGTAATCTCTGTTGGAAACATCTCAGATGCAATGAAGCTTCTAGAGAGAAAAAAATAGATGGAAAAGGCTGTAGATGAAAATGCTTCCGAAGCAGCAGAAAAACAAACAGGTTGAAGTCACAAATTGAACTCCAGACAGATGGAAACAAACACACAAGAAAATTCTAAAGCATGTTTGACATAGAGTAAACTGTGAAAACTGAGCCATAAGAAATGTTAAGACCAGACAGAAACAAGGTGCTCATTACCTATTCCAAAGGACAAATAAAAACATCAGTGAAATTAAAAGAGAAAGCTAACCGGGAGCAAGCAAGAATGTGTGCATTTGTTTTCCTCTGTTCCTGACTACGGATGCAAGTCATATGACTTGCTTCAAGTTCCTGCCTTGACCTTCCCTCAGTGATGAACTGTCACCTACAATTGTGAGCCAAATAACTCCCCTTATCTAAGTGATTTGACCCCAGGTTGTTTGTCATGTAAAAACATGTCTAGTAAGTGAAACTAGAACAATATTTAGTGACCATATCACATGCTGTGAAGATTTAGAGGTGTGAAGTAGTATATACTGCTGCAGTGAGAATGTTCCATAAATAAACCAGTGTCCATCAGCAGTGATCTAAATAAAGCATGTTCCTTCTAACAAACCAATTTCTAGACATTTGGCCCTCAGACCTTTTTCAGACATGTGGATCAAAATAATTACATGGACCATGACATTATTCATGTGAGCACCTAGCTGGCCGTTTCAAAGCCACTCAGGAAGAGAATGGACCAACTATCATGGATACACACCAAGGAGTTCTATCAGCCAAGAAGACTAGCTGTGGCCATCCACAGCATCTGTATCTCCCCATCCCATGCCCTGGTGACAAAAGCCACCCTCAAAAGTGTATACATTGGCTGACTCCTTTCTTTACACACACTTACAGCTCTCAGAAACAAAATAGTTCTAACTAGAGGTAGAAACCAATGAGGTGACTGCCTTGGGAAGGGGCCATTGTATGGATGGTGTACTGAGGATACCTAAAATATTGCTTTCCTGGCAAGGACAGGATTGCCAAGATGAGCTCACCTCATGATTATAACTGAATAAACATACTTGCACACCTCTTCACTGATGTCCTTCAACAAAATGGGTCCTTTTCTTTTTAAATAGATAGGTGGAAAGAGAGAGAATATTTGAGGTAAAGGAAATAGCAGGCAGGGATCCTTTGCAGAGAATGAACAGGTCAATAAAAAGACTATATCAAGCTGGGAGTGTAGAGGTGTTGAAAGTAGAAAGGGGAGGAGTGGGAGAGAGAAATGGGATGAAACAGGGAAAGAAAGTAGGAGAGGAGAGAGAGACTGAGTGAAGAGAGAGAGAGGAAATGGGGGAATAGAAGCAGTGGATAAAGACAGAGGAGTGAAGTAGGAGAGTCAAAGAGAAAGAGTGGAGAAGAGCAAGAGGGGAAAGAGTGAGCTGTCACCCCAGGGCCTGGGAGAGGCTGGGAGTGGCAGCTCTCCAGGGTCCTGAAAAGCCATACTCTGCTCTCGCAGCCCTGGAAAGCTGAAGAGGTATGCCGGCAACACTGTGTACTTTGCATTTTGAATGTTCCCAGTTAATCACATGGGAAAGGCTCAAGCAGGTGACATGAATGCAGGAGATGAGAAGTGACAGTGACAGGTCAGGTGGGAGGACACCAGCCCTGGGTCTGAGCAGTGGTAGGAGTGGGGAGCGGCCACATGGGTCATGCCAAGGGGCCACAGTAAGGACATGGGCAGGCAAGGCAGGAGGGCATCCAAGCATGGATGTGGATATAAGTTTGCAGTCCATGTCTCTCTGTGATTCTAGAATGCCCCTGGGAGTTATAGAAGCACACATTTCTTAACTTGCTCTTAATTAAATGCCTGTATTGACTAATCAATACCTGTTTGTAGTCTAGCCTCGAAATGATAATTGATGGGTTACCTTTTTTAAAGATTTATTTTCCTGTTGTGTGTATGAGTATTTTGCCTACATATAATAATATGTGCCTTGCACATGTCTGGTGCCTGTGGATGATGCCAAGATAGGGCATGGACTCCCTCCCCCACAGACTGGTATTATAGATGATTGTGAGCCCCATCTGGGTGCTGGGAATTAAACCTGGCTTCTCTACAAAAGCACCCAGTGCTCTTATCTACTGATCCATCTCTAGCCCCTGGATTAACTTGTTTTTTATGTTGAGCTTTCTTATTTGTTCTGCTGTATTTACAATCTTACTTGGGACAGAGCAGTGGTGAACTCAATAGACCAATTGCACTAGAGACAGAAAATAGAGACCTTTCAAAATGTATTATATATTTTTTAATTTCCTATCTTTTTGAAAGAAATATACATAAAATTTCAGCCACTTGTTAATCGTTATACACCATATGGGGAAATGAATGAGAAGGTGTATTTATGAATGGGCCTGTAAGCACTTTCATTGAACAACTTACCTTGGTCATAATTTTAAGCTGTCTTTAATCATTTTTTGGTGTGTGTTAGTTTTATGATAAACCAATTAAAATTCTTCTTTGTCTCAATCTCTTTCTCATGCACATTAGCCGCAGTCTATAGATACATGGCCATTTCTTTGGTGGAACTCAAAAGTATATATTCTCATGCTTCTGGCTTTGCAAAGCCACTGTATAGAAGATGTCCTGTCTTCCACAGATATGATGGCTCTCATATTCTCAGCTGTGTATAATTCTAAATGTTTACCAGAATTAAAAAAGGTTTTTTTAATATAAGTACTGTGATGTTTAAAACTTCAGGGAAGCCAGCTTTCTGAAGGAGAGAAAATAGGGCTGACCCAGCAAGGGATCTGGTCAGAATTCTCTCACTCCTGAAGAGTTTGATCTCAGTGGATGTGGGTGATAAACCCCTAAAATTGAACAAGGCCAGAGACAGATGATCTGAGCAAACTAGAGAATGCTTGATTCACCGAAGTGACATGAGACATGGCCAAGTCTGAGTGTCACTTGGGGAAGGGGCAGGTTCCTCAGTGTTTTCAACAGTAAAACAAATGCCTTGGCTTTAAAGGGCATCTGCTGTAAAATATGGCCTGCCAGTTCTTAATAGGCTCTTCGAAGAAGACAGCACAGACACCCCTTCACCCATTTTCCCATTGCTTCAGTTGTTAAGGATTAACCATTGGCTGTCTGTCAGGCATGTCTTAAGGGTGTGAGGATGTGAGACGAATGGCTCGAAGTGCTATTTCAAGTTTAGCATGAGAGAACTGACATGCACACACAGACAAATGTGATAACTTGTAAAAGTGTTATTCTGTGGGAAAGATGACTGACAAATCAATTAAATGAGGTGATATTAAATACCACATCTATGTCCCAGAGAGATGCCAATGTTGGCTTTTAAAGGATGATGTGAAAGGGTGCTAACGTGATCCCCAGTGTTACTGGACACAGGATGTTTTGTTGGTTGGTTGGGTTTTATTTTTCTGTTTTCATTTGGTATGTGTGTGGTTGATGCATGTTTATGCATTATGTGGGTGTGTGTGTGGTGATGCATGTGCACCTGGAGGCCTGGTTTGACATCATTAATCATTCTTGAATGTATGCCTCCAGCTTATTCATTGAGAAAGGGTCAAACTCTCAGTCAAACTCAGTAGACACTAATCTTGATGGTCAGCTTCCTCTGGGGCTCTCATCTCCATCTTCCAAGGCTGGAATTATAGGCAGGCTGCCATGCCCCCTCTTCATGTGACTTTCTGAGATCTAGTACTCACCAGTTTACAGGAGTGAACCATGTGTGTCTCCACTCTATACCTCAGTCCCTGCCAAGGTGCTAACATTGCCCCACCTCTCGCCGTCAATATGAAAATGTCTACATGGTCTACATGCATCTACCTTGATCAGAGGAAGAGCCATCACATTCTTTGGATCTCGCCACATCATTATCCCCTGGGACTTGGGATTGACATTCCAGTTCCTACTGGATTGGCTCCCAAGACCCCACTGACTAGTTTCTGTGATAACTTGCCCCCTTTGTTTCATGACACACCCTCCGGCCTTTGTATGACTCAAGACATACTATTGCAGAAGCGCTGTCCTGGAGCCAGGTTCTTGCTGGTTATGTAGATCCTGAGGTATAATTCAGCTGGTACCCCTCAGCCTGTTCTTTGCCCCAACTGCCCCCCCCTCACTGACATTCCCGACTCACACCCACATCATCAGTAATCAAACCTACCATGTCTCATCAGTGTGCCGATATACTTGAAGTTAATTTGCCTTGTTTCTGAATGGATTGCGAGAACACAAAGGACAAATTACCACATACTTTTTTCATACTTTTATTGGCATATACATACATTTGGTAAAGTGAATGTCATTTCCTTCTATTTTTTTTCCAGAAGACATGTTCCTGAAAATTTATGAATAAATTAAATTACATAAGGTGAATGATGCTTTCAATAAAATAGAAATGTTTATTTAAATTCTAAATAAAGCCAGTAATACATTTAATATGCATAAAAAAGGTGATGGAATAACTATGTACTTTCCTCTGCAACCTGGACTTTCTCGTTGACAAACTGGGAATGTCACATGCTGAATTTCTTTATGGTAGAGTTCACCAAGTCCTATGCTTTGGATGTAAAATCTGGCTCCTGTGCTTACCCTTGCTCCCCAGCTGGAAGTCCTGTTTTTGGAAGTTGTGGCATCACCTCACTGGAGAAAGTGAGTCACCAAAGGCTGAGTCTTGAGGACTATGAATTCCCTTGACTTCCTGCCCTGTTTCTGCTTCCTGGTCTGCTGAGATGTGAACAAGCAGCCTTGCCTACTGCCACCAGGCCTCCCTGTAAGGAAGACTGAGTCGCCTCAAACCATGAGCCAAAATAAAACCTTCCTTTCTTTAGTTTCTTTATTTTGCTACTCATTCTCTTTTTCAGATTATAATTCAATTAAAATATCTCTCCCTTCCATTTTCTCCTTCCAAACCTTCCCTGATCGCTTTTTAATTCACAGGCACCCTTTTTCTTAACTAATTGTTATTGCATATAACAATTAGTCTTTGATGCTTAGAGGGAGCACTGTCATCCCAGATGACTGAAATTCGTTAAAACTATATATGTATATCTATACATGAAGTTACACATTACAGGTTTTTGCTTTTGTTTTTTGATAAATAGTTAATAGTATGATTCCTTATGGCCTTTTCAAAAATCCTTATTTTTATTTTACCTACCTACTGCCTTCTCCTATATTGACCTCTCCCCACCCTAAGGAACTCCTCTACCCAATTCCCTCTTCAGATGACTTACACTCTGCTATTTCCCCTCTCTCTTGCACCCCAACACCCTACCCTGGTGATCCCATTCCTTGTTTCTGTAGTTACTATAGATTATGTACTCACATCTAAAAATTTGAAGCTAGGAGCCTCCAGAAGAGACTGTGAGATGTTTGTTTTTCTGGGTCTGGGTTATTTCACTCAATTTTATCTTTTCTAGTTTTATTTGTTCAATTACAAAGTTCATGTTTTTTTTTTTTTAACAGTTGAATAGTATTACACAGTGTTTATGTACCACATTGTCATTATCTATTTGTTGGTTGAAGGACATTCAGGTAGGCACTTAAATAAAAAGCAAGATAAATAACACTCAAGTAGTCACATTCTTGCATTTAACTTTCAAGTAGTAAGTTACAAGATGGGATTACAGATAAAATGACAAAGAATTTGTTCTTGTGCTACAAATACTATACAACTGCAAATGTGAAAAAGAATATTGAGTCAAAATTATCAACTTAAACCAGAGTTGCTTTAATCAGACACTGAAACCAGCACCTCAGAATCTAAGGATGGAGCAAAGGTTAGACATATCCAATGGAAACTGGGTCGCAGGTCTGGAGTCAGCCTGCCAAGGCTCAGGGAATGACACATGTCAGTGATGAGTAAAGGTGGCTATACTGCATTCTAGGAAACATGGTCAATCTCAAAAGCCTGAACAGATGGAAATTTTAAGTAGGCCTTCTCTTCTCACAGATGTGAAAGGAAACAGGATGCACCACTATGGAAACTAGAGACAGTTGATACTTGGGAGTGAACTCAGGGACTACATTTGTGTTCACCAATCTTTGAAATCCTAGCCAGATACATGTTGTAAGATATGAGAAAACAAAGCAGGTGAGGTATCTGGGTTGCAGCCAGGATTACATGAAGCCCCAACGTTGCTCTGTCATGATGTCATCTGTGGCTCTATAAGAGGAGGAAGATAGATCCAAGTCAGCAGACTTGATCTCTTTCACCCTGTGACACCTTCACCAGGTTCCCTGTTAGATGTAAAATCTCCCATCTTGAACTTACCAACTTTCAGAGCCATGTGCCTTATTCATTGCAAGTTACTCTGGAGTGTTTTTATGGTGACAAAAAGACTTGGCATACCTGCTCATGATTACAACAGTATAGAGAAGGCCACAGTGGCTGGGATGGGAAGAGATTCAGAAAGCCATGATTTCCTGAGGGATTTTCTTACAAAATGTATTATTGAAAATTAATGTAAACCTTGGGAATCATCCTATTTCAAGCATTTCTTTTCCTTATTCCCCTGCTTTTCTTCTTTCTCTTGGTTATCTTCTCTCATTTCTTCCCAACATCCTACAAGGCACTGCATGAAGCAGATGAGTTACAGGGAAGGTGTGTTCAGAACCTCCAGGCTGCCGCATCTCCTTCCATTATGGCTCTTTCAGTCTACCTCTCACTCTGCTGTTGGCTTTGGACAAACAGTGGGCAGAAATAACAGAGCCCAGAACAGCAGGTATTGTGACTGTTGGGTGAGCTTTACAGCCTAACCCTCTGCCTCCCAATGGTTACTTGCTTCTTAGATATTAGCATTTGTCTGCATTCATCCATTCTATTTCCAGGGATAATTTAAAGTTTGCTAAGAACATGGCAAGGTGAAAAACATTGTTGCTGTTTAGTTTTCCCCAACATATGAGGGGAAGGCCAGTGTGGAGAGCTGTAGGAGTTACTTTTCTGTTGTAATGATGTGATCATTCCAAAGTGACTTATGGAAGAAGGAGTTTATTTTGGCATATGGTCCAAGGGAAATGTGTCTGTTATGGCCAGGAGGCATGGGGGCAAGTAGCTTACATGGAGGCAGGAGCCGGAAATTGAGAGCTCATATTTCCAGACGCAAGCAGAGAGAAGTGGAAGTACTGTAGATGCTCTTAATGTCAAAGGCCCTCCCTTCGGAGAGCACACTTCTTCCACCAAGGCTACACCACCTAAACCTCCACAAACAGCACCACCAACTAGGGAACAAGTGTCCAATTGCCCAAGACTATGGGGCATTTCTCATTCAAAACATTTCTTTTAATTTGACTCTTCTGTGACCTGAATGCTTATGCCTACCCCAGATTCAAGCCCTAAAACTCGAGGACATGAGACAAAGCAGTGAGGTAGTGAGGGCCCGAGAGAAAAACCCCAAAAAGTAGAATTACTGTCCTTACAGAGACCCCAGAGAGCTTCTCCCTTCCTCCAGCCACTCAGGACACCCAGAGGCTTTGTGTAGGACCAAGAAGAAGCCCAGGGGGTTACCCTGAGCCTCCAGGACAGTGAAAATATGTTTCTGTTTACAGTATCTTGCTAGAGTGGAGAGGAGAGAAACAACCCTAACAGTAGGAATTATTTCCAGAAGAGAGCACAGTAGACACACCTCCTTCATAGGCTGCCTTTCAAGGGTTTGTCCTCAGGTTTTCTCCTCTGTTCATCTCTCTAGTCAGATCTTCACTGCACACCTGTATACTGCTCTACCAACAGTGTTATGCACGTACAGTGTTTAAGAGTCAGCTTAAGCCCTGTCTGAGTCCTGGCCTTCTGTTTCTTTTTCTTACAAAACATCTTTTGTGAATGTTTTTTTATTTTTTTTTAAAAAAAAAAAAAAGGCAAGAGAAGTTTCCGAAAGCCTTAGCAGGCTGGCTCTCGCGATTGCCCTTCCCTGGCAGGCGAGGGCGCACTTCACACACCTCCACAGAGCTTGAGTTCAGTTGGGTTTTGGAGGGCTCTAAGTCCATCTGTAAAAGAATGTGCCAGTCTTCTGCACGCACACTCTGGAGCTCCCTGCTGTGTGAGATAATACTGAACAAACGCGGTTGTTTGTAAGTGATCCTGGGAGCGCTCCGGGTTGGCGATCCTGGAATCCAGGCGTGACCACTTCAGAGAAGGCTGGGGAAATAGAAGCGGGTCTCCCGAGTTCCTCTGGGCCTCGCCTTCGGAGGAGAGTGCTGGCCTGAGAGTTGGAACTGAAGAAACAAAGGCGCCCTCAGGACTGTGGCTGGGCGGAAGTCTAGGGGGGGCAGTGACTAGGGTTAGATTAGCAGGCTTCATGATGGGGCTCTAAGAACCCAGCAAGTGGCTTTGTAGGATGCAGCTGTCACTGCCAAGACTTCAAGATGCCCCGGGTGCAACCGTGGAGGCAGCACGTGTGTTCCATAGTAACCTGAAGCCACTTTATATATCAGCTGTCGCGCTGGCTCCTCCTGCTTGCCCCTTGCTCCTCCTCCAGACTCTCAGCGGACTGTGGAGCCTGGCTCCCTGAGGCTCTCCTCCCTGATCTGCGGGGCGCAGCCTCAGGCTGGTGGCTGCTCGCCCATCCTAATCTCAGGCGTCTCCGCCCTGGCGCCTGTTTGTAGTCGCCCTCTTGCTAGCCAATCCCCCTGGCAGCTAAGCTAGCTGAAGCGTGCTGCAGCCCGGGGCTTTCAGTTCCTGCTCAACAGAGGCTGGGGCGCACGCGTGTACACACACACACACACACACAGGCACGCACACACACTCCCGGGTGTCGCCGCCCTTGGGGACCAGCGCTGCCAGCCAAGCATCTCCGCCCAGAGTCCTGGAGTGCACAAGACACTGGCCACGCCGCTGTCACTCACAGCGTGTTGAGAGCTAGCTTCCGAGGACACATACGCCTTTGCTTGCAGGAGCCACGTCCCCGCTTGCTTTTTGTTACAAGCCGCACCCCCAGCGCCTGGCTCCAGATCCCGCTTTTCTGGCAGCCACTGGGAAGAGTTGATTTCCGTGGGATCTACCTGGTTACCAAGAGGGATAGGAAAAGCAGGACCTGGCAGAATTGTGTTTTCTTCAAAACGCCATCTCCACCCAGTAATCGCGACTGGGGTCTACACTTGGGTCCTCACCAGAACAATGGATTAAGTTACTCTTCCCTGGTCCAGAAGTCAGGTTCAAGGGCACAATGAAGGAAAAGGCAATGATCAAGACCGCTAAGATGCAGGGCAACGTGATGGTGAGTGCTGTGGGGCGGGAACCCACATTGAGAAGCAATGTGTTGGGGGCAGACCTCAGGAGTCCCGAATTCCCCAGGGAAGTCGGAAACCTGGTTGGTGCTCACACACCTCAGGAACTTGAACCTGAGGGTGCTAAAGATCCGGCGTCTGTTTGAATGGGAAGTTGGTGGTTTGGCAGTTGCTGTCTTCTGTGGCATGTGGCTTTGTTGCTTCGGGCACAGGCTGCTCTCTTGCCTGTGTCTGTTGAGTTTCAAACACATCTCCAGGGCTGTTCTGGGGCAGGCAGAGAGATGGGAGGTTGCTTTAGACAAGAAGTACCCCAGGGCCCTAATGCCCTCGCCTGGTCTCCTGGGTGCAAGTAAGGGCTGAGTCCTGTGGGGTTTCAGCCTTCAGTATACTCGTTATACCAGAATACAGACTGGAGGCAGACACCACGTCCACAGCTGCCCAGCAGTCGAGGGAGCTTTTTTCCAGGTTTAGGAAAGACAATTGCCCCAGAGATGATTGACTCTAAGGTAGTGATTGCAAGTGCCTCTGCAGGATAGAAGACCCTTGGGGATGCCCAGAACCTCAGGTCTGTGAGCCAAGCAGCATCTCGAACGTGACAACTTTGCCAACTTGAGGACCTCTGTCCAGCTTCTCAGCAAGATAACCCCAGCCAGCTGTGGCTGGCTGGTCTCACATCAGTACCCCTGCTGGTAGTGCCAGTGGCCTGAGGCATGGGCCCAGAAGTCAGAGTGCAGGATTCTCCTGCCAATGCAACCACAGGGAGGTTGCCACCTAGAGGAGTTGAAATCCTGTGTGTGTGTTTACTTGAGTGATGTTTCAACCCGGGAGATGAGATGAAGATCCTTCCTGTTATCTGTGGGTTTGGGGGTTTCGTATAAGGCAGGGGCAAGGAGAGATTGCCATGCTCCCTCAGAATATTCAGCAAGAGATGGAAGAATGTGCATAAAAGAAGGTCTGTAGTTGTTTACAAAAAATGGTTGAGTGTGGGGTATGGTGGTGGGGAGGTGTGTTTGGGGGAATCAGTCTACCTACTTTGAAGTTTCTCTTTAAGCAAAGAGAAAGAAAAATGAGAGTGTGTTCTAATTGTAAAATGTACCCTACCCTCAGCAAGGCACCTGTTGCCTGGCACAAAGAAAGCTGCAGGTTTAGCTCATAACCCGACTTCAGGACAGAAAGAGTGACATACATGATCTGTGATGATACTCCACTCCACAAGCCCTCAGTCAGCGCCTCCTCTTGGTCTGCCTGACTAAGTTGTCATATATCTGCTTCCCTAATTGCTTTAGCTTTCTTTCGGCCTGTTATGATAATCAGCATAATTTGTCTAAATGAGTAATAAGTGTGTATGAAGCATCCCCACTGTATAATGTCCACCCACACCATTGCCCCTTTTCATATCCTGCCACATCATGCTAATCGATCTGGAACATTTAAGTATAAGGCTAAAGGCCTGGATTAAGATTTGTTATGTAAATAACGTGTTATCAATAGTCCTAGAACTCTATTAGCAAGTGAGTATTTCTAGTCATAGCTGGCACAGTATGCTGTAGAATAGAGGCATTTTGATATCTCTTAAAACGTGTAAAGTCTGCTTTTCCACTCTCAGCCTCTCAACAGCTGAAAAGCTTGCTCATCACATATCCGGCTTGCTTTTTTAATATGGTTACCCACGTGACATTTACACTCACCCCCTCTCCCTGCCCTGCATATTCCTGTCATTAGAGCCGGCTGAACTGAACCCTAGGGGTTCTGCAGCAACCACCACTTTACCCATCATCTGTTTGGAATAGAGCAAGATAAGATGTGGGATCACTGTGCTTTTAAATGTTCTACCAAGTCTTAAGTTGATCAGTAAGAGTCTGGCTTGGAACTCATTTGAAATTCATGCTCCCGCTAAGTCTCTGTGGCTTCCATGGAATGACACTTTCACACTTGCTCCGTTAATTTGGGGCTTGCGGGTTTCTAATTTTTCATCAGTTGCCTTAGAAGGCTTGGTAATCAGTCTCGCCTGGCTTGGATGACTGGCAGTTCTTGGCACTCCAGTCTTGAATGGAGTTCAGGTGGTATTTAACATTCACTGTGAGGCCGGCATGATTTCCGCCCGGTTCTGACAGGTGAGTGGCCAGACATCTCAGTGCCTCGGACAGCAGCAGAATGCTCCCAGTGAGTGGCTTCAGGGCATCTACATACACACAGAGACAGGCAAGACAAGCCTGAGCTCTAAGTGCTTGTGGGCAGAGACAGAGTTGCAGAGCCGACATGATCACGCCCAGTGGTTGTGGGGATGCCAAACCTAGTTACAGCTGTGCATGGGATGCTTCTTTGGCCAGTATCTTCCCACATGTGGTTCTACGTGTAGCCTTTTCAGGCTTGCAGACCTATGTGTTACCAGGATCCCCACAAGGACTAGACAGCAACCCAAGGCTGGTCCTGTCCATGCCACATTGCCTAGTTGAAGACTCATCCTTACCACAGATTTTATTCCCTATACATTGCTTTAAAGGTTCACCTCTGATTGAGGTTGATAATTTAGAGAAGGCAAGTATGTTGTTTTGCACCCTGGCTTATTTTATGCTAGTCCATGAATAATAAGGAATGCCTTGGTGAAATCAATTCATAGCTTCCCTTTCAGTCTTGACAGAAGTCTATTTCACAAACTTTGAATGTTCTGAATATCAAAAGACTAACCCTTCAACTTTCACATGTCATACACTGTGAGAGGAATCAAAATGTTTCATTTTTGAGGAACAAAACATTATTTTTAAAGTAATAGCATTTTTATAAAGTCTTCCCATGAAACATCTTGGGCCCTCAACATTCACGTTTTCCCTCCAGTGTCCCTTTATTGCTGACGTGTAGCTGTCCACTACACTAACATTCAGGGATGTCTCCTCTTGAAGGCCATTGCTTTACTGTTAAATCTCCCAGCTCTGTTCCAGTGAACTTTTTCCTGACACCAAGTTGCTGGGTAAAAGTTGATTCAAAACCAAGTCTAGGGGAGTGCTCTGGTCCTCAGTGCCTGCTTGGTGGATCATCAAGCGTGTGATAACAGAGCAGGCTGTATGTGTTTCTTCAGTGCCCAGAGGTCTGCAAGACAGCTGGATCCTTGAGACTCTCATGATCAGTCATTAATTACTTCAAAAGAAGCTGTGGTCTGGAAAATTCTTGGTGCAGGGAAAACTTGAAGTTTTTCTTGTGACTTCTGGAACCCAGTTTGTGTCTTCTGTCACTGGCTGGATGTCCTGTGACACTGTGAGTTCAACTGCCTAAAGTGAGGGTCTTTTTTCTTTCAGGTCATGGACTCTAGTGGCCAAAGCAGTCCACACATAGTGGGTATAATGGGCAGAGAGTCATTGAGGCTTTTAGGCAAGTTCTCTGTGAGGCCCACACCCTGCTGTGGAGCCCTCCCTGGAAACAACATCTCCGCTTGTGAGGCGAGTTATAGGGGTGGATCCTGTGTGGTTACAGGGCTCCCCTGCCCCAGGCAACTTCGTGCCAATCCTGCCACTGCCTCTCACTCCTCAGTGATGGGAAGCTCCTCACACTGGCTATTAGCACAGGCATTGCTCTTCAGGGTTTGTAGATGATGCACCTTCTGAAAATGGGTCCAGGTGTGTTTGGCTCAGAAAGTCCAGGTTCCTGAGCATCCACCCTGTGTGCCCATCATGGAGGCACGAGTGGATTCTTCCTACTTTCTGGCTCTGCAGCATCTGTTCCTAACATCATCTCTCTTCAGACTCTTCTTCACATATCTGCTACTCTCCACGTTACTCTCTGTTTCTGTCTGTGTTATTGTGTGACTCTCTTTTACTGTCTGTGTGACGATGTTACTGTCTATGTCATTCTCTATGTAACACTCCATGTTATTGTCCACATTACTTTCTATGTAGCTCTCTGTCTAGGACAGCCAGGTGGACATTAGTCCATGATACACATAGTTTTCCAGGAGTAGAAACCTCTTAAATATGTGAATCACTAGTAAAAATGTAAAAAATTGGGGCAGGAGCCATGTTTCAGTTGTGAAGTGATTTCCATGTGAGCACAATAACAAAAAAAATTAACTTAAATTAAAAACAAAAAGACCTGAGTTCAGCACTGGGCATACCTTTGGAATACCAGCCCTGGAGATGCAGAGCTTCCCAGCCATACAATCTAGCCTAATACATAAGCTCCAGGTTCTACTGAGAGGTTCTTTCTCAGCAAACAGAGTAGAAGATCCTGTGAAGGATACCCAAGGTTAACCTTCACAGAAGCACACGTGTACACATGCACACACACACACACACACACACACACACACACACACACTCACTCACACATGCACATTGGTAAATTAGAACAAAGAAATTCTCAAAACCAGAAGGAGGTGGTCAACTCAGGATACTTTATAAGTTGTCTTACATAGAACTTCAGTGGAGAGGGCTGCCCTGTCTTCTCTAGAGCCTGAGCAGACTTTAGCTCATGTGACCTCCGGGTCTCTGTGTTTGGTCCCATCAATACGCTAAATTAGTTACTTGCTGTCCCACACCCACACCCCTTTCTGAAACCTGTTCTGCACACCCACCACTCTACAGCTGTTAGTGTGTGCCCTTAGTGTGTGTGCTCACCAGGAGGAGTGGTGCATTGTGGAGTACTACAAACTCCATGGAGATGGCTCTCCTAGGGCTGCTCAGGGGGAGGCAGCTGCTAGCTATCAGGTTAGGAGAACTTTCTGGATGGCTACTCAGAACAGGCTGAGCTTGAGAGCGAAGCTCAAAATTCTATTGTGTGGAAACATTCCTTTGAGTTCTGATGGATCACTGTTATCCTAAAATCAAAGTGTTTGCCTAGTTGATGGAAGAAACTCTGGCCTTCATGCCCCTTTTATTTGGAGAAGATTAGTTCATCTCGGGACATTTGTTTCAATTTGTTTCTTTTAAACTTAACAGTTTAAAATAAATTTATAATGTGAGAAAACTTGGTGAAGTCTTTTGGGTATACGAGCCAGTGCTTTCTGCTTAGCCAGACCACAGCTAGGAACTGAACCTCACATACAGACCTCATAGGTCCTGTATATAGGCTGTGCTGAGCACATAGGGGCACACAGGGCCTCCCAGCATCCATTTACCATACAACCTCACTCCCCCGAGGGTGGAAGAGGCTGCTCTCAAGCGCACGGTGCTCATCGTAGGATGACTGCAATGATAGAACCGTCTGGGAGAAACCTAGGGGCAGGCGTGAGACTCACTAATTGAGAATTCAAGCTTTCAGGCCCACAGCAGCACAACACCTCGTGCTCAGTTATCCAGGCTGTGGCTGGAAGAGTAAGATTAATGGTGCTTCTCATCTGCTGCTGGGGCAGAGGCCAGTACACATTGTCATCAGGTCCAAGGAAATAATCAGAACATTGGCTGGGAAGCCTCCTGACAAATGCGCAGTAAATCCTACTGGAGGCAGAACCCAGAAAGAGACATATAACAAAGGCAGGAGACGGGGAGAAATGTCAGTCAGCTGCAGCAGGGAGCAGGAGATGGTGGCAGGAGGGAGTGCAGAGGAAACAGGCAGAGGTGTTTTATTTACCTTTTAACCAATTCAGACTTAAGGTTTGCACCTATCCACAGGGTTTGAGGCATTCCTATGTGTGTGTGATATTTAAATCATGTCAAACATTAACAGTCCTTTACTTTTGTTCTTATTTCATGTGTATGGGTATTTTGTCTGCATTTATGTCTGTGTACCACATTGCATGCACTGCCTATGGAGGCCAAAAGAGGGCAGTGGACCACCTAAAACTGGAGGTACAGAGTCATGAACTACTGTGTGGGTGCTAGGAACTGAAATGGGTCCTCTGGGAGAGCACCCAGTGCTCTAACCACTGAGACATCTCTCCAGTCCCTTCCTTCCTTCCTTCCTTCCTTCCTTCCTTCCTTCCTTCCTTCCTTCCTTCCTTCCTTCCTTCCTTTCTTTCTTTCTTTCTTTCTTTCTTCCTTACTTTCTTCCTTACCTTCTTTCCTTCTTTCTTTTTAAATTAGAGTCTCCCCAACCCCTCTTGCAAGTGCCATAGCCCACTTGTGGAGGTCAGAGGACAACTTGGTTCTCTTGTTCCACCATGTCATTCCTGGGGTTGAACTAAGGTCCTCAGGCTCAGCAGCAAGTGCTACTACCTCTGAGCTCTCTGGGGCCTTTGACCTTGTCTGTGGCCCACCTGAAAATGTATTTCTAACCATGTGGAAAGAATGTAATAGTAGCAGAGAGGCTGTAGGTGAAGGTAGTGGGACCAGCTGGAAAGGTTCTAGAATTTTTTATGAATATAAGTTCCATTCATCTCCCTCACCCTTAGTTGAGGGTGGCTGTTCTTCTGTCTTTTCAATCTTATCTTAGGACATACTGCAGAGGTGACCTGCCAAGCCAGAACACAGACACTGCTGGCCTTGGCTTTCCCCTCTACTGACCTCAGTTCCTCATCAATCTGTCTTCCCCAGATGCCACTGTTTACAGGTAAAGAAACTAGGTGGGGTTGGGGAGAGGTCATCTTGGCCAGTCAAGAGCTATCTATCTGCATATGTGTGGAAACCTGGATCAGTACCCAGAACGCATCAGAAAGCCAGGCATGCTGGTGTGAGTGCTTGGTGGGGCCTAGCGCTCACAGCCAAACAGACTGTACTACTCTGCTAATTCCAAGCTAGTGAGAGACCATTTCACAAGACAAGATGTATCTGAGGCATAACAGTCACACACACACACCAAACCCAGAAAATAGATGACACAAATGTATACATGACCCAGGCAGGGTTGTCAATAGCGTGGACACACTTTAGCTTTGTTGCACTCCTCACACATATACCACGCGTGGCGCCCATACACCCATGCTGCAGATGGCACTCACCCTGTTGGGCACAGCTGCAGATCTGCTGGGTAAGAGATGCTGTGGATGCCATCGCTTTGATTGCTTGACTTTCTGGCTATTAAATAAAAATAACAACTCTGTGATAAGACAGGGGTGCCAAGGATGTTCCTCTTTCCGGTTGAGTGTTACTCATCTGTGAAAACCAAAGGGTGCTGCTGGCATGCTGGGCTGGCTGTGGAGTCAAGTTGGCATTGCACCAGTTGCTCTGGCTGCGATTGCTGTGGGCGTGACCCAGGGGAGAAGCTGGGGCCAGAACTGTCCTCATTGGAATTGCAGCTAAGAATTAGAGATTTTCTCTCTCCCTTACCTCCACTTCGACTAGGCAAAACTGTATTTGGGGGAACAGGAAAGTTACTTCAAATACTTGTTATTGTCTGGTGATGTTTATATATGAACAGCATGTAGGAAAACTCCGCCATGAACCCACGCAAACCAAACCAATAATCCCATGTCCCTTCACCCCTCCAAAGTGCCTTGATTGTATGCTATATTCTTACTGCTGAGGCAAAAGAAAATTTAACACTTAGAAGAATAATTTTTTGCAGATCATGATGTATTCTTCAAAACTTCTCTTTTCTAATCATATAGAGAAACACACACAGCCCGGAAGATGGACACGGTTCTGGGGAGCTTAGGAACCAGCTCTCCCTGGCTGTGTGTTTGCAGCATCTCTTCAGCCTCCTCAGTAGCAGCTGCAGGCATGGACATTTCTGCCATTCCTGAAGCCATTGGCTTCTCAGAATTTTCTAGCATGAAGGGAAGAAGACCTCCCTCAGTTCACAGCAATGAGAGGAAATGAAAACCCACTATGTTATAGTTACCTTTCTCTTGCTGTGACAAAATAACAAACAAATGCAGCATGAGCAAGGAAGGAAGGGTTTGTTTGGCTCACAGTTCTGGGGTGTACGGTCCAACATTGTGGGGAAGCAGCAGAAGGGGTTCCAGCTGTGGGAGCAGGAAGTAGCCGGTCACATTTCGGCTCCAGTTGGGAATCTAGGAGATGAATGAAGATGTTCACCTCCTCCTCTCATTCAGTACAGACCTGTTCTTAGTTGAGTCTCTTTGGAAACATATATGTAGGTCTGTTTCCTGGGTGAATCCAAACCCAGTCAGATTGGCAGTGATGAACAACCATTACCTGCCTGCACTGCTGCAGGCTAGCTCAGCCATGGAGAAAGGTTTCTTGGGAGTGCCTATGCAGATACCTGTAGAAAACACTAGAATGCTGTAAGACCTCAGTCTTCTTTGCCAGGCCATCTCAGTCCGCACTCTGGACCTGTAGAGAATATTTCTCTGGACAGACGGAATTTTACAAAAAAGCACTGAGCAATTCAACTTCATTAACATAACTAGAAAATGAAAATTGAATTCACAATGAAGAAACATCCAGTGAAGTCTGAGTTTTTCTGTTTTTTTTTTTTTTTTTCTTTATTGTAAGGCTGATTTTTGGTGCAGAAGTTTAACAGCAAAAGCCCTGTGCACAGCTGGTGGAAAGGGATACTCAAATTTGGAAACTTCATAGTAGGGCAAAGGTTGAGGATCTACTTACTAGCTAGCCACCCAACTTCTGAGAATATCTCAAGGCAGATGTTTCCCCATGAGAGACTTGTGAGGATGTTTGTGATGAAAAAGGTTTTAGTGACCTTAACCCTGAATTTGATTGGCTCTTCATCAATGGGAAAAATAAATAAATACAATAGTCTTTATGTAGCAGGATACTATACAGCAAAAAATTGATGACTTCACACTCAAAAAATATAAATTCTTTATCAAACTTCTGTAAAAGAAGGCAGGCTTGAAGGAATAGGAAGTATGAACAGCATGGAAGTGTCATGGAACACTGGCTTCTGTGTAAGGACCATGTCTTAAACTCACAGCAGCTCTATGATTACCTGAATAAGGGCTGCGTGAGATTAGGGCCACAGATATCTTCTCATGGAGGGAGGAAGGGGGTCACTGAGCCCATCTCAGAGGATTTATATATGGTTAATATTCACTAAGGAGGGGGGCATTTTCTTAAGTGTTATAACCACTAGTGAGATGTTAATGATCCTGTAAACAAACTTCAAACTTCAACCTTTAATTCCATAAGCAACCTCAATGAAACTTATTGGGTCAAAAGAACAAAAACAAAAGCAAACAAACAAACAAGCAAGCAAACAAAAAAAAAAAAAAAACAGAAAGAAAAAAGATATGAAGGTGGAAGGCAGAAGTAAAATGAGTGTCATTTGGAAAAGAAACCAGAAAACTGGGAGTGAGGGGCAAGAGAGGGTAATGATGTTATTAAAAATTCATTGTATGCATGTCTTTGTTTCTGTTCTATTGTTGTAAAGAGACATCATGACCAAAGCAACTCTTAAAAAAAGGAATCGCTTAATTGCAGACTTGCTACACTTTTAGAGGACTTGCTTAATCCATGATCATCATGGTGGGAAACAGAAATGATACTAGAGCAGTAGCTAAAAGCTTTACATTCCTGATCTATAAGCAGCATGTTGAGAGAGAGAAAAAAAGAGAGACAGAGAGACAAAGACAGAGAGAGACTGAGATAGAGACAAAGAGAAAGAGAGAGGGAGGAAAGGAGAGAGAGAGAACAGATAGAAAGAGGGAGGATAAAGGGAAAGAGAGACAGGTAAAGAAAGAGAGGTAGGGAGGGAGAGACAAAGAGAGAGAGGAAGAGAAAGAGATTGAACTGGTGTGGATTTTTGAAACTTCAAAGCCCCAACTCCACTGATACACCGTCTTTAAAAGGCCACGCCTTCTAATCTTTCCTAAACAGTTCCACTAATTAGAAACCAAGCATTCAAATATATGAGCATATGGGGGACATTCTCTTTCAAACCACCACAGCATATATAAAAATGTCCTGATGGAACTCATTACAGTAATTAACATGCTAATAAAAAAACAAAAGTAATGTATAAGTATGCATGTATAAAGCTAGAATTTTAAATGCTATAAAAACAGGTATTGATGTGGTGGTATTCCTGATGGAAGGTGAATCTTTCAAAAAGAAGGAAAGTAAGGAATTATATATGATCATGCAAATTACAGTGCTCATTCAGTGTTGTAAGGAGTCAAGACTGTTGGGGCCACAGGAGCCACACATCAGTGGAAAACAGAGAAAATAGTGTGTGACTGCAGGTGTCTGTTTCCTTATCTTCTGCTGGGAGAAATACACTCCTATTTTCAACCTTGAGGATGCTATGGCTTCTACTCCTATCTCATCTAAGACACACTTTTTAGTAGCCTGAGGCCTTCAAATGATTTTCTTTTCTTAGTGTGACCATTCCATTTTAAATTTGTTTCATGGAATAGTGCTTATGGGTAGTATTAAGGTCAGAGATATCATTCATTTTGGACTTTTGTTATGAAGGAAAGGTAAATATTTTCTACAGGGCTTCATCTTTAGTTGTGATTATGTAGTATTTTTAAAAGCATATTCTAGGAAGTGTTAATTGTCACAGTTTGGACACCCCATTCTAAACTCAGTCACAAAGGCATATCATGGAGTCTTCTTCGTACATATATAAAAGATATGCTGAAATACTCTTGTGTAGATTTTATCATTCCCTGTTACAAGACAATGCTAACGAGAGTTAATGCATTTTTTTTTCAATTAAATTTTTATTTTTTATATTAATTACAGTTTATTTACTTTGTATCCCAGCTGTACTCCCCTCCCTCATTCCCTCCCAATCCTACCCTCCCTAATTAATGCATTCTTAAAGAGTTATGAGACCCAAAACATTCAAAGCACTGAGAAATGTCCCAGAACCACTGTGCAGCTATAGGTAGAATAGAATTTTCTGGAGAGGTCATGCCTAGAATGGACTCCAGTTCCAGGCTCAGAAGTGCTGAAGCATTAGGGTGTCTCCACAGCTTGGGAACCATCGCCCATCCACTCTAGAGGTGGGTGCAGCATCTGAAATGATGGTCACTGTAGCTAGAAGAGGAAAGCAGAACAAAAGGTGGGGAGGTGGTGTCAGGGTCACTCAACTGATGACAGTAGAAAAGTTTCCTCTTTTCTTGGAGACATCAGCCTTTATTAGGACCAAGCGGGGTAAATTCAGGAATACATCATTGTTCAGATGTGCCAGTCAGCCATGACAAAATATCTGAGGTCTGTCTGTAGACACTAAGAAAGAAAAGCTTATTTGGCTCATGATTTCTGAAGTTTAGATCCACTGTTTAGCCCTGTTGATTTGAGTGGCAAGAACATCTCATGAGTGCACCAGGTGGAACAGAACTGCTAAGCTCATGGTCGCAGGAAGCAAAGAGAGAGAACAGTAGGATCCAGAGTCCCAAAATTACTTTCAAAAATACACCCACAATGACTTCACCTTCTTCCGCCAGGCCTATTGTAGTCTGCTTTCTGCTTTTCTGTGGCTATGACAAAATATTCTGACAAAAAGCAATGTAGGAGAGAAAGGGACTTCTTTCAGGATTACCCTTAAATTGGATATGGAGTGCAATTTTCCATGAAAATTTCTTTCCATGGGAGTGAAGTCCATATTGGGCTTCAGCTTATAATTACAGCTTATACTCTATTATTTTGGGGAAGTCAAGGCAGGAACTTCAGACAGCATCTTGCATTACATCTACACTTGGGAGCATAAATAGGATGGATGAATGTAAGTATGATCGCTCTCTTGCTTGTGCTCGCTCACTCAGTTTTCCCTCATTTCTTACTTCAGGACTCTTGTCTAGGGAATGCTACCCCTCACGGTGGGTTGAGTCTTCTTGTACCAGTTGCTGGAATAATTAATCCAGTCCTCCACAGGCATCCCTGCAGGACAATACAATGTAGACCTTTCTCATTGAGACTCTCTCCCCAGGTGGTGCTGGGTTGTGTCAAGTTGACAATATAAGATGACCATGACAAGGCCCCACCTTTCTAAACGTTCCACTACTTCTCAACAGCACCTCAGACCGGTGACCAAGCCCTCGGCACATGGACCTTCAGGTGACATTGACAATCTAATCCATAATGGTGGGACTGTCTTTAGATCCCTGCACATTTCTTCCTAGAACCCAGTTTGAAGAATGTATTCTCCATCTAAGATGGCAAATTTTAGATTGTCATGGATTGCTGCATGTTATTCCGAAAGCTTTTGTGACAGCACTAATCTATATTTCTCTTCCCTTCTTCTTTTCCTGAGCTCCTTAGTGTTGAACACAAATGGGAGAAGCATGCTCAACATTACGGCCTTGACATAGGAAAATGCTAATTGACTGAGGGAAGGTTCTAGCTTTGTTGTATTAATCCAGTATTTGAGTGTGGAGACTAATACACAATGACAATGGGCAGATTAATGGGAGAAAATACATGCAAGTTTATTGATGCATAAGTCCAGAAGAGCATGCACAATGTGAGGCTTAAAGAGGGGCTAGAAGGTCAAGGTTTAAATGTTTTCACAGGGCAGTTGGTAGAGGCACAGGGGAAATGAGTGGACTGATGGAAGAATCTTCTATGCCCTGGGACAGAGTTCCTTGCTGTTGTGGGTGGGTATGATGCTTAGTCTCTTCCTCTGTGGTGCCAGCTGATTCTTCCTCGGCTAATGGCATTTAAGAAAGAGCTTGACAGTGACTGTGTTCATGGTGCATCTCATCTTCAGGTCATGAGAGATGGTTAAGAGTGCCTTCCCTGCTTCTGTGGCTCTCTTGGGTTCCCTGTCTGAAGTCCAGAGCTGCTTATCTTGGGACATTGTTTTCTGATCCCTAATATATGGAATTCCCCTTCTGGAATTCCTCTGAGGGATATTTATAGTTGATCCCATTGAGGAAAGTATAATTATAACCCAAATCTTCTCTCAACTCAGAAATCCTCCTTGTAAAGATCAAAGAGACAAATAACACTTTTGGTGTTTGAGTAAGCATTAGGCAGCACGTGGCCTCTCACAGGCAGCGTGCTCTAAGGAGAGAGCAATGTGGCTCCATCATGCAGCCAGGCAATTGGAACCCATTAAATTTATGTTTCCAAGATGCACAGAAACTGTCGTTTAAGTAAGATGGCTTAACACTGTCATTTGTCACTTAATCCTGAACCCCTCTCATAGTTGGGATAGGATCTGTATTGGCTGTTTGTGGTGTCATCTGGGGGAAAATCAGACTTTCCTATCTCCATGCTGGGAGGTGTTTTTGAAGACTGGAGCAGAGTACCCACAGTTAGCCTGGGAACCTGGGAGAGAAGAGAGATCACCTCCTTGCAAGAGGAAGGTATTTCTGGGGTCACAGGCTGACAGAGGTAACCCAATACAACTCACAAAAAGATCCATTCCAAAGAGATGCCACAGTGCAAATAGCCATGTATTCCATGAGGTAAATAAAAAAAATAATAATAACAAGAAGATGCATGTCTTTACTGCACTTGTCAATGAAGAGAGTTAAGCCTCTTGTTTATAATGTGTGTCTTGTCTCACAAGCAGAACATTGAAGCCGGGACAGCACAGATGTCCCGGCTTAGAGACGCCGAGTCCCTGAGGTGTCAGTATGTTTTGTCTGGAATTGATCCTGCTGGATGCATTCCTTCTCCCAATGATCGATGATAGAAGAACAAGGAAACACCCTGCCAGGACACTTGAGTTGGGGACTTCTGTGTCCTCAGTCAAAGCATCAGCAGCTGACCGACACTGGGGGAAAGAATTCTGAAGGATCTATTCTAGGACACTGAGCAAAGGAGGCAAGCAGCCCCAAAGCCAGGCCACTCAGGAGCCTCATTCCCAAGGCTAAGTGCTATGGTGTGGCAGGCAGGAGGTAGAGCACTGCATACCTCTGCTGCTAGCCCACGTCCTCCCACTGAGTCACTGAGTGTGAGGAATACATGCAGTCTTCCAACAAGGCTCAGGAGAGTTCAGTCTGGAGGTGGTCTAGGTAGGAGAGCGGAGGCCAGCACCCAGCTCAGATGTGTGTAAGGGTGAGCGCCGGCTGCTGTCCTTAAGACCTGACACTTTGTCTACGGGGTCAGCAGCCATGCCTGTCTTCTGTAACACATGGTGAAGCTATTGCCTCCTAGTGCTGACCGCACTCTCTGAAACTGTCAGCATCATATCTGACAAGGGCAGGGCACCGGGGTCTCCGCTGGCTGCGCAGGGAAGCAGGGATCTTACCAACCAGGGTACTGAAGTGAGACTCATCTAGGGCTCTCCTCTGCGATCTTCAGTGGGTTACTCTGGAGACAGTCCTGTTCTCAGAGCCCTCAGTGGCTCACACCAGAAGCAGAGAAGGTGGGAGGAATCCCTCAGGGGTAACAATGCTTTACTGTGCCCAGGAAGACAGTGGAGGACTGGGTGGCAATGTGGGCACTTGATTCCTCCTCACCCTGATCACTTCCTGAACAATGGGGTGATGAAGGCAACACCCATGCCCTGTGTAGTCTAGAATCCCGAGTGTGTAAAACGCAGCCATGCCCCACCCCCAGAGGCGGCTGCTTTTTAGCACCAGAAACCTACAGATTCCAACTGATCATACAACTAATTGTTTAATGACTAGCCTGATGCATTCTTCCCAGAAAGTAGGCTGAGATGTTTACCATTTCTGGGTAGATATTGCATTGTTGGGGGTGATTTTTCCAACTGGGAAATGTGTTTGAGAGATCATGTGTTCAAGAAAGACGTGACAGATGAGAGAGCTGTTTCCCTTAAATTGTCAATCCATGGCAGAGCGAGATGTCATAATTAAGAATATTTCTTGTAGATGAAATAGCTGAACACTTTCGAAAGAGAATAACTTAAATGGAGTTTAAGGGAGAGCCCATAATTTCTGACTGTTGCGAGAGACATCTAAGGAAGGACATAAGGGCTCTCATGACCAGGAGTAAAGATTTGCTTATTAGAAGCTTGAAATAGGGAGTGTGTGAAACAAATGAGCAACCTGCAAAGGGGCACTACACTTGAGATGGAAAGATGGGATAATGATGGGATGTTGGGGCCAAATGACAAGGAGCTGATCTCAAATGAGCCTTGATGGTAAGATGTACAGGACACGAGAGCTGAAAAAGAATAATCACTTGCAATTTTTTTTTCTACTGGTACGTTTATTCTCAGTGAAAGGGCCCATGAGCCCAGCTTTCATGAATGACTATAAACAAAGGCAGAAGGAAAATACTATAGGCTTCTGTTAAATTGGTGTTAAAATCTCATTAGCTGAGAGAGGAACAGACACTCTAGGGGCGCCCATCCTGAGGCTGTACATGCCGAAGGATCTGCAGCTGGTGTCCCAGTCTGGGCTCCTGACAGAAATGGGAAGAGGGAAAGGAGATCAGCACACGACAGGACCCCCAAACAAGCAGAAACCCTATCAAGGAGGAGAATTTGAAATCAGTGGTAATGCTTAAGCACGAGTGGTAGTTGGCTCACCTGTCATGTTGGCTGCTCAGTGCCCAAGTAGATGTCCAAACATGAGACAGAATGGGCACGGTGAAATGTTTTGAAATGGACCTGACACTTAAATTTGTAGCTTTTGCGCAGAGCAAGTGATCCAACCTAACTAACAAGGATGGGTTGCATTCAGTACTTTGAAGGCCTAAAGAGAACAAAACGCTGTAGTCCTGCTGCGAGGGAATTCTGCAGCTGATGGTCTTAGCTGAGGGGTAGCCTCTCCCCGGCTCCTGTGCTATCCAACCTGCAGGCTTTGGACTTGACAACCCCCATGATTCCAAAAGTAGATTCGGGATTTTTCCTATGGCTGGGGGTCTGTGCACATATGTGCCCTCAGTTCTGTTTCTCTGGAGAGGCCCACTAATCCACTAGGGAAATTTAGAAAAGGGTTTGCAGTGTGCTGAGCACTAGCCAGCGGCTCTTGGAGGAAGAGTTATACTCCTTTTGAGCCATTATTAAAACACTTACAACCCTGGCTAGAAGTGATAAGACAATATCAATGTAAAAAAAAAATCAATGCAATGATATAGAACGTTTTAACTAAAGAGTGACACCCAAGGAATAAAATTCAAACCCAGGTCTATTTATAGAGTTCAGAAGTCACACAGAGTCGTAAGATGGAAGTTAGAATCATAGGGAATTCCAGAACCTTCTGATCCAATACTCTGTGTTTCTGGAAACACAAACCATGAAGAGCTGAGAGAAAAAGAATTTATTCCATTGAACACACAGTGACAGTATTACTTAATTCAGAAGGCACTACTGTGGGTTTAAAATGGAAAAAGAAATCCAAACACCTAGATAAGAACAAAACCACAGAAATAAAGATTTTTTAAAAATAGCACTCATTTCAAGATGTGGCTAGAAAATTTCAGATAGCAAAATATCAAAAACTACCCACTGGAAGGAACAAGGGTGGTGATCAGACGGGCTCTACAGAAAGCATATTGTACTACATGGAGCACATGGAATAGAGTTAGTGTTACCAGGAAAGCCAGGGCTCCCTTTCAGCATTCTTAGTGTCATTAATGAAATTGTGTAGAAATAGACCCAGAAGAAAGGTCAATGGTAATCTGATTAGGAGTTTTAAGAGAATGCACAGGTTAGTTAGAAATCCTACAGCCACTAGGAAAAGAGATGGAGAAAAGATCACGCATACCTTTTAAGTGAAGAATTGACAGGTTGTAGAAGGAAAGGGCTCTCCCAGGAGTGGAAGTGAGATGGTGAGCTGAAAAAAGAGCTCCAAAATGCATCTGGCAGTGATGTATGCCCTTCTGTAGTTCCCCTCCCATCCTGTCTGTATTTCGAGGGAAGGCTTTGTTCAGTGTGTGTTCTGTTTGTTGGATGATGCCGGGTTAGGAATCAATTCCAGTCACTCTGAGCAAGCTGGCCTCTTGAATGTACTAATCTTGATTTAACGTTTTAAGTTCCTACTCCCCTGTCACACTAGAAAGAATTTTGTGGGAACTCTTCTTAACCAATTCAACATGTGCCAAGTGAACTCAGCAACTACCATCTCTGGGGATTTCACTTCACGGCTTCCTATAACACTGGAATGAAATGAATGACTGTCTTTCATCCAAGATTTTTTAATGTGTGGATGAAAATATCAGTGGTCACACAGAAATTAATTTAAAAGCCAGAGATAATGGTACATGCCTATGATCCCAGAAGATGGATAGGAGGCAGAAACAAGAGGGAATCCTCAGAATACAAATGCTCCTTAAAGAAAAGAGAAGACTGAACCCATCTAGGAAAATGTAAGGGGAGAGTAGGACTGAAGAGCCAGAGGCCAGGAGAAGACATTAGCTGTGTGAGGTATTACAGTGGGCACCAGCCACTTCAGCTGCTGGGAGGGCTTCCAGCTCAGATAGGACCCGACCAAGACAGCCTCTCCCTGCTTTTGCTTAGGGTCAGAATCATCCAGCATGTCTCCTAGAGCCTTAGAATGAGTGCTGGAGACAGATCTCTCAGCTACTGCTGTTGGAAGGAAAACCATAAACTCCTTATCGTGGCCCTGTCCAGCTGCTGCACAGACCCGTCTTCTCACACCCAGTCCCTCAGGAGTCCCTGGAATCCACCAGGCATGTTCAGGCTCAGCTAACTTTGTACCTGCCAGTCCTTCCCCAGGTTGCTCTTTCTTTCTGGAATGTTCTTCCTTGTATACTTGTTCTTCCAGGCTCAAATCATTCCCCACACATTGCACTCGACCTCACTGTCACAACCACTCCTCAGTCATGGGTTAGCGATGTGGTTTTCTTGAAATTATAAGTTCTATCAGTTCAGTATATTGGCCATGTTTGTCCATAATTCTAATGGAACATTCATAGATGGAGGTCTTATACCTTTCTGTCATCATTTTATAGCCCCACATCAGCTCATAAGCACTTGGCCTAATCGTCGATGAAATCAACAAATGTTGAACGGTGGCTCCCTTAGAATATGATGCTTTTTTTTAACCAAAAGCTTTTGGGTCCCCTCTACCCCAGTATACAATTGGAAGTGGTTTTAGAGTAAAGATAAGACAAATTGGTAATCCTGGTGCACAGAGATCATCAAAGACGTCCTGAGCTCATGGTCACCATGTTAACAAAATGATGCCATGACATCACCCTTGGCTCACAGTGGGAGCAAGATGATGTGCAGATCTGAGGGAGGGAAGTGTGTGTGATATCACAGCACCATCACCCATTTTGTGCCAGTGCCATTGTATTTTGACACCACTTTTAAAATAGTTTTCCTGCCATGTCTCCTCCTCTTCAGGACACCAAATGCTGAGAGAGCACTAAACACTTAGAGCAGCAAATTCCAAACTTTGTGGCCAGTCCCTGTACAAGCCCGTCACCATTTATCTGAAAACGAGGGGGTGAGATAAGTGATTCGCAACTTTCTGAAATTTTACAAACTTGATGCTTTTACTGTGTGTTATAAAACACCTCAGAGTGGTGTTTGAAGCACATAGAAATAATTTTTCTGTGTCAAAAGAATGATGACTGCCTTAACGAGACCAGATACAACTATCCAGGGCTTAAGAACAGTTCTAATGAGTTTCACAGTCAAGTGCTCAGGGCACACCGACTGTTTGGTTCCCAAATGAGTCTCTAGGAGCCTTACAGACTTTCCAGTTCTGGCCTGCCCGCCCTATCGCCCTTGCTCTCCAGGAGTTGACATCACTGCACGGCAACTTTATACACGCTCAGATAAAAATGGACAGGCATGGATGCTGAGGATGCAGAGAGGAAGTGGTTCGGGGTCAACAATGAAGAGATCAGTGGAGCCTGGGATGGGGCAGGGAGCCAGCCTCTCGAGACAGGTGCGCCAGGAGCTGCACTTTAGTTGAAGGGCCCCTCTGCAGAGAGCTTGGATCCTCCCAGCCTTCATCCAAATTCTCTTTCCTATTACATTTCAGCTGCCAAAATAGCTCTTTGAATTTGGTGCTTAGAAGGATTTAGAGATGCTAAAAATTGCAGCTTTTCCTACAGAGCTATTTGTAAGAGGAAAGCAATGGAGGTCGAGAAGTGGGTTGTTGAGAATAATAGGCTGAGGTTGAAAGGGGAACAGAGATGAGGATCAGAATTGGGGCACTCTTCTGCATATTGAAATATCTCAAACCCAGTCTTCCTGAAGGTGTTTAATTTTTCCTAAGGGAGGGAGAATTAAACTTTTCAGATTTTGTTCACACATAGACACACATTCTGCAATGGGGGTAGCCTGAGTTAGAGGAACCTCCTGGCTGGGCAGTCTCCGTGAGGTCCCATTAAACTCCAATCAGCCCTCTGTAGTAGCTTTGTCTGAAGAACAGGAGACCTCAGTATCTCATGACAAAGAGAATGTTCTTCGGCCTGAGTTTGTGAGACACCATTGTGTCTTTTGAAAACCTCTCAGTCAAATGCACTTGGTGACCAAGTTGGAGTCCCTCTTCCTTAGGATGGTGCACTCAGAGACATTTGCATGGACCTGGGAGCCCGTGCCTGTGAGCCATCATTCCATCTTCAATAGCAGGCTGTGGTCAGGTGCTCTGGCTCCTCCCACTCCTAACATACCATTATTTGATTTCAACTGGAAACCTGGAATCATTGTTTTGTCATGAGTCTTCAGGCTGTACAAAACAAACCTTAAGATAAGGAGCCATCCCAGCAAAAGGCTATTTTCTATTGTTTCTCCTAAATGGTAAAAAATACTTTTATTGACCATTACGTCCTCCTATCTGTGTTCATTGGCCTTACAGCTACAGTTTAGTGTATGTGCATGCATGCATGTGTGTGTGTGTGTTTGTGCATGCTCATCTGTATGAACCTGGGTGTATGTTTGAGCCTATAACTGTGGAGGTCAGAGGTTACTATGATGTCATCCCTTAGGGGCTGTTCACCTTGTGTTCTGAGATGGGCCTGGGACTCGGTGGCAGTTGAGGTTGGCTGACTGGAAGGCCCCATGCCTACCTGTGTGTACGTGTGCCCTCACCACCCAACACTGAGATTGCAAGTTCACACTGCCATGCACAGCATTTCACGTGGTTTTGAGGATCAAACACTAGGGTTCTCTTGTTTGTAAAGCTAACCTGAGCAACCTTGCCTTCTCCCCAGCCTCATGAACAATAGTTTTGATCAGCACAAAATCTGTCTTTTACCTGACAGATACTCAACATTTGAAGCAACCAGGCTCAACCTTTCTTAGCACTACTTTTTGTGGTGCAATATTATTGAATCCAAACTTCAAGGACATTGTCATAGAGAAACATTTTAAAGCCCTGCATGACTGGGGATGCACTAAGCCTCAGGAACCTGGATAGATGTTCTGTATGCATCTCCATCTGAGAAATGACAGGGGACATGCTCAGCCAATCCTGGAGGATTCTTGTTTGCAATTAACAAATTTTCACACACCAGAGTATCATGCTAGAAATGTGAGCTTTGTAAAAATGTGCATCAAAATGCTATCTGCCTCTCTTGTCTGAAGAGCTGGAGAGAAAAACTTTTAGTCTATGTCTGTCCCTTCCTTCCTTCCTTCCTTCCTTCCTTCCTTCCTTCCTTCCTTCCCTTCCCTTCCCTTCCCTTCCCTTCCCTTCCCTTCCCTTCCCTTCCCTTCCCTTCCCTTCCCTTCCCTTCCCTTCCCTTCCCTTCCCTTCCCTTCCCTTCCTTTTCCTTCCCTCCCTTCTCCTCTTCCTCTTCTTTTTGCCTCAGACTCACAGAGATCTGCCTCCCCTGGGGCTAAAGACAGCCCACTGCATCCAGTTTCTCTAAGCATGTTCTTGATCCAGGAGCTTCCCACCCCCTTGACTTGCAACCTGATGTTTATTGGAGTTCTTTCTTTGGAGAAATCATTTCTTCTGACCACACAGTGTTTTAAAAATATGTTCATTTTCTGCTCTTTATACAGCACATTTGATTGTCTAACCTCATTAACTTTAATATATTTATAGAGTTACATTACCATTACCATCTAGTTTTGTACTATCTCACCTTAAAAAGAAGCTTCATTCCCTCTCCTAGGCTTATCTGGAATGTATCTGGGAAAAGTCACTCAGCCCTTTTTTTTTTGCAGGTAAAGATGCCCAGGTTCTGACAGACTGATGCCTTTTGTTGCTCACTTGCCAGGGACAACCCGAGGAGCCTCTGTGGTGTAAGCACAGTCAAGTGTGCTTGCCTACGCTGTGGCTGCCTCCTCTTTTGTCTCTCCCACACTCATCAATAATTGGGTCTTAACCCTCGCTTTTATTCATGATTTAAAATTTCATGTTATTGTCTAGCCAAACTTACTAATGCTTTCTCTTAGCTTTAATTAATGATGTGATTTGCTATTTAGCGGTGGAAGCTTTTCTGTCTTACAGGTGCATCTCTTGGAAGGAACAAATTTATTCTTATAAACTGGCTGGAAAATGTGTCAAGGAGAAACGCACTAAAATTAGACTAAAAGTTGGAGACAAGACTCTATAATTTCAATTTTATAGAGTGTAGAAATGCACTGCCTTCCCAGTAAAAGGCAATGGGAAAGTTTTATTCCAAAAACTTATCCAAAGTCACGGGTCTAGAAGAGAGTAGACAAAGTGGAGTTTCTGCCCCTTTTTCTGGCATCCTGAGGTATGACTAAGCACACAGTGCCTAGAAATGATCTCCCAGCTTCATTCAAGCCTGCCCCTCACTGTCCTTAGAGCCACACAGCAGCACTCCCTCTCCGTGGAGCTAATGCTTCTACCACCTCCCCCTCACTTTGAAATGACCAACCCCTTCAGGCCAGCTTTACGGTTTCCTCTTTTCTCACATGAACTTGAGATTTGTAGGAACCGTGAGGCTCAGCAGTAGAATGGACGAAGGCAACTCTTCTAGAAGGCTCTGAGGAGGGCATGTGCAAGGAAAGATAAGTCACACCAGTGCTAGACACTGGTGTTGGCGTCAGTGTTGCTGGGTGGGGAATGGCCTGGGAGATGTGATTAGCTGTCCCCTGCCTGATCTGAGCTGCTGCTTCCTTCCCATGGAGCCTGAGTGTCTGATGCGGTTCCAAGGCTTCTCTCTGTGTTTTTAGTGAAGAAACGGTAAATAAATGCAGCAAAACTTTGAGACCATCTGTCTTTAGACACACCTCCAAAGGGGTGAATACTTCCGATGTTGGAGATGAGGTTAGTACACATGTGTGAGATGGGCTGCATTTGTGAGCCACACTGCATAAAACACAGACTTAGGGAGACTTCAGGTGAACAGCTTGACAAGGCCAAGTAACGTAGCTTACCCCAGTGTGGCTCGGCCTACATCTCTGTTCCTAGGGTAAGGCAGGAGGCATCAGTGCTGGGGGTGATGATATTCTGGGAGGAAGGCAGAATATGCTGGGAGAAAAGATGTCTTCCTGCCTTGGTCTCCCCAGGCTTTAAGGTGGTTCTGTATGGGATCAAACATAGAAAGAGCCATTGGCAACCTCAGGGTCTACCCACAGTGCCACCCCTCCTTCTACTGTTGCCTACTCTGCCAGGGTAAGCTGAAGGGCTAGAAAAGAGAAATACGCTTCAGTCCGGGAAGCACAAGCTCAAGTAGAAGGACCTTTTTTTACACAGAGCAGCATTCTGGGAGGAGCAGGGAGTATTGCTGAGGGCCCATGAGTGACCTCAGCCCAGCCCTCTACTTACTTAGCTGGGAAAAACAAGGAAAAAAAATTATATATATATATATATATATATATATATATATATATATATATCAGCAAAACTGCTTTTTTCAAGGCCTACAGTGGGAGTGAACAAGTGAATTAAGTGAGTGAGTGAGCGGTTGGAGGAGAAGACACAGGACAAAACCTCTTCCTAGAGGTCAACCTTCCTGCCCACTCCTTCATAAAGAAGGCCCCCATGTTTGGGCAGATAGGAGGACCAGACACATAGACACAGCCCATATCACACTTTCTATGGGCCCAAGGTCCCCAGACATTAGGAAAGGGACCTTGGTGTTACTTTCAGTTCCCCACAGATCTGCTTCCATCTGCATTAGCAGGGCTTCCTGCTGGCAAGGCCATGGCCTGGACCTGGTGTCAGCAGCAACCCACCTTCAAGGGCTATCTGGAAATCTATTATCAAGAATCAAATTGGATGTGAAATACCTTTTAGGATGCCATGCATTCAGAACAACCCTATTAAAGATCTTTTGGGAAGTGCAAAATTAGCCTCTAATTGTTCTGTTTTATAAGTACATAGAGCAGAACGTAATAAGCTCAAAAAATTTTTTCTTTAAATGATAGAAGCCCAAGCTTTTACTTTACTAATTTCCAACATTATGCCCTAAGATTTATGAGTCAGTTATATTTCATATCGGATCAGATTAGTGGCTAATATATTTGTTTCCAGTGGGGTCAGTTTTTGTAGAGGTCTATGGGAAGCTGGCCAGAGTGTAGTTGGGCTTTTAGGCTATAAGGACACATGAGCAGAGAGTGAGTAGTCTCTCTGGCCCCGTCTTAGTGTTGTTTTCTGTTGCTGTGATAAAATACCCTGACAAAGGCAACTTGTAGGAGAAAGGATTTATTTTAGCTCACAGTTTCGGCTACATTTCATCACAGCAGTGAAGTCACATTGTCAGAAACTTGAGAGAACTGGTCACACAATAGCCACAGCTGAGAGCAGAGACAGTGAATTAGTGTATCCAAGCCTGTGCTCAGCTCGCATTCTCTTACTTTATAGAGTTCAGGACCCAAACCTGGGGAATGGTCCCTCCCACAGTATCTTCTTTCTGCATCAGTTAACATAATCAAGGAAATCCTCCAAACGCAAGCCCACACGCCAACCTGGTCTAGATCATTCTTCACTGAGAATCCCTTCCTGTGTCTCTCTGCCTTGTGTCAAGTTGACAATTAAAAACAACCATCACAGGCCCTATCTGGACATCAGTTCCTTCAGCTGACCAAAAGGACACCGCTTACTAGCAGTGACAGTGGTGTGAAGCTGCAGGTGGTATGAAACTGGCGGGGGTGTGCATTCTTTACCACAGAAGTGATGGCATAGGTACATCTCACAGGCAGACAAGGGAGGTGATGGGAGGGATGAGAATGTGAATCTGTGTAGCTATTGGGGCCTTTTTTCTAGTAAGTACACAGCACACCTTTTGTGGCTACTGATAATGTGCTTCTCTTAAGGAGGAGAGAGGGACAGCAACTGTAGACGTGTTCCCGAGTGCCGGAGTTTGGGTGTTGAATGCTTCGAGAGTCCATGGATTAAAGGCATGGTCCCTCCGGTGGTGGTGCCGAGAGTTAATGGAACCTTGATGAAGTGGGGTTACCCAGAGGTCTGCAGCTCAACATCACAGTGTATATTAAATAGGTTACTTCACTGATTGAAAAGGGAGGCCGAGGCTCAGAAAACTCCAGTGGTGCGGATGCACACGATCCTGAAGAACAGTGCAGATCCTATATCCTGACAATTTCTCAGACCTGCGTTCTGGAGAGAAGAGATCTGAGCATATGGTTTTTCTCAGCCAGCAGTATGTGTCCCAGGAGGGAGTGATGTGTGGGCATAGGAAATGCCTGTGGCTTCCCATGCCTCTCTCTGCCATGGTTCCAGAGCAGTGCATAGTCCTGATAGAGGATATGCTGCGGCCAGAGTGAGAAAGACACAGCAGAGGCCCTGATGACACATGGCAGACAATGAACAAGAACAAAGAGCAAACCTTCGCTCCCATAAGCCTCCAGAAGGCTGGAGCTGCTTGTAAACACAATACAGCCCAGCCCACAGCACCTGACAACAGGCTCTATTAGCAGGAACCTCCTGAGATCCTTTGATAATGACATTTAGAATTTTACATTGTCATCTTGTCCTAGAAAAGGGTTAAATCCTACTTTTAAAACCACACCTGACTCAGTGGAATTCAAAATGCATATGTTATATAACACACACAGGTGGATAGCATCTGACCCAGCCAGTGTGTGTATAGCTTCCTGGGGCATGTCTTGGCACCATTATGAACCAAGGGCACGTTGCTTAGAACTTAAGTAAACCAATTGTTTCTAACTCCCATGAGTATAGCACACAACCAGCAAGAACAGAACGAGAATTAAAATATGCTGGTTTATTAGAAGCTGCACAGGACATAATGGCCCCTGAAATAAGATGCTGCATCAAGACAGGTCTCTGAGGTATACACAGTCACCAGGATGTTCTGCCTCTCCCTGTTCCTTCTTTACCCACCCACCCCCAGGTAAAGTCTTCCTTCTAGGACCTTCCATCCTGTCTGCAAGGGTGGAGGGAGGGGCTCTGAGGAGGCTGCTCTAGCCCAGCTCCCACATCCAGCTGCACATTTGAGAATGTGTGAGGTGGCATCAGGCCAGGAGGGCCTGCCTCTGGTGGCTGCTGCGGAGCAGAAGGCTGAAAAGAAGGGTGGAGCTGTTGTTTTGAACACCAGACCAAGCAACATGACACACCATCAAACAATTCAGTTGATGCCTTGTTCTTGAGTAGGGTTAGAGGTAGGAAAGTAGCCTATAGTCATGAGAACTCTGAGAGAGGTAGAAGCCTAGTACCCTGACACACACACACACACTCACACACACACCATATCCCCACTCAGCTGCCTATCATTGGCTTAATATTATCTCTTCAATTCTAAGATGAAAACTTTTTTCTTTCTCTACATTCCATGTGTGCATGTGTGCATATGTGTAAATACATGTTTGCAAGTGTGGTGTGGTACATGAGTGCTTGGGTGTGTAGGCACATGAGTATACTTCCCTGTGATAACTGGATTCTGCCTTGTTCAGTAACCCAGACTCTCCTAGTCAAACCCAGAGCTTGCTGATATGACTAATCTGGCTTGCCAGCTTGCTCTGAGGAATCCTGTGTCCACCTTCTGAGGTATATAGGCAGGCTACCAATGCCCATCTGGCATTTATGTGGCTTCCACAGATATGAACTCTAGTCCTCACATGTGTGCTTCAAGCACTTAGCCACTGAGCCATCTCCCCAACTTCTAATATGAAAATTATTTACACATTTTTTATCTACAAATCGTGGAGTATCTAATAAAGTATGGCACGTTGTATTTTAAGCAGAAACTATTCCTCCCCGTGAGCAGTCATAAAGTAAGTAGTCATGGCACAGTCATGGGTCCTCAGGTTTGAAGAAGTCTGAGAAATGGGCACTTTCCATGACAGACTTATCCTGTCTCTACATAGGCTTTCTCAATTTTTACATCTTCGTAACAAAGAACAGGAAATCCAAGGTACAGAAATTTCCAGAAAAGCAACATAGGACATTGTAGCCCTCACACTAGTGTTTGTTACCATGAAATTTACATGAGATGAATGAGAATGACAAAAAGCTTTCTTGAGGTTCATAGTTTCAGAGGTGTCACTCAGTGGTGGATTGTCCCGTTGTTTGAGGGCTTGTTACACATTCTACCCTGGGTGGTTTCTTGTTCATTTGACACAGGCTTGAGTTACTTGGGAAGAGAGAACCTCCACTGAGAAAATGTTCGTGCCAGACTGGCCTGTGGGCAAGCCCATGGGGAATTTTCTTGATTGATGGTTGATGTGATAGGGCTCATTGTGGGTAGGACCTAGGCTGAGAGCCCCCAGGGTGTGAAAAGAATGAAGGCTGAGCAAGACATAAGCAGCCCGTAAGCAGCACCCTGTGGCCTCCGCATCAGCTCCTGCCTCCAGGTTCCTGCCCTGTCTGAGTTCCTGCCCTGACTTCTCACTGATGAAGGATGACCTGTGATTTGTAAGAGGAAATAAATCCTTCCCTCCTCAAGTTGCCTTTATCATGGTATATTATTACAGTAATGGCAACTCCAACTAAAACACGATAAACAGCATGTTTTATAATCTTGTTGAAAAATTTTTATTATATTTATTTAGTGTTATATGTGCAAGCATACTTGTGGAAGTCAGAGCACAGCTTACTGGTGCCCTTTCTCTACTTCTGCCAGGTGGGGTCCTGGGAATTGAACTTAGGTCATGAGGCTTGGCAGCAAGTTCCTTGACCTGATAATCCACCTCACCAGCTTGCTATAATAAATTTTACTTGCTTAGCAACCTTAGGCAGGTTAACTTATGTTAGCTGATAATTTGTTCCCTCCTTCTTTCTGTGTAATATGGAATGAGAGCAGTTTGTGCCAAGCATGATGTTAAAATGAGGGATCCATTGGTGATGATGGTGGAGTAGTGATAAATGTGCTGTCTAGTCATTCTTCCAGGTAGTCAACTTCCTCTCTTCTGTCATTTACAGAGGTTTCCTATGTTTGTGGACCATGGAGTGGGGTATATGCTGGGATTATAGGTCACAGAGACAGTGTCAGCTGTGAGTGACCTTTCACATTGGAATAGAGCATTCATTCCGTTGTTCAGCTGAGTCCTCAGTGGCTGATGCCAATAGCAGAGGGGTCCTAGGTCCCTGGTGTTGATGGTGTCCGAGAGCCTGGCTGCTGGCAGCTAACGAGCTTACAGGGAGAGCACGTGCTCTGTGCTGGCCAGGTGAGAACCCCTGAGGCCCACTGAGAAGCAAAGTGCTGGGCATCAAGTATGACAGCTGGTGGCTGTCAACATGAATGTGACAGTCCAAGCCCCGATATGAGGGCTCTGCTGGCATTTTTCCCTGCTCAGCCGTACTGGGAGAGGTCATCAACTTAAAAGGCTGTGGGTTCTCCGGGCCAGGCCAGATGCTACCAACTGATCCCAAGAAAGGATGGCGGGGGCTGCAGGAGCAGTGCTGAGGATGGGGGGAAGACAGTGAATTGGGAGTTTTGAGGGGCCTTGCATCCACTAGGACTAGTTCAGGGCCTGCTGACTGAAGTCCTATCTTCTGGTTTGGGATCGAGGATGATCGTGGACGCTGGATTCTGACTCTGTGCCTCAGGAGGTTCCTTCATTCCTCTGAGCCTCTGGCCCAGCAAATTAAGATCCACCACCCTAAGTGTGAGTGAATCTCCATGATGCAGGTGCCCGGTATGTTTCCGGCTGTGACACAATGAGGGCACATTATGACACAGTGCTCTGCCAACAGCAGCACAGAGCAGCAGCCACTACTTCCTAGGGACAGGATCTTTCCCCTGCACCAGAGTGCCGCACCACTGTCTGTGTCACTCAGTAATCTACTCATTCAACAGAGATTTATAGCACAACCCAGCGCACCAGCCACCCATCCACGGTTTTTGACAAGCACAGGCCTGATTCACAGCACCTCAGCCCTTATGTAATCCGCGTCGCCTGTCACCGATCACTGAAAGGTTCTGGAACATAAATAAATCACTGCAGAGTAGGAGTTGCCTCACGTGTCTGGGAAACTCTACTGCATCCTGCTTGCAGCCACATTTCTGTCTCACCAGCAAAGAAAAGGGAAAGGAAGCAATTCCGGCGCCCCAAGCTCTGCGCAAGAGAATTGACAAGTAAGAGAGGAAAGGGTGGGGAGCATGGAGCAGATCCGTTAGGCTGTGATTCTCATGTCTCTGCACCCAAGAATTTCGAACCTGTTTTCAGAGTGTTTCAGGAACAATAGGGTGAGTGTGTGTGTGCATGCACATGTCTGTTTTGGAGATGGGTGCTGGAGTGCCTGGTTCATAAACAGTACCTGTCACTGTATCCTCATCTGATGGACCAAGACACAGGACCCATGGGTCTCTTTCATAGGATGCACATGTTTGTGAGGTCTCTGTCATTATATGGTCACCCCTAAAGCCCCATCTCTTAGAATCATCACCATGGGCATTCGGACCCCAACATAGAGATTTCTTGCAGGAAGATACAAGCATTCAGTCCACAGCAGATGTTGCCTGTTTGTTGTTGTTGTTGTTGTTTTGTTTTGTTTTGTTTTGTTTTTTGTTTTTGTGGCTGCTAAGGTTGCTTCCCAGGGCTGTGTATCCTCAGAAGGTACTCCCCCACTTAGGCATGCTCTCAGCCTCAGCCTTACCATGGTATCACCACAGAGCACTTTTGCCTAGGCTGTTCCTATTTCAATGTAACACACCCAATTGGGAAGGTGTAATGGAAGAGCAGGCTATCCCAGTTGCTGGCAGGCCAGGTACAGAGAGGGCAGTTCCCAGAGCAGAGAGAGCCTGAGAAGTGT